>NC_080400.1:5638369-5951195 GCF_030265065.1 Corythoichthys intestinalis
TTGGTTAAATAACATAAAAACACGTTTGCTTAGACCAGTGCTTCTCAATTATTTTCTGTTACGCCCCCCCCAAGCAAGACGTAAATGTTTCGCGCCCCCCCAAACTCTCCGCCGCCACTGTAAATAGTATTAGTCTATAAAATTACTTTTATAAATACGCATCTGCCTAACATTGTGTCCTTTTTTTCTAATAAAGAAAAAAAGTAACAGATCAACTTATAATAAAGTATAACTTTATTAACATTGTTTTGTCTGTAACAGAGAAAACTTGACGTGCATCAATTTGCCTGAATTAAAAAAAAAAAAAAAAAAAAAAGTCACATTCAAACTGTAAAAATACACTCAAGGTATTTTTGACCATTTGATACAGAAAAATAAAATGTAATAAAATCCGTAAATAATAACAAATTCAAATTGATTAGAAACATTTACTCATTAGGACAATATGCCCAAAAATTTGACCGAAAAAACAAAAATGAATAAAGGAAAAAAAAGAGTGTCCTTGGACAGAAGGACAGTTTTTATTTTTGCTGCTCACACTCAGTATTACCTCCTTTGCAATGGTGTGGAGTCATTTTGCAATGAGCATGCTAACAATGCTCTCTGGTTTACTGATATAACACTGACAAAGCAGGACTATTGTTGGCAATATTCGGCACGTTTTCGCTGAAAAACAATCAAGCGGTTTATCAATGAGATTGGGGTCGAATGTCTTTAAGTGGCGTCTTAATTGATTTGGCTTCTGGCAGTCCGCTATAATTATTTTCAGACACAGTAAACAGTAGTCTTTCCTCATCACCCAACTGTATTAAAAGTCAAAGCTAAAAGGCAAACGGCACGAAAAAAGCGCATTCTCGGCGGCCGAGGTAGAACCGTAGGTGAGGGCGGTCGTCGTGACGATCCCAAGCCGAAAATGGCACTTCTCGGGCGGCGACGTGAGAACCGGACAAGACAGTGGGTCGCTGCGTGAGTGAGTCCGGTCGGAAAACGGCTTTCGAAAACGGCGGCGGCGCACTGCTCTTCATATCTGTTTTCTGTGTGCTGAGTGCTCTTCCTTAGTTCAGAAATACTGCACGCACTCTGAAAATGAGAGCGCCACTGCCACCCACTGAGTGGATGTGCAAGTACACTTTATTCCAGTCCGGCAAAAAAAAAAAAAAAGAAAAAAGCATGTTCCCCGAGGACACATGCGCCCCCCCTGGCATCGCTCTGCGCGGCGCGCCCCACTATTTGAGAAGTACTGGCTTAGACCAAGAAACTCATTTAATGCTTTGTTTAATCTTGTTTTACACCTGAGAGTGGTATTCCAAGCACAAAGTCATCAATTAGAACTCTGTCACGTTTTGTTAGTGTAGTGTACACTGTACACAAGATTGAAGAAAACGATGCTCAAGGGAAAACTGTAGCCAATACGAAAACATGCTTATTTTTGTTAAGAATACTAATACGTATTTCTAAACTTTTTTACCTTTCTGTTCAATGATAAGAATCAGTCTGGACATGCATGGTCAAGAAGGAAGCGTTCATATCGTTGCTTTCCATGAGGCGTTTAAATGCCGTTGGAAAAAGTAGATACTTTCTGTACTATTAACTTGTTAGGTGCCACCCTCCCCCGTATCTTGAGGTACCACTGTATACATATAAATATACCGTATTTTTCAGAATATAAATTGCACAATCCAAAGAATCCACAAAAATCACTTTGGGGGGGGCATTTTTTGTTTGTTTTACTTAATCATAAACCAAGAACAAACATTATACGTGTAAGTAATGATAGAAAATGGAGAATAGGCTAAATAAGTATTTGTTAGCATAACATTTTAGTAGATTTTTTTTCCCAGTCCCACGTCAGTATCAACCAAAAAAGTGCTTTAACTCCTAAAAAATACGATATATATTGTTTTAAAATACTATATTACTGCATACTCACTTGAATATATAGTCATTGCTATCAGGGTTTGGTCAGACACTGTTAAACTCATTAGCTGCCATTGACGGCTGTCGACGAAGGGTTGGCGGATGAGAGTTCATTCATTTGCTGCCAGTCCTCCCTGCAACCCTCTACTAGTGTTAAACTCATTTCAATTAACAGCATAAGCATGAAAAGAGCTTTTATTGCCCCTACCAAAATGGCTTCAAGTTGGCCATGTTGGTAAGGGCGACGTTCCCATCGAACTCAATGCATTGACAATCAAATGAAGTCATAACTAGCTTATTTAGCTTATATTTGTCAATGACAAAGCATCTATTTACTCAGTGGCTGCCATTGACATCCATAGACGTCCAATCCATTTGAAGTGGGAGGTTTGGCAGTTCGCCGCCAGCCTCCCACTTAAAATAAATTGGACGTCTACTAGTTATAAACTCATTTCAATTAAAGGCAGAAGCATGAAAAGACTGTTCATGGCCCCTACCAAAATAGACTCAGGGCAGCCATGTTGGTAGGGGCGACGTTCCCATCGAAGTCAATGCATTGACATTCAAATTAAGTCATAACTAGCTTATTTACCTTAAATTTGTCAATGACAAAAGCATCTGTTATTTACTCAGTAGCTGCCATTGACATCTATATACGTCCAATCTATTTGAAGTGGGAGGGTTGGCAGTGCACTGTCAGCCTCCCACTTCAAATGGATTGGACGTCTACTAGTTACAAACTCATTTCAATTAACGGCAGAAGCATGAAAAGACTGCTCACGCCCCCTACCAAAATGGACTCAGGGCGGCCATGTTGGTAGGGGCGACGTTCCCATCGAAGTCAATGCATTGACATTCAAATTAAGTCATGACTAGCTTATTTACCTTAAATTTGTCAATGACAAAGCATCTGCTATTTACTCAGTGGCTGCCATTGACATCTATATACGTCCAATCCATTTGAAGTGGGAGGGTTGGCAGTTCACTGTCAGCCTCCCACTTCAAATGGATTGGACGTCTACTAGTTACAAACTCATTTCAATTAACGGCATAAGCATAAAAAGACTGCTCACGCCCCCTACCAAAATGGACTCAGGGCGGCCATGTTGATAGGGGCAACGTTCCCATCGAAGTCAATGCATTGACATTCAAATTAAGTCATAACTAGCTTATTTACCTTAAATTTGTCAATGACAAAGCATCTGCTATTTACTCAGTAGCTGCCATTGACATCAATAGACGTCCAATCCATTTGAAGTGGGAGGGTTGGCAGAAAGTTCATTCGCTGCCAGCCTCCCATTTCAAATAGATTGGACGTCTACTAGTTATAAACTCATTTCAATTAACGGCAGAAGCATGAAAAGACTGTTCACGCCCCCTACCAAAATGGACTCAGGGTGGCCATGTTGGTAGGGGCGACGTTCTCATCGAAGTCAATGCATTGACATTCAAATAAAGTCATAACTAGCTTATTCAATCAATGACAAAGTACCTGCTATTTAGTCAGTGGCTGCCATTGACAGCCATAGACGTCCAATCCATTTGAAGTGGGAGGTTTGGCAGAAAGTTCATTCGCTGCCAACCTCCCACTTCAAGTAGATTGGACGTCTACTAGTTGTAAACCCATTTCAATTAACGGCAGAAGCATGAAAAGACTGTTCACGGCCCCTACCAAAATGGACTCAGGGCAGCCATGTTGGTAGGGGCGACGTTCCCATGGAAGTCAATTAATTGACAATCAAATGAAGTCATAACTAGCTTATTCAATCAATGACAAAGTATCTGTTATTTAGTCAGTGGCTGCCATCGGCAGCCATAGACGTCCAATCCATTTGAAGTAGGAGGGTTGGCAGAAGGCAGCCTTCTACTTCAAATAGATTGGACATCTACGAGTGATAAACTCATTTCAATTAACGGCAGAAGCATGAAAAGACTGTTCACGGCCCCTACCAAAATGGACTCAGGGCAGCCATGTTGGTAGGGGCGACGTTCCCATGGAAGTCAATTAATTGACAATCAAATGAAGTCATAACTAGCTTATTCAATCAATGACAAAGTATCTGTTATTTAGTCAGTGGCTGCCATCGGCAGCCATAGACGTCCAATCCATTTGAAGTAGGAGGGTTGGCAGAAGGCAGCCTTCTACTTCAAATAGATTGGACATCTACGAGTGATAAACTC
Source organism: Corythoichthys intestinalis (assembly GCF_030265065.1). NCBI lineage: Eukaryota > Metazoa > Chordata > Actinopteri > Syngnathiformes > Syngnathidae > Corythoichthys > Corythoichthys intestinalis. The sequence continues at coordinate 5,642,468 of NC_080400.1, forward strand.
ATTTCAATTAACGGCAGAAGCATGAAAAGACCGTTCATGGCCCTTACCAAAATAGCCTCAGAGCAGCCATGTTGGTAGGGGCAACGTTTCCATCGAAGACAATGCATTGACATTCATATGAAGTCATAACTAGCTTATTTATCTTATTTTTGTCAATGACAAAGCATCTGATATTTACTCAGTGGCTGCCATTGACAGCTATAGACCTTCAATCTATTTGCAGTGGGAGGGTTGGCAGAAAATTCATTTTTTTGCCAGCCTCCCACTTCACATAGACTGGACATCTAGTAGTGCTGAATTCATTTCAGTTGATGGCAGAACCATGAAAAGACAGTTCATCAACATGGCCTCAGGGCGGCCATGTTGGTAGGGGCAAGGTTCCTATCAGAGTCTATGCATTAACATTCAAATGAAGTCATAACTAGTTTATTTCTAAACTTATTTTTCTTTGATTATGTTTATCGCTGTCAAAGCATCTATTTACTCGGTGGCTGCCATTGACAGTTCTAGACATCCAATTAATTTGAAGTGGGAGGGCTGTTCATTCGCCGCCGCCACCCTCCCACGTTAAATGGATTGGACGTCTACTACTGATAAACTAGTGAAAAACTAATATGATAAGAAAAAATATAGTAAAATCATGCCGAGTTGAATCAGCTCACAGTATTGACTGTTTTGGACATCCAGTATGTTTCGGTTGCGGTTAAAGTGTACGAAAAAGGAGGGAAAGTCCTCCTATTTTCTGTTTTCCCTTTGTCAAAATGGCCGACATGGAACATCTGGTGCTGAATCTTCCGTTGGGGAGGTCATAAACAAAGCTACTTTTGCATATACAAGCCTTATCTAATCAGTCTGACCTTTCCCTCCTCCTACTGACAAGACACAGACGAGCTTTCATTCTGCGCGTCTTACTGGAATTGTCGAAAGGCAACGCGAGGCTATCGCGCTTCCACGCGGTGGTCGTGTTTTGGATGACAAGCTCCATCGGTTTTGGTGAAGTATTGTGAAGCCCCCCTCGCTCCGATGGTTACATTCAGAGGAAATGTCTGCTATTAAGCTGATAGGAGCAGCTAGCGTTTGAGATAGTGTGACGACGACAACAACAACATTCGCGCTGTTGGTTAGCTCTCCCACCTTGTTTATTAGTTAATGTTGAACACCGATACCATTTTTTGCCTCCCGATACAGTACCGATATGTTATTTTATAAAACATATATACCCCCCTCTCTTCTCTGCCTGGTTATCCGCCCTGCGCTCCGTTGCAATCGCTGGCTGGATGCCGGTGTGTCGGCAGGATGTCGCCTACTCCGGCAGGAGACCCTGCCCTGCCCTGGGCTTGGTGGGCTCTTGGGGGTCCCGTGGCGTGCCGTGCTGGTTGGGGGGCTGCGGCTGTGGCTCGTGGGCCGGGTGGGCAGACGGGGGTGGGCTTGGGGCTGGTGGTGCGTCCCCTCTTCCCATCCCTGAAGGCCTGTTAATGGGGGCGTGGGTGGCCCAGGGGACCACCCTGGATTCCAGGGGGGTGACGATGGCCCCTTTGATGGCTGCGGGAGGAAGGATGTGCTGCGCTGGCTCAGCACCTCTGCCCGTCCTCCCTCCCGGGACTGGCTGGGTGGGTGTTTGCTGTGGCCCTGGGGTGACGCCCACGTTATGTCTCCGCTTGTCTGCATGGCTGTCCCATGTTTGGTGGCGCTCGCGCACAGCTGGATGTGATTGGGGGCGCTCGAATCGGGTGCCCCGGTGCCACGATAAGCGATGGGGCAGCGCAGGGTCGGTTGCCGACGGGCTTACACTCACATACACTCACAAGGGATTCACACGATTACTGGTTTCTAGATCACAGAGCAGATTTGTGTACACTCCTCCCCTCCAAATCAATTATCTTATAGACCCCCCCTTCCCCTTCTTACCCTGGTCAACAGTCCCCCCACATGGTGTCAACCGGAAATATAACTAGCTGACGATAGCACCAACATATTCATAGTTAGTGTAGGCGGTCAATGTATTTCTTGTTGTTTGCATTTTATTTTCTTTCTTTTCTTGTGTTTCTTTTCTTTTCTTCTGTTCTCCCATAACCCTTTCTTGTTCGCTGCTTTGTCATAATAAACGAGGTATGTTGAATGATCACAGTGGGAGTATGTCATATACTCTCAATGTGAAACATTAAAACTGTTCAGATCAACCTGACACCTAGACTTCCATTCTCCATGTCAAACAGCTGAACAGGACCGGTTTAAAATAAACAAATAAATAAAACTTATACCATATTTTCCGTACTATAAGTCACACTTTTTTCATTGTTTTGCTAATTAAACCGGTGGCGGTACCAATCAGAACCTCCTACACCATAACACCATATTCCGGGTTGTCCCGCGCAATCCGTTGGCAACCCTATCTGCATACTCAGTTGAATGTAAAGTAAATGCTATCATGGCTTGGTCAGACACTGTTTAACTTATTGGCTGCTATCGGTGGGGCTAGACGTCCAATCTATTTGAGGCTGGAAGTATGGCAGTGATTGAACGAATGTCTACTAGTGATAAAGTCATTTTAATTGACAGCAAAAGCATGAAAAGACCTTTCATCGCGCCTACCCAAATAGCCTCAGCGTAGCCATGTTGGAAGGGGCAACGTTCATTAAAACATTAAAGACATTAAAATGACATTGAACTATTTTTTTTCTTTGTCTAAGCATCTGCTATTTGTTCAGTGGTTACATGTCCAATCCCTTTGAAGTGGGAGGGCTAGCAAATCGCATCCACGTTAGTGTAGCGCTAACGGCTAGCGTCGACATAGCAACTACAATAGTTTAGCTCATGTGGAGTTGACACAAACATTTGTGTCTGAAAGCACTTCCTGTCCTTCTTCTTATTCGACTTCCTTTTGTATGTATATGTACACTGTAGCTTAATTTCCTGACCCTTGTATCCCCATATTGTGAGGTAATCGGTACCGTGAGCCTCGTATCGCAATTGTATCGGTAGCTACCCGGATGTTCCCACCCTTGATGCTAATGCTCTCCCAGCTTGATAAGATTTGTTTAGTTGGGACTGAGTGAGACAGGAGGAAAGATGTGACTCGTGGCCTTTTACACTCTTCATACCTCCGCTCCCCTTACGTTTATTAGCCCGGCGCTGCTTCTCATTTAGCAGCGTCAGCCTTCCTGTCATAACAATCCCTTCGTCTTGTCTTCTTGCTGCATCGTAAGGCTTCCATTGTCCAAATGTTGCCGCGTGATAATAAATTGCGTTCATTTGCCCTCAATGGCAGCCAATGAGTTCCAAAAAAAAATTGTTCTTCTGGCATGGAAGCACGCTCCCGATAGTTTGAAGAGTTTTTCACTCGTAGGACAGCAACAGAAGTGACCCCGAAATGCCCGCAAATCAACAAAGCGTGATCTGATATCAACTGGAAGCGACCCTGAAATGTTCCCAAATCAACAGGAAGTGACCTGATATCAACAGTAAGTTACCCAATATCACCAGGAAATGACCCAAAATGCCTCCAAATCAACAGGAAGTGACACCAAAATGTTACTAAATCAATACGAAGTGACGTGATATCTGCAAAAAGACCCCAAAATGCCCCCAAATCAACAATAAGTGACCTGACATCAACAGGAAGTGACCATGAAATATTAACCCCAAAATTTATCCAAATCAACAGGAAGGGACCTGATATCAACAGGAAGTTACCAAATATCAACAGGAAATTACCCAAAATGCCGCCAAATCAACAGGAAATTACAACAAAATGTCCCAAAACCAACAGGAAGTGACCTGATATTAGCAAAGTGACCCAAAATAAACAGGAAGCGATCCTAAAATGTTACCAAATCAACAGGAAGTGACCTGATATCAGCAAAAAACGACCCCGAAATGCCCCCAAATCAACAATAAGTGACCTGATATCAAGAGGAAGGACCCCAAAATGTTCCCGAATCAGCAGGAAGTGACCCAAAATCAATAGGAAGTGACCCCAAGGTAACCCCAAATCAACAATACGTGACCTCATATCAAGAGGAAGTCACCCCAAAATGTTCCCAAATCAACAGCATGTGACCCAAAATCAACAGGATGTGAACCCAAAATGTTGCCAAATCAACAGGAAGTGACCTGGTATCAACAGGAAGTGACCCCTAAATCCCCCCCAAATCAACAGTTCAAATTTCAGTTCATTTCAAATCAACAGCAAATTTCAGTTCAGTTCAAATCAACACATTTCCCCAAACCTAGACGAAGTGACCTGATATCAACAGGAAGTAACCCCAAACTTTTACCCAAACCAACAGGAACGGACCTGATATCAACAGGAAGTTACCAAATATCAACAGGAAATGACCCAAAATGCCTCCAAATCAACAGGAAATTATACCAAAATGTCACAAAACCAACAGGAAGTGACCTGATATTAACAAGGTGACCCAAAATAAACAGGAAGTGATCCTAAAATGTTACCATATCAACAGGAACTGATACCTAAATGTCCCGAAACCAACGGGAAGTGACCTGATATTAGCACAGTGACACAAAATAAACAGGAAGTGACCTGATATCAAAAGGAAGTTACCCAATATCAACAGGAAATGACCCAAAATGCCTCCAAATCAACAGGAAGTGACACCAAAATGTTATCAAATCAACAGGAAGTGGCCTGATATCAGCAAAAAGACCCCAAAATGCCCCCAAATCAACAATAAGTGACCTGATATCAATAGGATGTGACCCCAAAATGTTCCCAAATTAACAGCAAGTAACCTGACATCAACAGGAAGTGACCCCTAAACCCCCCCCCCCAAATCAACAGTTCAAATTTCAGTTCATTTCAAATCAACAACACATTTCAGTTCAGTTCAAATCAGCACATTTCCCCAAACCTAGACGAGGTGACCTGATATCAACAGGAAGTAACCCCAAAATTTATCCAAATCAACAGGAAGGGACCTGATATCAACAGGAAGTTACCAAATATCAACAGAAATGACCCAAAATACCTCCAAATTAACAGGAACTGATACCAAAATGTCCCGAAACCAACAGGAAGTGACCTGATATTAGCACAGTGACACAAAATAAACAGGAAGTGACCTGATATCAAAAGGAAGTTGCCCAATATCAACAGGAAATGACCCAAAATGCCTCCAAATCAGCAGGAAGTGACACCAAAATGTTATCAAATCAACAGGAAGTGGCCTGATATCAGCAAAAAGACCCCAAAATGCCCTCAAATCAACAATAAGTGACCTGATATCAATAGGAAGTGACACGATAGCAACAGGAAGTGACCCTGAAATGTTCCCAAATCAACAGGAAGTGACCCAAAATCAACAGGATGTGACCCAAAAATGTTCCCAAATCAACAGGAAGGGACCTGACATCAACCGGAAGTGAACCCATACCAACAGGAAGTGACCCCGTAATGTTCCAAAATCGGCAGGAAGTGACCCCAAACTGTTCCCAAATCAACCGGAAGTGACCCGATAGCAACAGGAATTGACCCCGTAATGATCCAAAATCAACAGAAAAGTGACCCCAACATGCCCCGAAATCAACAATAAGTCCACAAATTACAGTAATTTAGCATTGTTATGTTTTATACAGTCTTGACATCACGTGCTCCATTTTTAATGCTCTGCTAACATCTTGGCACTGAGCGTGCTAACTACTTAGCTACTGCATACCAGTTCGCGGAAGTGATATGAAAACAAGACGATGTATTATTAAAATGTTTGTGTTGCTTTCCATGAGATGTGTAATTCTATATTTAGACTAGAAAATGCAATTTCCTGTGGAAGTCATGTCAATGAAGGCTATTTGTAAGTGTGGCCGTTTCCAAAGAGACAAAGTGTTTGAAGAAGTAACCTTTTGGAAAAACGACATTGACTCCGGAGCTTTCTCTTCTTCTTTTTTGCTTTTCACACGGACAGGAGGAAGCTGCTGCTGCTCCACCCATCAAACCTTTGCTGCTTTCTAGCCTAGGGGCGTCAAACATAGAGTTGTTCTGCCTGACAGGAACGTTGTAGCTCATTCATACTGGACATACAAAATGACGTGCTTTTATTTTGACATTAAATCCTTAAACTGCAGATTTATGTGATGCACTAAACTCAATTTCGTGTCCACAGTTTCATTGGTTCATTCACCCTGTCCCAGTCAAAATGGATTGGACGTCTAGACCCGCCATTGACTTCACCCCACATCAACAGGAAGTGACCCAAAATCAACAGGAAGTTAGTTGGAAATGCCACCAAATTAGCAGGAAGCTACGGAGCCCCTGAGGGTTATTTCACAGAAAAAAATCATTCTCATAGCTAATCTGTACCCACAGCTTTCTAAACTGTACTCACAGATTACAATACTGTGGGTACAGTTTAGTAATCTCTACCCACGCTTTACTAAAGTGTGGGCAGTTTAGTAATGTGTACGCACTGTTTAGCAATTACCTGGAAAAGGTAGTCCTCAATTTGGTCTGCTGGGTACTAAACTGTTGGTACAGTTTAGTAAAATGTGGGTACAAATGACTAAACTGTGGGTATAGTGTAGTAATCTCTGTGTACTACACTTGGTATAGTTTGGTAAACTGTGGGTACTACGGAGCCCCCCCGGGTGCCAGAGTAGAACAAATATTTTTCATAGCTAATCTGTACTCACAGATAAACTGTGTGTACAGATGACTAAACCACGGGTACATGGTTTAGTCATCTGTACACACAGTTTATTAGTATGTACCCACAGATTACTAAACTGTGGGTACAGTTTTGTACGGTTTAGATTACTAAACAGCTCCCACAGATTACTAAACTGTTCCCACAGTTTAGTAATCTGTACCCACAGTTTAGCAATTACCCAGAATTGGTAGTTCTCAATTTGGTTTGCTGGGTACGGAGCCCCCGGGTGCCAGAGTAGAAAAAAATATAGCTAATCTGTGCCCACACTTTACTGAAAGGTGGGCAGTTTAGTAATGTGTAGGGACCTGGAAACGGTAGTCCTCAATTTGGTTTGCTGGGTACTAAACTGTTGGTACAGTTTAGAAAAATGTGGGTACAGATAACTAAACTGTGGGTATAGTTTAGTAATCTCTGGGTACTAAACTTTGTATAGTTTGGTAATCTGTGGGTACTTTGGAGCTTCCCAGGTGCCAGAGTAGAAAAAATATTTTTCATAGCTAATCTGTACACACAGATGACTAAACTGTACCCATGGTTTAGTAATCTGTACACACAGTTTAGTAATATGTACCCAAAGATTAGCCATGAAAAATATTTTTTCTTCTCTGGCACCCGGGGGCTCCATACCCAGCAAACCAAATTGAGAACTACCGATTCCGGGTAATTGCTAAACTGTGGGTACAGATTACTAAACTGTAGGAACAGTTTAGTAATCTGTGGGTACAGATTATGAAACTGTTGGCACAGTTTAGTAAAGTATAGGTATATATTAGAAACTGGGGGTGAAGATTAGCTATGAAAAATATTTTTTCTACCCTGGCACCCGGGGGGCTCCATAGTACCCACAGTTTACTAAACTATACCAAGTTTAGTACCCAGAGATTACTAAACTATACCCACAATTGAGTAATATGTACCCACAGATTACTAAACTGTGGGTACAGTTTAGTCATCTGTACAGATTAGCTATGAAAAATATTTTTTTCTACTCTGGCACCCGGGGTTTCCGTACCCAACAAACCAAATTGAGAATGACCAATTCTGGGTAATTGCTAAACTGTGGGTATAGATTACTAAACTGTGGGAAGTTTAGTAATCTAAACTGTACAAAAATGTACCCACAGTTTAGTAATCTGTGGGTACATATTACTAAACTGTGTGTACAGATGAATAAACCATGGGTACAGTTTAGTCATCTGTACCCACACGTTACTGAAATGTGGGCAATTTAGTAATGTGTACGCACTGTTTAGCAATTACCTGGAAACGGTAGTCCTCAATTTGGTTTGCTGGGTACTAAACTGTTGGTACAGTTTAGAAAAATGTGGGTACAGATAACTAAACTGTGGGTATAGTTTAATAATCTCTGGGTACTAAACTTGGTATAGTTTGGTAAACTGTGGGTACTTTTGAGCCTTCCGGGTGCCAGAGTAGAAAAAAATATTTTTCATAGCTAATCTGTACTCACAGATGACTAAACTGTACCCATGGTTTAGTAATCTGTACACACAGTTTAGTAATATGTACCCACAGATTAGCTCTGAAAAATATTTTTTTTCTACTCTGGCACCCGGGGGCTCCGTACCCAGCAAACCAAATTGAGAATTACCAATACCGGGTAATTGCTAAACTGTGGGTAAAGATTACCCACAGTTTAGTTTGTGTTTATTACGCCAAAAGTAGTGTTGATGAACTTCCAGTTCCCCTACCTGGCCCAACTAGTGACATCGCGTCGCGCCTGACGTGTCTCGCCCGTCTTTCACGCGTCGACGTGCAATTACATTGACTTTGAATGGGAGGAGGAAAAAATGCGCACCCAAGGGATTGAACCTATTCATATTAACTCATTTACTCCCAAAAACGTATAAATACGTTCTATTTTTAATTGCTTCAGTGTCCCAAAAACGTATTTATACGTCTTTTGCGTTTTTTTGTGTGTTTTTTTTGACAAGAGGCATCTATAGGTTCCGATCTATCTACAATATAATGCACAAAGCTCAAAACCCATTTTAAAGCAATAAAACTGGCCAATAGAGGTCAGTCGCTCATTTGGTAAGAACTCATTTAGGGCCAAGAAAGGAAGTGAAGAAAAATAGTCAGGAAACAGAAGTTGGAGGGATCTTGTGAAGACGCGTGAGAATTTGAGAAAAATGTGGAGAACGATCGGAAAATAAGGCAAGCGACACTGGAGGAGTGTTTTGAAAAGAAAACGAAACTATCGTCAAAGAAGGATTCAAAAAAATCTATCTTGATGAGACAGACAGTGACGGCCACAACAGCGTCAGGTTCCACACACGTTCTACAGAGCTCACGTTGCGTTACTCCTTAGCCCAGTGCTTCTCAATTATTTTCTGTTACGCCCCCCCCCCCCAAAGCAAGACGTAAATGTTTCGCGGCCCCCCAAACTCTCCGCCGCCACTGTAAATAGTATTATTCGTCTATAAAATTACTAATATAAATACGCATCTGCCTAACATTGTGTCCTTTTTTTCTAATAAAGAAAAAAAGTAACAGATCAACTTATAACAAAGTATAACTTTATTAACATTGTTTTGTTTGTAACAGAGAAGACTTGACGTGCATCAATTTGCCTGAATTTAAAAAAAAAAAGTCACATTCAAACTGTAAAAATACACTCAAGGTATTTTTGACCATTTGATACAGAAAAATAAAATGTAATAAAATCCGTAAATAATAACAAATTCAAATTGATTAGAAACATTTTGCTCATGAGGACAATATGCCAAAAAATTTGACCGAAAAAACAAAAATGAATAAAGGAAAAAAAGAGTGTCCTTGGACAGAAGGACAGTTTTTATTTTTGCTGCTCACACTCAGTATTACCTCCTTTGCAAAGGTGTGGAGTCATTTTGCAATGAGCATGCTAACAATGCTCACTGGTTTACTGATATAACACTGACAAAGCAGGACTATTGTTGGCTATATTCGGCACGTTTTCGCTAAAAAACAATCAAGCGGCTTATGAATGAGATTGGGGTCGAATGTCTTTAAGTGGCGTCTTAATTGATTTGGCTTCTGGCAGTCCGCTATAATTATTTTCAGACACAGTAAACAGTAGTCTTTCCTCATCACCCCACTGTATTAAAAGTCAAAGCTAAAAGGCAAACGGCACGAAAAAAGCGCATTCTCGGCGGCCGGGGTAGAACCGTAGGTGAGGGCGGTCGTCGTGACGATCCCAAGCCGAAAATGGCACTTCTCGGGCGGCGACGTGAGAACCGGACAAGACAGTGGGTCGCTGCGTGAGTGAGTCCGGTTGGAAAACGGCTTTCGAAAACGGCGGCGGCGCACTGCTCTTCTTATCTGTTTTCTGTGTGCTGAATGCTCTTCCTTAGTTCAAAAATACTGCACGCACTCTGAAAATGAGAGCGCCACTGCCACCCACTGAGTGGATGTGCAAGTACACTTTATTCCAGTCCGGCAAAAAAAAAAAAAAAAAAAGAAAAGAAAAAAGCATGTTCCCCGAGGACACATGCGCCCCCCCGGCATCGCTCTGCGCCCCCCCAGGGGGGCGCGCCCCACTATTTGACAAGTACTGCCTTAGCCCGAGGTTGAAACCAACGCTGAAGATGATGAAAAAAGTGAGACCAATCTTGATCCGGACTCATCAGATTAGCCACGGGAGCAGCCGAGAGCCTTCCCCGTTGTTATGTGCGCAAATAGTTCAACAGTTCAATAGTTTAGTTTTGTGTAAAAAAAAAAAAAAAAAAAGGTTACTTTGCGATCAAAAGCTCTATTTGTTTTGTTGTTTGTTTTATTTTGTAAAAGGAAAACATTATTCAGATGTTTGGGATGTAACTAAAGCAAAAACTAGCTGTGTATAAGTCAGGGCCGGCCCAGCCTATACGCAGACTATGCAGCTGCTTAGGGCCCCTGACCACTTGGGGGCCCCCAATCTGGCAATTGTTTAATTTATATTCTATTTTGTTTACTACAGTTTGCTTTATTCGACTTTTGTGAGTTTTGATACTTGATTACAAGCTTTAAAAAATAAAAGTTCTTCCTTAACTTCTTTCTTTCCTCTTTTAGAAAAAGGTTTGGCGCTATCTACTGTAAGTACTGACAATCATTTGGGGTGAGAAGTTTGAAGTTCCGTGCAACAAAATCTGATTAATATACAAAATATGGACGTATGGGTTGGATTGAATGTATGGGTTTCACAGTACACTGTGACGAAATGGTGGGCCAAAAATATGGGCCCCTTTGCATTATTTTGCTTAGGGCCCCAAAATGGCCTGGGCCGGCCCTGGTATAAGTCAAAGTTATGTTTGAAATGTATGCTTTCACAAAAAGCTCAATTTCTGCGGGGTTTTTTTTCATCAGAAATAGCTTAGTTTGAGCAAATTTCCTATTTTCTAATTCTGATTTCTAAAGAATGGAAAAAGATATGAACTAACTTTTTTTCTGCTGAAAGAAGAGTCTGATCTTTCTCTGGGTGGGTTCCATGTTTACATAGCAATAGAACAGAATTTTCTGTGGGCCTTGCAAAATCAGTCAAAATCCAGTAAAACGGCCGGGAGCGAAGGGCCTTGCTCTGGTGAAAATGGCTGGGAGTGAATGAGCGTCTTAAAGTGCATGTGACACGAAAAAACATGTTTATTTCATAATACACGCGGTATTTTATGCTCCTGAATGATATGGACCGCTTGGATGTGTGTGGAAGCGATCGCTATATTTATTTAGTTTTTTTAATCCCGCGCCATGAAAATGAGTGACTTCCGCCTTCGGTCTAGCATTGAGGAGGAGGGCGCTGTGACATGTACGGTAGAGGACGTCCTCTTCACTATACAGCGCACTGTTGTGTATGAGGACGAAGGATTCAGCTGATTTTGCAGATTAATACATTTATTTTTCGCATCACGCCAGCCAAACGGCTGCAGAAAAATCTTGCTTTATGAGGGAGAGGCGTGTGCGCCTTTTTGGAGTTTCAAAAGGTTCCCATTCACCGTGGATATTGGCCAAGCCCTACTACTGTGGGACCATTGGACATCTTGTTTTGTATTATGTCAAACATTAATACAGCGATTACAAAGTAAACACTACAAACTTTCTTTAAATAAAGGACTACTTACGTTTGATCATTGATAGGCATGTAAAAAGCTCTCCTCGTGCACATTCGCTGCACGTTAGCTGCACAACAACTGCAGCCGCCCTCCTCCAGGGAACGAACTGTAAATTGCCGATCCGCGAAGACAATCGACAACCCAGTCGTCATGTCAAATAATCCGGGCTAGTTATGTGTGATTTTCCGCTTCGAAGACTTTGAAACATCACTCGGTTCGGGTTAGCGTGTCGGCTAGTTGTCACACCTCTTGGTTTGTTTACATTCTCCGAAGCCGGGGAAGGGAAATGACATATGTCCGATTTAGGTGTCATAAAATATCATTCGGGAGGTGCGACAGTAAAGGTGAATTCGACAGTTTTGACCATTATGGAGTCATTTTGCCATGTCGTCCTGAATAAGTGCATTTTTATTATTTCATATTCCATTTAGCACAAGACTGTTATTTGTCATGACCATGCCATTTATTTAGCAATTGGGGAAAATACTTGGATAAAAAGAATATCCTGTAAAAATATTGAAGTAGAGAGACAAAAACAATGACATTTTGCAGCTCTTTTCGTCGCGTTTTCCTTGTTGTAAATAGTTCCCCCTCGACGGGCTGACTGGTCCTTTTCAAGCTATTTATTTAGCCATTGGGGGAAAAAATACTTGGATTAAAAGAATATCCTGTAAAAATATTGGAGTAGAGAGACTGAAACAATGGCATTTTGCGGCTCGCTTCGTGGCGTTTTACTCGTTCTGAATAATTCCCCCTCAATGGGCTGGATAGTAAAACCGATGAGCCCATTCTCCCGCTGACGTCATCCACCTGTTGGGGACGCTAGAGCCCTATAATGGTAGGCGTGGCTAACCGGCAGATTGAAAGACTAATTTCTCGTCAATAATGGTAGCCGTGGCAAATCGGCAGATTAAAAGACTAATTTCCGTCATCTGCGCTTAGCTAAATTGTTGTATATAGTCGAATCGTCTCAAAATATGATTCTAATTCACATAATAATGCCATTTAAGACTTTTTTTTTTTCTCCTGTCGTATGCTCTTTAATCTCCAAATAGCCAAAACTAGTGTTGATAAACTTCCAGTTCCCGTACCCGGCACAACTAGTGACATCACGTGGTGCCTGACGTGTCTCGCCCGTCGACGTGCAATTACACTGACTTTGATTAGGAGGAGGGAAAAAAAACTCACACACGAGGGATTGAACCTTTTCATATTATAAGTACGGCTGTCAAAATTATCGCATTAATAACACAACCTATCCAAAAGATTGAATATGTTAATTAAGGAATCCAGCCTGTTTGACGTGTGGAGGGACCTGCATCCACTAGAGAGGGACTATACACACTACTCAGCAACTCACAAAGTTCACTCCAGAATGGACTATTTTTTGATGAATACCACAGAGAGACATCGGGTTAAAGAATGTACCATAGAGACTGCAGACGTATCGGACCACAACGCAATCTATTTAACCATAAATCTGGATAACATAAATAAAAAAACTCTATGGAGATTGAACTTAGGAATTCTAAACAATAAGACAAATGTGGGAGATATAAAGAGAGAAATCAAAGAATGTATTAACATAAATAGAGATAACGAGGTTGCCCCAACAATAGTCTGGGACACTGTCAAAGCAGTAATAAGAGGTCGCCTGATCTCAAGGACATCCTATATAAATAAAATAAAAAGGCTTAAATATGAAAAATCACAACAACAGCTAAGAAAACTAGAAACACAGCAACAAACTGACCATAGTGACGAACTGGCCGAACAAATAAAAATAGTAAAAAAGGACATAGACGATATGGTATCTGAAGAAATGGAGAAGAAATTACGATTTACAAAACAAATATTCTATGAATCCGGACCCAAAGCCACAAAGATTCTGGCAAAGCGTCTCAGAACACAAAAAATTAAACACTCAATACACAAAATCAGGGAACCATCCAGCAATGAAATAATATATGAACCAGACATAATTCAAAAAACCTTCAAAGATTACTATAAAACGCTGTACTCGTCACCCGAGAATATAAACGAGATGGAGATTGAAAACTATTTGTTAAAACTGGATCTTCCCTCCATAGGTACTACCCAAAACAAAGCTTTAACCTCACCAATAACAAAAGAAGAGCTAGACAAGGCCATCAGTAAACTGAAGAGTAATAAAAGCCCTGGAAGTGATGGGTACCCAAATGAGTGGTATAAAACCTTCAGGCAAGAGGTCTCCTCTTTACTGTTGGAGTCTTTTAACTGGACACTCAAACACGCTGAAATCCCCCCTTCCTGGAATGAAGCGGTCATATCTGTAATCCCCAAGGAAGGTAGAAATAAAGAGTACTGCGAGTCGTACCGACCAATCTCTGTCCTCAATGTCGATTACAAATTATTTACTTCAATAATTTCCAAAAGACTGGAACATTTACTGCCAGAGCTGATAGAGGGAGACCAGACAGGTTTCATAAAAGGCCGACAAACCCAAGATAATATTAGAAGGACAATACAACTAATAGATACAATTAATAAACAAAAACTAAGTGCAGTCTTAATCAGCCTTGACGCAGAGAAGGCCTTTGATCGCGTCAGCTGGCCCTTTCTTTTCTCTGTTTTGGGGAGGATGGGTTTCAACAGTCAATTCATTAAACGTATCCAATCCCTCTATAATGAGCCAACTGCCAGAATTAAGATCAACGGCACCTTAACAGATAATTTTACACTTTATAGAGGCACCCGGCAGGGATGTTGTCTGAGCCCCACTCTATTTGCTCTTTTCATAGAGCCACTGGCCCAGGAAATTAGACAGAATGACGAACTTAAAGGAATTACAATAGCACAAGAAGAACATAAAATAGGATTATTTGCTGACGATATTGTCACGTACTTAAAAAACCCAGACTCAGCATTTCCCAAACTTCTGTCAGTCCTGGATAATTTTGGCCAGAAATCTGGGTACAAACTAAATATAACTAAAACACAGGTCCTGTGTGTGAACTACACACCGAGCAGCTCCATCAGACAGAAATATAAATTAAAATGGGACTTGGGAAATATAAAATATCTTGGAGTCTTTATTACACAAGACCTGAATAAGCTATATGAGATAAATTACCATAAAATCAACAACAACATACAGAAAGACCTGTCAAAATGGCTATCAATAACTTCAGATTTCAGCTCAAGAATAGAGGCAATAAAGCTGAATATACTACCTAGACTGTTGTACCTATTCCTCTCTCTACCGGTTCGGATCCCAGACTCTCAATTTACAGCATGGGATAAGCAGATCTCGCGATTCATTTGGGAAGGCAAAAGACCTAGAGTCAAATTCAAAACACTCCAACTAGAGAAACTAAATGGAGGCCTTGCGTTACCCAATTTAAGAGAATACTTTTATGCTGCTCAGTTGAAATACATGGTATGTTGGTGTTCTCCAGAATATTATGCTAAATGGAAAAATATAGAACTCACCCAGAACAAAAGTTTACCTCAGACCAGGTTAGGAGGAAAACACTACAGACACCAGGAGGACGACAACTTCACTCTTTCCGAAACACTAAAAACTTGGACGGACATAGTTAGAAAATATAAACTTGAAGGGGACTGCAGGTTATTGCTATGGCCCTCACAGACAACTCTTTTCAGACCAGGACAAACTGACAAAACCTTTACAACATGGACAGATAGAGGTATCACAGCCATATGCACACTGACAGAAGGTAACATTTTTAAATCATTTGAAAAGGTTAAAAACGAATTTGAACTAGAAAACAAAGACTTGTTTCGTTTCTTACAACTCAGACACTTTTTTGATACACAAGTGAAAACTGTTATATCATCAGAGAGCAATGTGCTGGTTAAAATGATGACGGATGCCTATAAGGAAATGCCTTCCAAAGCTGTCTCTAAACTATACACATGCCTACAGAAGTGTAATGGCAAGACTTCACTGTATATAAAATCTAAATGGGAAGGTGAATTGCAGACCAAAATTTCAGAGTGTGATTGGAGTCTATTATGCAAAACACAACACAGCTCTACAAGCTCCAAACGCTGGCAGGAGTTTGGCTGGAAAAATCTGACACGTTTCTTTATCACGCCTCAAATTAAAAGCAAACAGACTGGACTACAACAAAAATGTTGGAGACAATGTGGAAGCTATAACGCCAATCACAGTCATATTTTCTGGTCATGTGCCAAACTACAATCTTTCTGGGATGATAGTATTGGACTTTTGGAGGACATCTTAAATTATAAGGTTCCCAGGGACCCACGGGTTCTGTATCTGGGATTGATCCCAGAAGGAGTTGTTATGAAAGAAGATAGGTACCTCTTCAAAATAATGATTGTCGCCTATAAGAAGGCCATTACAAGAAACTGGTTAAAAAGTGATGCTCCACAAACAGGACACTGGATGGACATTATGGAGGAGATCTACGTGATGGAGAAAATGACCTTTCATCTGCGAATCAAAGCAGGTGACTTTACGCAAAACTGGAGAAAATGGACATTATTCAAAGACAAAGACAATGCTCACTCAACTAAATGAGAATTTATATGCCCCCCTTGTACTATTTTATTTTGTAATTTTATGTTAGTTTGTACTGTCTTTGTTCCTGTTGTTCATATATATATGTTAGTTTGTACTGTTTTTGTTCCTGTTGTTCATATATATATATATAAAAATAACAAAATAAAGAGTTTAAAAAAAAAAAAAAAAAATTATCGCATTAATGGGCGGTAATTACTTTTTTGGATTAATCACGTGAAAATATTTGACGCAATTAACGCACATGACCCGCTCAAACAGATTAAAATGACAGCACAGTGTCATGTCCACTTGTTTCTTGTGTTTTTTGGTGTTTTGTCGCCCTCTGCTGGCGCTTGGGTGTGACTGATTTTATGGGTTTGAGCACCAGGAGCATGGTGTAATTATTGACATCAACAATGGCGAGCTACTAGTTTATTTTTTGATTGAAAATTTTACAAATTTTATTAAAACAAAAACATTAAGAGGGGTTTTAATTAGGGCTGTCAAAATTATCGCGTTAACGGGCGATAATTAATTTTTTAAATTAACCACGGTAAAATATTTGACGCAATTAACGCACATGCTCCACTCAGATTAAAATGACAGCAGTGTAATGTCCGCTTGTTACTTGTTTTTTGTTGTTTGGCGCCCTCTGCTGGCGCTTGGGTCCAAATGATTTTATGGGTTTGGGGAGTGAGCATGGTGTAATGACATCAAGAATGGCGAGCTAGTAGTTTATTTTTTGATTGAAAATTTTACAAATTTTAATAAAACGAAAACATTAAGAGGGGTTTTAATATAAAAATTCTAGGGCTGTCAAAATTATCGTGTTAACGTGCGGTAATTATTTTTTTAAATTAATCACGTTAAAATATTTGACGCAATTAACGCACATGTCCCGCTCAGACAGTATTCTGCCCTTTTACAGCAAGGTTTTTTGTGCTGTCTAACAGCGAACTCTTGTGGTCGCTTTGCGACATGGTTTATTGCTTTCTTGCCAGTTCAATATGGCTGCACGACGTCTCGGGCTGGCGCCTACGTGGTAATGTTGTGCTTATATGATCCTTGGACAAGATTTGTCCGTAAGTATGGTTGTTGTAAAGAATGTACATATTATGTTAGTAAGCGAAATGTTCTATTTTTTGTATGAGACGCTTTTTGTTTATGTTTAGTGAACCTGTATAGCGTGCTAAGCTAACGTTGTTGCTAATGCAATGCTTGTGTACTTTTTTTTTGTAGTTTTACTACGGTCTAAAGAGCACAATGGTTTGAGGCCATTTTATTAATAAAGATGAAAAAGGAAGAAGTCTGATTATTAAGGCGTCGTTCACTAGCTTTGGAAAAAGTAGACGCTTGGGAGTGAGGACAGCATAGACAGATTTAAATGACAGTAGAGTGAAATGCCCGCTACAGTCCTTATGTACCGTATGTTGAACGTATATATCCATCTTGTGTCTTATCTTTCCATTCCAACAATTTATTTTACAGAATATATATATAATTTACAGAAAAATATGGCATATTTTATAGATGGTTTCAATTGCGATTAATTGCGATTAATTACAATTTATTAATTTTTAAGCTGTAATTAACTCGATTAAAAATTTTAATCGTTTGACAGCCCTAAAAATGTCTATAACTTGTACTAACATTTATCTTTTAAGAACTACAAGTTTTTCTATCCATGGATCGCTTTAAGAGAATGATAATAATGTTAATGCCATCTTGTTGATTTATTGTTATAATAAACAAATACAGTACTTATGTACCGTATGTTGAATGTATATATCCGTCTTGTGTCTTATCTTTTCATTCCAACAATAATTTACAGAAAAATATGGCATATTTTATAGATGGTTTGAATTGCGATTAATTAAGATTAATTAATTTTTAAGCCGTAATTAACTCGATTAAAAATTTTTAATCGTTTGACAGCCCTAGTTTTAATATAAAAGTTCTATAACTTGTACTAACATTTATCTTTTAAGAACTACAAGTCTTTCTATCCATGGATCGCTTTAACAGAATGTTAATGTTATCTTGTTGATGTATTGTTATAATAAACAAATACAGTACTTATGTACAGTATGTTGAATGTATATATCCGTCTTGTTTCTTATCTTTCCATTCCAACAATAATTTACAGAAAAATATGGCATATTTTATAGAGGGTTTGAATTGCGATTAATTACGATTAATTAATTTTTAAGCTGTGTTTAACTCGATTAAAATTTTTAATCCTTTGAAAGCCCTAATAATAGTCTTAAACGTCATATTGGCTGCAACAGAAGAGAGACATTTATTTATCAATAGCTAGCCGCTAACACAGTGAGATGATGTGCAACCCGTGCCTCTTGATATTATAGAAAATGTTCTGGAAGCAGAACATGAAAAATTAGTTTTTCCCTGAGTATCCCCAAGCAACAGCCTAGCTCGCCTATGCCCTGATGTAAGCAAACTTGCCGTTGACGGCATTGTTTGTTTTGACAACAGCGTTTTGCCCTCAACTAGCCCTTAAGGTGGCGCTGCCATCGCCCCGCCCTCCAAAATACAATGTTGAGGATGTCAAAAAAAAAAAATCCAGTAATAAAGTAAATGACACTTTGTGTACACCTTAAGCATGGCCTATTCTTTTCATACCCATTGTCATCCGCGTCAAGCTAATACAAAGAGTTGACATAAACTAACAGCGCCTTTCCTCTGACATAATGCAAGCGGGCGTACTCAATAAAGTGTCAGCCATGTGCGCCGTTCGGCCAAACATTGCACAAAACTTCCGCAAAGGAAGTTGGCACTCCCAGCCCACCCGTCCAGTACTAGACACTCACTTCCTCAATGTCTGGCAGCAGTCACGAATGTGTCGTTTCAACTGCCAGTAAATAAACCCCCCTGTCCCAAAAGGGTCAGACTTCTATCGGTGTCAATGTCAGCCAATCTTTTATGCAATATGTGCCATTTTATGTCATAATCAGTGTTGTTAATCTTACTGAAAAAAAGTTATTAATTATAGTTACAAATTACTTCTCCCAAAAAGTAATTGCGTTAGTAACTCAATTACCTGAATGTAAGAGTAATTAGTTACTTGGCAAAGTAATTGGTGATAATTACTTTGTTTTTTTCCCTCAAAAAAAAAAAAACAAAAAACAAAAAAAAACATTGGCCCCACTATGTGAAGTTTTTTTTGTACAATTGGCCCGAGTCCAATTCTTTACCCTAATTTACTCTTTACCCTGAATCAACTGTTAAAAGTTGTTAGAATTGCTCCCATTATTGCATTAGTTCCCTTCTCTCTACTTTCGACATATGAAAGTTTTAAAACTGTTTCATCATTTAAAGATAGATTCAAGTCAAGATTTTGCCGATTTAGAAGTATTTTATATAAAAAGTTACTTAGGTTCGCTGGGAAGGTTCTCTACAACAGAGCCGTCCTAAAAAGTCTACTGCTTCAAGATGGCGGCTGTCTACTAACGCATTTAGTGCCATGTCTGTCATTTTGCATCTAGTTATATCTATTAGAGCTGAAACGAGTACTCGAGCAACTCGAGTAACTTGAGTTTAAAAACTGATCCGAGTAATTTTATTCACCTCGAGTAATCGTTTATTTTGACAGCTCTAAGCATCACGTTTTCCTCGGACTACTTTTAATGCGGGACAATGCGCTGTCACGTGCGGAGAGGAAGAAAGAAAAAAAAAACTTACTGCAGCCGACAGCCGCCACAAACGACGCCGACGTTGCTAAATATTAGGCCGCACGATGCTACGTTGGTAAGAGGTACCGTCTGATGAGTCTCATAGAGATCACATGTATGTTGAAGTAGACGCGAAATGACAGACTCAATCGCATCTGGGCAGCGTTAGTAAACAGCCGCCATCTTAAAGCAGTACAGCGCTAAGCGCTAATAAAGAGCGCTAAGCGCTAATAAATAAGATTAACGTTACTGTCGCTACTAGCTTACGTAACGATAGCCCTGCGGAGGGCTAGGTTTCAATTAATTATGACCACTGTCGATGCGTGGCTAACGTGTCTTACATACAGGCTTTAACATAACATAGAATTGTGGAGTGATGAGGGTGTAAAATAAAAACTTAATCATGCTAACAATCAATTTTAGCTCAGTAGTCATTGCTGGATAAAACACCAAGTAGCACTGGTCCCTAATGTGCTCCAATACAGCCTGTATCATACATTTATTTTGAACACTGCAAAAACTCAAAATCCTATCAGGACTTACAGTTTAGACTAACTTAGAACTTAACTTAACTAGAACTTAAAAATGGCTTGACACAAAGAGAAATTCAATTGAAACACGTGGGAAAACTTTTTAGTGATGTGTGTTATCACGCGTAACGGCATTTTTAGGTATATATATATATATTTTTTTTTTAATAAGAGCTAAAGGTTTTTGAGTGAAAGCAATGAATTAGTCTTTTTTTTATTATTATTCTAGTTACATCTGAGATGCAATTGTTGGCTGTTTTCAACAATATACATCGAAAATAAAGACATTGATTGACTGAAAATGGTTCAAGATTAGATGAAATGTCTTGTTTTCTCATGTATATTTATAATTGCTCTTCACCTAAAAATATATTTGTTTTATCCGATTACTCGATAGAATTTTCAGTCGATTACTCGATTACTAAAATATTCGATAGCTGCAGCCCTAATATCTATATACAGTACATGTGATATCTACCATGTCTACCATATCTACCATAACATGCGGGCGTAGTTTGTAGGCTATCGGCTACAACATGTATTATTGGAGCTACCTAGCATCGCGTTTGCTCGGCGTCACAACTTTCTTGCCTCCTCCCCACTCCTGCTCTGCTCTGTCGTCTCGGTGAGTCCGTCTCCCTCAGACTTTTCGACCAATATAGTAACGCATGCCTTTCCGTCCTCAGTAACGGTAATGGCGTTGCCAAGATGAGAAAATCAATTAATTAGATTACCCACTACTGAAAAAAATAACGCCGTTAGTAACGCCGTTATATTGTAACACTGGTCATAATATAATACATTTTAAATTATTTAGTGAAAAATGATACAATAATTATGACAGCACACTTTATCTATGACTTGACATGATACTGACACGCCACAAATGTTGAATGACACCTGAAACGAGACGAGATTGCGATGGGAGCTTTGCTTTGGCGGGGAGTCACTTCCTGTTGCTATCAGGTCACTTCCTGTTGATTTGGGGGCCCTTTTGAGTCACTTCCAGTCGATATCAGGTTGATATCAATCTTGATGATTTGGGGGCGTTTTTGTAGTCACTTCCTGTTGATTTGGAGGCACTTCCCGTTGCTATCAGGTCACTTCCTGTTGATTTTGGGGTACGTAGTCGTCACTTTCAGTTGATATCAGGTTGATATCAATCTTGTTGATTTGGGGGCATTTTTGCGGTCACTTCCTGTTGATATCAGGTCACTTCCTGTAAATCTGGAGGCACTTCCCATTGCTATCAGGTCACTTCCTGTTGATTTGGGGTGCGTTGTAGTCACTTTTAGTTGATATCAGGTTGATATCAATCTTGTTGATTTGGGAGTGTTTTTGCTGTCACTTCCTGTTGATTTGGAGGCCTTTCCCATTGCTATCAGGTCACTTCCTGTTGATGTCAGGTCACTTCCTGTTGATTTGGGGGTGCGTAGTAGTCACTTTCAGTTGATATCAGGTTGATATCAATCTTGTTGATTTGGGGGCGTTTTTGAGGTCACTACCTGTTGATATCAGGTCACTTCCTGTTGATTTGGAGGCACTTCCCATTGCTATCAGGTCACTTCCTGTTGATTTGGGGTGTGTTGTTGTCACGTTTTGTTGATATCAGGGGAATATCAATCTTGTTGATTTGGGGGCGTTTTTGCGGTCACTTCCTGTTGATTTGGAGACACTTCCCGTTGCTATCAGGTCACTTCCTGTTGATGTCAGGTCACTTCCTGTTGATTTGGGGGTGCGTAGTAGTCACTTTCAGTTGATATCAGGTTGATATCAATCTTGTTGATTTAGGGGCGTTTTTGAGGTCACTTCCTGTTGATTTGGAGGCACTTCCCGTTGCTATCAGGTCACTTCCTGTTGATTTGGGGCGTGTTGTAGTCACTTTTTGTTGATATCAGGGTGATATCAATCTTGTTGATTTGGGGGCGTTTTTGCGGTCACTTCCTGTTGATTTGGAGGCACTTCCCGTTGCTATCAGGTCACTTCCTGTTGATTTGGGGTGCGTTGTACTCACTTTTAGTTGCTATCAGGTTGATATCAATCTTGTTGATTTGGGAGCGTTTTTGCTGTCACTTCCTGTTGATTTGGAACCACTTCCCATTGCTATCAGGTCACTTCCTGTTGATTTGGGGGTGCGTAGTAGTCACTTTCAGTTGATATCAGGTTGATATCAATTTTGTTGATTTGGGGCCGTTTTTGCGGTCACTTCCTGTTGATATCCGATCACTTCCTGTTGATTTGGAGACACTTCCCGTTGCTATCAGGTCACTTCCTGTTGATGTCAGGTCACTTCCTGTTGATTTAGGGGTGCGTAGCAGTCACTTTCAGTTGATATCAGGTTGATATCAATCTTGTTGATTTGGGGGCGTTTTTGCTGTCACTTCCTGTTAATTTGGAGGCACTTCCCGTTGCTATCAGGTCACTTCCTGTTGATTTGGGGTGTGTTGTTGTCACTTTTTGTTGATATCAGGGAGATATCAATCTTGTTGATTTGGGGGCGTTTTTGCGGTCACTTCCTGTTGATTTGGAGACACTTCCCGTTGCTATCTGGTCACTTCCTGTTGATTTGGGGGTGCGTAGTAGTCACTTTCAGTTGATATCAGGTTGATATCAATCTTGTTGATTTAGGGGCGTTTTTGAGGTCACTTCCTGTTGATTTGGAGGCACTTCCCATTGCTATCAGGTCACTTCCTGTTGATTTGGGGTGTGTTGTAGTCACTTTTTGTTGATATCAGGGGGATATCAATCTTGTTGATTTGGGGGCGTTTTTGTGGTCACTTCCTGTTGATTTGGAGACACTTCCCGTTGCTATCAGGTCACTTCCTGTTGATTTGGGGGTGCGTAGTCGTCACTTTCAGTTGATATCAGGTTGATATCAATCTTGTTGATTTAGGGGCATTTTTGTGGTCACTTCCTGTTGATATCAGGTCACTTCCTGTTGCTATCAGGTCACTTCCTGTTGATTTGGGGTGCGTTGTAGTCACTTTTTGTTGATATCGGGGTGATATCGATCTTGTTGATTTAGGAGCGTTTTTGTGGTCACTTCCTGTTGATTTTGAGGCACTTCCCGTTGCTATCAGGTCACTTCCTGTTGATGAGGTGAGGTGCTTTTCAGCATGCGCATCTTTCGTGGCACGCCAGACCCACTTAGAGTGTTTGTTGCCAAAAAGCTCAATCTTGGTCTCATCTGACCAAAGCACACAGTCCCAGTTGAAGCCCCAATACGGCTTGGCAAACTCCAGATGTTTGCGTTTATGATTGCGAGTGAGGAAAGGTTTTCTCCATGCATGCCTCCCAAACAGCTTGTTGGCGTGTAGACAGCACCTCATACCCACTGTGAAGTATGGGGGTGGGTCAGTGATGATGTGGGGCTGTTTTGCTTCCAAAGGCCCTGGGAACCTTGTTAGGGTGCATGGCATCATGAATGCTTTGAAATACCAGGACATTTGAAATCAAAATCTGTTGCCTTCTGCCCGAAAGCTGAAGATGGGTCGTCACTGGGTCTTTCAGCAAGACAATGACCCTAAATATATGGCCAAACCTCCACAGAAATGGTTCACCAGACACAAAATCAAGCTCCTCCCATGGCCATCTCAGTCCCCAGACCTTGTTTTGCTGGCACAAGGGGGTTATACAAAGTATTAACACCAGGGGTGCTAATAATTGTGACACACATTATTTGATGTCAAATAATTCTTTCTTCATGTGGGATTTTTCCCCACTGAATAAATGCACTTGTACTGAAGGTTGGATTTTTCTCTTTTTTTCCATTAAGGTCCCATATTATTTGAATTTAAAAAAAATATATTAGAAGCTAAAAAACAGATCTTAACCAGGGGTGCCAATAATTATGGAGGGCACTCACAGCTAGCACTCCCAGTTTAAGTGAATTTGAGGTTTATCATTGTTAATGGCAGCCAAAGAGTTCATTTCATGTGCCTTCCTTGTAATCTTAGTGTACTTCAGGGTCACTTCTTGTACATTTTGGATTATGTGCCGTTGATTTCCAAGCCACTTCCTGTTCATTGGTCACGTCCTGTTAATTTGGGGGCATTTTCAAGTTACCTCTTGTTGATTTTGTCCACTTCCTGTTGGTTTTGGGGCATTTCCAATTTACCTACTGCTGATTTCAAGTCATTTCCTGTTGGTTTTGGGGCATTATTGGATCACTTCTTTGTTGATTAATTGGCTGCCATTGACGGCTTTTGACGTCCAATCCATTTTGACCTGATTGGGTGCAAGTGAATGTAACTGCGGACAAAAAAAGCGAGCCAGTGTACAAATCTCCGGTTTTATGGCATCAAGTCAAAATAAAAGCATGCGATTCTGTATTTACAGTATGTAAGAACAAACCCGTAACCCCCTAGCGGGCTGTTTGTGACCCGCGGGCTGTACAGTTGACACCCCAGATTCATGGTGACAATGACGACAGATTTTAAAGTGTTGATAGGAAGTTTTAATATAATTTTGGCAGTTGTTTACAATTACACTCCACTTTAATTCTTTCAGTGCCATTCACTGCTGTGAATTTCAACGAGTTTCTCAGAAATAGACGTCCAATCCATTTTAAGCGAGAGGGTTGTCGCGAATCAATGTTGGTTCACTCACTGCCAGCCCTCCCAATTCAAACTGGTTCGACCTCTAACGCCGTCAATGTCAGTCTGTGAGTTAAGTGTGCTAAAGTTAGCGACAGATACGCGCACAGGCACTTCCTCAAGTGTTTTCACTCCTTTCCAGTGGGTTGCACAGTGACTGTATAGCAAGGGCGTAGGTTTGCATAGGGACGGTAGGGACATAACACTACCAACTTTTCAGGATGCTCAAATTGTCCCCACCAACTTTTAAGCGACCTTATTTGAATGTTACAATGAGTTCAGCTACCATTATTAAGTGTATTACTTTTATTATGTTCAGACTTATTTTCACTCCTTTTCACTTGCTGAATGTGCCTGTCCATTTTTTCCCCCTCAAACACACGTTTGATTGGCTGATGACTAGAACTCACACTTTCACACAATCCCGACAGAAATAATGTCAATATGCCGTCTCCTCCGTCCCCTTTGAAGAGGAGAGATATTAGAAGGTTTTTTTTTCCCGGCCAGCAGCAGCAGCAGCCACTGTAAGTAATGTAAAAATATGTCAATGTTGTGGAGGTGGGGAACATGCCACTAATTTTGCAACTGAAAGTCCGACCTGCATCAGAGTTACAGTGCCCTCCATAATTATTGGCACCCCTGAAAAAGATGTGTTTTTTAGCGTCTATTATATATATTAGGGCTGTCAAAATTATCGCGTTAACGAGCGGTAATTAATTTTTAAAATTAATCCTGTTAAAATATTTGACGCAATTAACGCATAAATGCCCCGCTCCAACAGATTAAAATGACAGCACAGTGAAAGGAAAGGAGTACTTGCTGTGTTTTTTTTTTAGTTTTGCCGCCCTCTGCTGGCGCTTGGGTGCGACTGATTTTATAGGCTTCAACACCCATGAGTATTGTGTAAGTAATTATTGACATCAACAATGGCGGGCTACTAGTTTATTTTTGGATTGAAAATTTTACAAATTTTATTATAACGAAAACATGAAGAGGGGTTTTAATGTAAAATTTCTATAACATGTACTAACATTTATCTTTTAAGAACTACAAGTCTTTCTATCCATGGATCGCTTTAACAGAATGTTAATAATGGTAATGCCATCTTGATGATTTATTGTTATAATAAACAAATACAGTACTTATGTACCGTATGTTGAATGTATATATCCATCTTGTGTCTTTCCATTCCAACATTTACAGAAAAATATGGCATATTTTATAGATGGTTTGAATTGCGATAAATTGTGATTAATTACGATTAATTAATATTTAAGCTGTAATTAACTCGATTAAAATTTTTAATCGTTTAACAGCCCTAATATATATATATTTTTAATTCAAATAATATGGGACCTTAATGGAAAAAAAGAGAAAAATCCAACCTTCAATACAAGTGCATTCATTCAGTGGGGAAAAAATCCCACATAAAGAAAAAAATATTTGACATCAAATAATGTGTGTCACAATTATTAGCACCGCTGGTGTTAATATTTTGTACAACCCCCTTTTGCCAACAAAACAAGGTCTGGGGACTGAGATGGCCATGGGAGGAGCTTGATTTTGTGTCTGGTGAACCATTTTTGTGTAGATTTGGCCATATGTTTAGGGTCATTGTCTTGCTGAAAGACCCATTGACGACACATCTTCAGCTTTCGGGCAACAGATTTTGATTTCAAATGTCCTGGTATTTCAAAGCATTCATGATGCCATGCACCCTAACAAGGTTCCCAGGGCCTTTGGAAGCGAAACAGCCCCACAGCACCACTGACCAACCCCCATACTTCACAGTGGGTATGAGGTGCTTTTCATCATGCACATCTTTCGTGGCACGCCAGACCCGATCTCAATCTTGGTCTCATCTGACCAAAGCACACGGTCCCAGGCTGTATTTTTGTGCACAACATTAAACTGTGTGAACTTGCTAACTTGTGAAACTCGAGTAGAAAGCTGCTTAGAGGTGTCTTCCTGTATGTTTTTTACTGTCAACTTTAATTCAACTGTGCATTTTGTGCATTTATTCATGAATTAAAATGTATTTATTTTCTACATTAAAAAAAAAAAAAAAAAGTATATTTGCAGCCTATGCACATTTTTAACCCCCCCCCCCCGCCAAAAAAACCAACAAAAACACAACCACTGTAAATTTTCTTGAAATGAAGGAAGCATTTTGAAAAATGACTTTCTCCCTATGAAAATAACTTTAACTTTATTCATTTTTCTGTCGTAACCAGCTATTTTTGAGAAATGTATCCAATCTGTTTGGTCTTATTAATGTCCCGTCCCCAGCAAAAAGTGTAAATGCAGGTTATGCTGTAATAGCGTCCCTACCAATGTTGAGACCAAACCTACGCCCTTGCTGTATAGTCCTCAAAAAAACGTCACACCGATGACTCCTCCTGTAGCATCGGAGCTTTCAGGTTCTTCAGTCCGCATTGCAGTTCGTAAGCCGATTCCGAACGGAGCGCTTCGGAGAACTTGGACAGCGACTTCCTCTTGATGGAGTTCTGGATGGTCTCGGAGGTGAAGTAGTAGACGATGGGGTCCAAGCAGCAGTTGCAGACGGCGACGCACAGCGCCACGGGGTAGATGGCGCGCACCACCGACTCGGCCAGGCAGCCCCTTAGCGCCTTGGTGCGCACCAGCGAGTAAAAGACCAGGTTGACGTTGTAGGGCACGAAGCAGAAGCAGAAGGTTCCGAGGTGCACGGCGATCATTCGCAGGATTTTGGTCTTGTTCAACTCGCCGCCTCGACTGACCTTGTAGGGGCGCCGCAGAGTCTGAAGCACCCTGACGGAGCAGCCCACGTTGAGCAGGAGCGGGATGACGAAACCCACCGTCTCCATGAAGATGACCACCTTGGACAGGTGTGACTTCCACTGGCTGGAGGAGAAGTTCTCGAAGCAGAAGGTGGCGTTGGCGCGCTGCCGCGAGGTGGTGTCCAACAGGAACCCCGTCGGCAGGCTGACCGACAGCACCAGCGCCCAGACGCCCGCGCACAGTAGCTTAGCGTTGCGCTGGGTACGTAGCGTCCGCGAGCGCAAGGGGTGCACGATGGCCAGGAAGCGGTCCACGCTGATGCAGGTCAGGAAGAGGATGCTGCCGTACATGTTGGTGTAGAAAAGCGACACCGACACCTTGCACAGCACGCTGCCGAAGGGCCAGCTGCCGTTGATGAAGTAGAAGACGCGCAGCGGCAGCGTGAAGACGAAGAGTAGGTCGGAGGCCGCCAAGTTCATCATGTACGTGGTGGTCTCGTTGCGCAGCTTGAGCGAGCAGGCGAAGATGTAGATGGCCACCGCGTTGGTGATCAGCCCCACTACGAAGACCACGCTGAAGACCGTGCTGTACAACGGGTACTTGAAGCCGTCGTTCTTGCCGCAGCTCCAGTTGCCCGCCGAACTGTTGGACGCGTTCCACATCGCCGGTCTGGAAGAACCCGCCGGCCGAAAAGTCTTTGAATTAAGACGCGGTCGGGCGTCTCTTAAGAACAGCGCCAAATTTAGCAGCTTCTGTCTTTTGTTCCCCAAACCGGCGCTGAAGTCTTTTACGAGGCGCGAAGGATTTCCTGTGAAAAAGCTGCCAAATTTGCTGTCATCGAGTCCCGGATTGATTCAGTTCTCCAAAAGCAACTTTCTTAGTCCTTTTTTATTCCAGATCTGGCATGGATTTCCGTACCAATACATTTCTGAATGCGTCCGAAGACATCCGGCGCTGCACGTTTAGAGGTTTCCCAATAGCAACGTAATACCAAGATCCCTCTGAGAAGAACTCAAAACTGTCCAGGTCGTATCTTATTCCAAAAATTGCTTCAGAGTTAAGTCTCCTCGACGTCAATTTAGTGCAAATGCAAAGTGAAGAAGCAGCTCTGGTCCTAAATTCCCATGTATCACCATGTAGCGTGAAAGGATGGTGACCTTTAACCAAAAATAATCTAGAAAACATCACATCTAAGCCTGGTTTTGTCAAAGAGCAATTAGCAAAATCCTTAAACTGTGACCTTCTAGGAAGAACTGAATATCAAACACTATTGTGGACCTCACCGTGGAATGTAGAGGCCTGACATATTCCAAATTTTCCAACTTCTGAGACTGTGTTACCAACTTGATGTTTTTCCAGAACATCTCTGATGCGTCAAGATTAAAGTGGAACTTGCCTCCGAGGTGATCCCCATCCTCAACGTCCCCGCCGGTCCAGAAGTTAGCTCATGGTGCAAAGATCCGTAGGGGTGTGGGGGATGGTTCCTTGCCATGTGCCTTTAGGCTGGGAAGTCGCACAAAGGGAAAGCCGGCATATCCGTAAGTGAGTGAGGGGAAGCAGATGGATCGTGACCACTCTTCATGAAAAAGTCTGCTGGTTGGTCTGCACTTGGTTGTTGCAAGCAATCTGAGCGAGGCTTCCGCTGGCCACTTCTTTGTCCCGCTCTCTCGCTCTCAAACGCTTTTGTACTTGGGGCCGGGACTAAAGCCGCTTCCCCCGCCCATCGGACCCTCCCTCTCTCCCTTTGTCTGCGCCCACAGCAAGAACAAAATGCAGCATGTTGACAGAGTTTAGCAGCTAACCTTCATTTTAGTGTTGCACTTATATCATTTTTTTGGCTCGCAATTCCTGTGTCCTATCAGCCGATGCCGATTCTGTACAACTAGTACAGCTTTTGATAAAATATTGATTTTTTTCTTTCCTCATTAATACTAAATTACCACATACAGTGCCCTCCATAATTATTGGCACCCCTGGTTAAGATGTGTTTTTTAGCTTCTAATATTTTTAAATTCAAATAATATGGGACCTTAATGGAAAAAAAGAGAAAAATCCAACCTGGGATGGCGCAGCATGTCACATGAGTGACACAACCAGGCAGGCTAACTACACATAAAATGTCACACATTGTGAACACGTGACAGAAACATCTGACTTAAAAATAAAGTCGTAACTAGCTTATTTCTCAACTGATGCTATTTACTCATTGACTGCCATTGACGGCACGAGAAGTCCAATCCATTTGAAGAGAGACAGTTGGCAGCTAACGAGCAAACGTTCACTCATTTTTAGCGTCCCACTTCAAATGAATTGGGCGTCGACTCGTGATAAACTGATTTCAATCCATGGCGGAAGCATGAAAAAAACTTTTAATCGCCCCTACCAAAATGGCCTGAGGGCAGCCTGTTGCAACGTTCCCATCAAAATCAAAGCATTGCCAGTCAAACAAAGTCATCACTAGCTTATTTTTCAACTGATGCCATTTACTCATTGGCTGCCATTGTCAACGCAATACTCATTGGTAGCCATTCGCGGCGATAGATGTCCAATCCATTTTAAGTGAGAGGGCTGGCTGTGAATGAACTGAACATTAATTGCAGGTAAACGAATACTGCCATGATTATTTGAGTAATTGATTAGCGGATTAATGGTCATGTTTTGATATTTAATAAACCGTTTTGAGACATTGCTGACCTCGAATTTGTCATCTTTTTTTTTTTTTACCTTTTATTGCCAAATGTATCACATTTGATACACCTAAAATTTCCTGATTTTGAGAGTAATTCAGAATTTTGACATTTCTTTTTGAAAAAATAAAAATAAAAAATGATGGATGCAAGTCAACACATGCATCTGCAGGTTCCATGAGAGAAAAAAAAAAAAACAGGATTTAGCTAGGGTTATAGATATTAGAGCGCAAGGGCGTAGGTTTGGTCTTAATATTGGTAGGGACGATATAACAGCATAACCTGCATGCACACTTTTTGCTGGGGACGGGATATTAATAAGACTAAACATATTTGGTGAATGGGGGTCAGGGTTACATTTCTCACCAATAAAAACCTAATTAATTGATAGGCTAAATGATTAATGCAAAATAAATCTGTATTGACCTATACTTTCACACTGCAAATTTATAACGTCTTAATCTGATATTTTTTGTTAAATCTATTTAAATAATTTTCTCCATCTTTTTTTGAGTCTTAAAGGCTACCGTAATTTCCCGAATATAAGGCGCACCCGTGTATAACGCGCACCCCCAATTTACCTGCAAAATCCAGGGAAAATTCTTATACCCGTGTATAACGCGCACCCTAATTTTAGCACCAATAAATATGTTAGAATACAAGAAAACAGGTCGTGTAGAAATACAGAAATGTCGTTTTAATTTAACAAATTATAAACAGACATAACACAGCACAAGCATAGCACAGTGATAATTACCGTTCCGGTAGTGCAAATCATTACTGTAACAACCTTTAGCAACTTCTCCAACTTAAGAGAACCCGTGAGAAAACAAACAGCCATATCTGTATTATACATGAACATCTAAAGCATTCTTATAAGTGCTTTTCTGCCCCTACCAATTGCTTTTGCTGATGACTTTGCTTGTTCCAGCTGCTTCTTCATTCGTTTCCAATTTCGCACACTCGATTCTCCGATGTCATACCGTCTTGCCGCTTCACGAATTCCAGCTTCCTCAGATACGGAAATTACTTTCGTTTTGAAGGCTGCCGTGTAGCTTGCTCATTTCATCATCATGAAATACTGCAAATGTATCTTCCTTGGAATTATACTGTAAAATTAAAGTGACGACTGAAGTGGGAAAACGAAAGGAGCTCATAACAGTGCAGACGAAACGAACTCACGGAAGTCATTCGACCAATCAGAGTGAAGTATTACCAAAACAAACGGTGACGTAATATACCGTAATGGCGGCAACAGATCACCGTATGCGTTTTCTTCAACACAACATGGCCGTGTCAATAAAGAAAAAGTCTTAAAATATACATATTTATATGTATTTATTTCTATCTCCATCCATATACCCGTGTATAATGCGCACCCTCGATTTTACAAGTGGATTTGGGGGGAAAAAGTGCGCCTTATTTTCGGGAAATTACGGTAATTAACAGATTAATGCGTCAGATTCTTCCACTTACTTTAAGTATATATTACTATTTGCTCGTAATGAGCCCATACATCTAAAAGTTGTTCATCTTTCCCCTAAATCAAGAAAAAATTCTTTCAAATAATGCTTTGAACAACATTCTTGAATTAAGAACATTTCTGACAAACAAGTTTTTCTTTTAAGATTAAATATAAACATTTTGCTTAAAATAAGTCTGTTAAGCTTATTTTCAGCTAGCCGTTTTTCTTATTTCAAGAAATCTCAGTGAGTAAAATCGACTTGAAGCACTGTAGCAGTAGCGAAATTAGTGGAGTGTTCCATCACCTCCACAACATTGACGTCTTTTTACCCTACTTACAGTGGCTGCTGCTGGCAGAAAAAACTTCTAATATCCCTCGTCTTTGAAAGGGGCGGGGTTGGGCTGTGAATAAGTGTGTGTGTGTGTGTGGGTGGGGTGGGGTGTCAATTCATCAGCCAATCAAACTAGGATAAAATGGACTGGCACATTCAGCAAGTGAAAAGGGGTCAGTGTAAGTTTGAACATAATAAAAGTACTGTAATTCACTTAATAATGATAGGATCAATCCTGTCCTTATAACATATAGGAAGATAGGAAGGATAGATAGGAACAAATGACCTATATAACCGAAGTCATTATATAATGCAAATAAGGTTGCTTAAAAGTTGGTGGGGATAATATGAGCATCCTGAAAAGTTGGTAGTGTTATGTCCCTACTGTCCCTATGCAAACCTACGCCCTTGTTAGAGCGCTTAAAACACATATTCATTTTGACATTTCTTTTTACAAATTTGAAAAAAAGGTTTCATTCGGGCCTTATTTTTCAAATTTTAGGATTCTCTATAATTGCTTCCACGTTGCAGGTCTTTAAGGGTTAACTCTTGTGTAACTTGTTGAATTGAAAAGGAAACTGTTTTTTTACGCCCCCCCCCCCAAAAAAAAAAACAGGCACCGTCTGCGATTGTCTCTGCTCCAGAAAAACAAAAAAGGAGACTCGCGCACCAAATCCCAAGATTGTTAAAGTCGTCACAATGCCAGGAAGCATGTCGGCCCCCCGCCGGCGGCCATTCTTTCCTCCCACCTCCTCAAGGTCGCGCGTGAGGCCTTCAATGGGTGAAGAGTTGTCAGGTGACATCAGGCCCGAAAGGCATCACGTTGGAATTCCATGTAGCCTGTGAGGATCGGACAGCGCCGGCGTTTCGCACGTGAGCGTGCAACTCCGTGTTTGGCGTGCTTTGTAAAACAAATACGCCCAGTCGAGGGCATCCGAAGGGTACGTGGGAAGAGCTTTAACCCCTTGATGCCTCAATTTACTTAAACAAATATACAACCCCTAACAAAAAGTATGGAATCACCAGTCTCGGACGAGAACTCACGCAGACATTTTATTATATAGAAAAATTCAGATAAAAAGCTTGAAAAAATAATGACTTAGTTCAAAAGTGCAACTCCTTGGCATTCAGAAACACTTAAAGAAGTGAATAAAAAAAACATTGTAGAGCAAGTGGAGGGAAATATAGAATCACTCATTTCTGAGGAAAAAAATATGGAATCACTCCATTTTGAGTAGAAAATACACACACATCCAGTCAATTTCCTTTCCTTAATTGGGCCCCTGCCTCAGATTAAATCTGCCCGTTAGTCAGCAGTTTAAAAACACTGCAGTTATCACTAGAGGCGTGCAAAATTTCCAATTCTTAGATTATTCGCGATTCGGCCGTGGAAGATTCGAGAACGATTCACAAACATCCAAATTCCCATTATTGAATTATACCAGGTAAAACGGAAGCAAAACACAGTCAGCACGGTCTTTAGGACGCAATGAGGAACGGACCGAGAGTAAATATCATGTTCAACTCATGCCGCTAGATAAAAAAACAATCATACCTGACTGCGGCCGGCAGCCGCTACAAATAACGCCCAGTTGCTAGTTGCTATGAACATACGGCTACAGCAGATATCATATATATGTAGAACTAGATGCAAAATGACAGACGACGGCGGTGTTAGAACATGTACAGTGGTACCTCTACATACGATCGCTTCGACACACGAACTTTTCGACATCCGACGTAAAATTTGACTCGCCATTTGTTTCTACATCCGACGACATGCTCGAAATACGACGACAATGGCAGCACCGCAGACGAATGCACGGCGGATTTTCTTGTGTGACAAATCAACACTGGTTTCAGAAAAGGTTGGTACAGGTGGTGAAACAAGGAAAAAGTTGACGCTTACCTTCTACATGAAGATGCAAATGACAGAAAAATATGAATGTAGGGTGGGCATCCGTGAAATGGCTCAACAATACATCTCCACGGTCCTCCTCCGACCATCGTTCGCCAGTCTTTATAAGTTAAGCTGACAATTCTTATTGTGGTAACATCTCCAGAGAAATTGCCAACTTCGCCACGTTTTTATCATTTATTTCACAACTTATTCAAAACAAAAACACCTTCTGTCTGCCGCAATTGACGGTGTTAAGAAAACATTCAAAGTGAAAGTGAAACTCAAGCTCACCGGTCTGCCTCTGGCACGTCAGCACCGCGGTGCGTTCAGGGTCAGCAAAAAACGTCCGCCACATTAGAACTCGATTCGTTACATTAATACAGGAATTATTATTATTATTATTATTATTATTCCGATTTTGATTTATAATTTATTTGTTTTGCTATGTGTAATTGCCATTTGTAACAGTACCAGCAGTATTTTTTAAGGATTTAGTGAAGGTTTTTGGGCTGTGGAACGAATTAATGGAATTATAATGTATTCCTATGGGAAAATCCTGCTCGACATACGACCATTTCGACTTACAAACAAGGTCCTGGAACGGATTAACTTCGTATGTAGAGGTACCACTGTATTATTGAACCGAGATGCGAAATGACAGACTTTCCGGTGTTAGTAAACAGCCACCATGTTAAAGCAGTACTAAAGCAGTGACTTTTCTCGAAGGCTCTGTTGTAGTGAACCTAATTAACTTTTTATCTAAAATAATCCTAAATCGGCAGAATCCAGTCTTGAATCTATCTTTAAATGATGAAATAGTTTTAAAACTTTGACAAAAGTAGACAGAAGGGAAATTATGGAATAACGGGAGCAATTTTATCAACTGTAAGAGTTGATTCACAACATTAAATTAATTGAATGTAGTTTAAAGCTGCTGATACAGAATGGGGACTGGAGTATTTTATTTACTCTTATTTTTGTATATTTGTTTACTGTTATATGCTAACTTGATACTGAAATAGTAGTTTGGTTTAGCCTGAGAGGATTTTTTTTAACAATTTTGGAACTAATGAATAAAACATTAAAAAAAAAAAAAAAAAAAGGGAGGGGTGTGGATCAATAATCGTTTTATAATTTAATCGTAATCGAATCGTTAGGTGCCCAAAGATTCCCAGCTCTAGTTATCACACATTGGAGGGCTGCTGGACCAAGTGGATTCACAACAATCATGGCTCCAACAAGAGGATTAGCAAACTTCTTGAAGAAGGCAACGCTACATGTATGGTTGCCAAAGATGTGGGCTGTTCACAGTCAGCTGTATCATAAATCTGGACCAAGTACAAACAGCATGGCAAGGTTGTTAAATTTAAGCATACTGGTAAACCGAGGAAGACATCCAAACTTCATGACAAATAACTAAAGGCCATATCTTGAAAACAGAAAATGTACAAGACAAATGAAACAAATGGAACTTTTGTTTGTATGTTTGTTTGTTTGGTCTTGTCCGCAATTTTATCTCCAGTTGTTTTCATTTTTTTGAAGTCCAAAAACGTGAAGTTTGAAGCTTTACAGACAGCAAACAATGCAATTGTGCTTTTTGAAGCATTTTCCTTCACTTTTGACAGTTTGTAAAGCTGTTACACACACACATGTATACTTATGTTCAAAACGACTCGCATTTTAACAATAAAACACTTGAGGCAAGGCAATGCCCCCTTGCGCTGCCAACTACTGGACAAGAGTCGAAGTGCAACCACTGGATTGTTTATTTCCACCAAAAACACAAGTAAGGATCGATACAAACTGATTTTGAATTGATACGAGAATTGCGTGACGTAATATTGCAATATATCTCAGAATCAATTTGATATATATAAATATATATATGGCGGAAAACACTCAGGTGACCTGAAGTTCCGCTTTGAGACCCCCAATTTGGCCAAATTTCTAAATTGTCCGATATGTATGTGTGATACATCATTGGAAAGCTTAAAATCTCAATTTTATGGGGGAAGAAACATTTTGGGCAGTAGGGCATTTAAAAAAAAAAAAAAAAAAGGGGTTTTAAACAGCAAAACCCTATCTGCAGGTAAGAGCACGCGAGAGCAGAATTACAGACGCCATGACTTTAACGAAATATTATCATGTACTTACCTTGTTTCGATCAAAAAACTCCATGTAGCCTGTATCAATGAGTGTCAAGACACAGCTGTGTGTGGCCACAGCTGGATTTTTTGGGGATTTTATTGGTGAAACATGCTCATATAACAAGGGCCGCGATGCAGAAATTGCAGACATCAAGGAGTGGTCAAGATTTTCTTTTTCATATATTTACCCTTTTAAATTTTTTTTTTCAATTTTTCTTTGTTTGGATGGATTATTATCATCTAACATTTCGGAGAAAATGCGACTGAAACAAAAAAACAAAAAAATACAATGAAGCCATAGTTATGAGATAGATATCCGAGACTTTTTTACAGACACCATTTTTTCCATTGTGACGTTATTTGTTTAAAAGTTTAAAATATGCGAGTAAATCATCTTTTAAAGTCTTTTTTTTTTTTTTTTTTTTTAATGAAATATAAGACATCAATTAATGATTCTAAGCTAAAAACGACAGACATTTTGAATAATAAATCTTATTAATGACCTTCGTTTTATGGCTGGGTTGAAACTAAAGCGGTTGCGTGACGTCTGTAAACGGGGGTTTCTGGGGTAAAACGGACAAATTCAAAATAGTTCAGGGGCTTAATGCGCCATACATCTGCTATGGCAGCACATAGACAGATTGTTCTATCAAACACCACAGTTGTTTTGGCTAACAATACAGCAGTTTCTTTTAAAGAGGAGTGCAAAAGCAGAAACTGCTTCTTCAGTCTTGTCTGTGTTTTCCGCAATAGGTATATGTAATTGGTGAAAGTAGGTGTGATGTATGCCGTTGAAACCTCCCTCCCGATGCCTTCAATCAAGCACGCTAGCAGCAAAAGCTGCTAGCCTGGGCCTTTAGCTAAGTGACTATTGTGCTCTTCTGCCGCAATGGGCGCAGTTCGAGTCCCGACCTGGTCAAGGGGGATGGATAGCTTCGCTAGCACAGTTCAGAGCAGTTACATATTTGTATATATTATGCCTTTGCCGGGTGAGTTTTTTCTAGAAGGGACAACCATCACACCTACTTTCATCAAAAACAGCGATGGTGTGTCAAACCGTTGAGTACAGTTGACATGGAATGCCCCTTCCAGTAAACAGCAGACATGCTGAATATGTCATATTCTTTAATAGAGTCCATGATAACACAGTGCAACGTGTTAAAAAAAAGTGCCAGTATTTTGTAACATTTGCAGTTTTATCACTTTTTTTAAACCATGCAGCATTTAAGCTGTAAACGAAACCATGAAGGGAAGGGGGACAACAGTTGGATCGTGGAATTCGTAGCTCCTAAAACAGTGGTGCCATGAGAAACAAGTGCCTTAACTTTGGAGTTTTTGATAAAGGAGCTGTAGAGAGCCAAAATTGGACAGAGGGGTGGGTTTCATAAATGGTGTTATACTTATATAGCGCTTTTCCACCTTTCAAGGCGCTCAAAGCGCTTTACACTATCTCGCCATTCACCTACTGGTGACACAGCACCAGGAGCAACGTGGGGTTCAGTATCTTGCTCAAGGATACTTAGGTGAGTTCATCAGGGCGAAGAATCGAACCCACAACCTCTGGGTTGGGGGACAACTACTCTACCACTGAGCCAAGCCACCCCACCATAACACCATAGCTAGATGGTGCATGATAACCTCAGTTGGCTTGTAGAGTGAAAAATACATAAATAAAATGAACAGAAAATCTCAACATAAGAAAATACAAAGCCCCTCAAAATTTTGAAATTAAAAGTTCCTTGTAGTCGAAGGAAAATACCAGCTGGGGCGCTAATTTAATAAACACCCATAGAAAACCTACAACTTTGATCTGAATTAATGGAAATTGCTGGAGGCAACAAAATGGCTGTTAGCGCTGAAATAAAAGCAAGACACTAAAGCTCATTTCCATTTCGAGGCAAAGACAGGGGACTATCAAGTTTTGTGACATTATAAACATATTACCAAAATTCCACTCAACTAGGTTCAGTGTAAAATTTCAATTTCTTGCTTTTTTCAGAGTCGGTAAGCAGGTTAAATCCCAAATGTTGTCGTAGATATTTTTTGTAAACTTGACTCAGTTGCAATGAAATGTAATATTAGTCACGTATATAAAGGTTGCCGAGGCTATTTACAAACAATTCCGTGTCGGTTCAAAAGTGATTTTTCATTGTCATAATAAATAATGTTATCAAGCCATCGGCGGCAAAAGACGCTCGAACTATTATAACGGGGAAAGTCTGGTAATGGATGACAAAAAATTAAATAAAAATCAGTGAGATAACGACAATTTACGATGGTTTGTAAACTGGGAACGCTACTTAGTGACCTATAATGAGATAAAATGGCTACGGAAGACAGTTTCGGTAGCCCCTCTTTAGCAGTAGTTGGAAGCTTATGGACGGTGGAATATCGATTAATGTAGCATAGCAAACTAAACTGGTGAAAACGTGGACATAGAACTAAGTTGTTCATCTCCGAAGAACCGCTGGGGATCGTCTTACTCTGGTCTACCGTGTTGATTAGGACGGTGTCAGTTTCTGAAGGCCCCGTGACGGCTGGCTTTGCTGATAAAGTTCTTGAGCAGGTCGTGGTCCATCTCGCTGAAGGCTTGGGTCTGCGTCACCGAGGTTAGGTGATTGACGCAGAACTTGAAGCAGAATTCTTCCAGGTCCTAAAAAGATCAAGACCGAGCCAGTTATTTCCTGCTATGGCTGCCGCACACTATTAGAGTCGAATGATCGCCAAAACAATATAAACATTTCATCGACATTTTACACTTTTTAACTGCATCATTGACCGTCCAGGGTCTGAGAGCGCGTCCCCGGAGTGCCCTTTGGCAACTACTGCCCCTGACTGACCTGGAGTACGCCGATGACACCATCCTGCTCAGTACAACCTACAGTCAGTTGAGAGACGCTCTGGGCATTTACAGTAAGGAGGCAGCACAGCTCGACCTCCAAGTGAGCTGGACTAAAACCAAGTTCATGTAAGTCGCACCTCCTATTTGTATCGGTAGTGACATTGTAGAGCCGGTCAAGGACTTTGCGTATCTGGGGTCTATCGTCACAGATAACGGGCACCTAAAACCAGAGATTATTCCCAGATGAGCCTTGGCAGCATCCGCCCTGCAGTCTCTCTGGAAACCATTCTGGCGGCACCAGACCATCTCATGCAAGACGAAGCTCCAGATACGACGACAACTCCGCCGTACTCGCCATCCTGCTTTATGGCTCAGAAACACGGCCCCTGAACCACACTCTCGCCGCAAGAAAGATGGCTTTGATAGCAGGGCTCTCAGAATCCCCGAGAACATCAGGTGGCCCCAGCGAGTTTCCATTAACGTGCTTAGAGCCCGAACGTGCCATCCCCGAGCATCCGCCTTGGTCGCAAAACGCAGAACTTGTTGGTTCGGCCGTGTCCTTCGTCTGCCTCCTGATGGCTCGACGTCGTCGAGGGCAACCTCCAACAACATGAAGTTACCATGGAGGATGCAGAGATCGCCATCATTGGGAAAACCTGGTTGATTTGGTCAGCTCGACGCACAGAGACACGATGCCCTGACCCTAGCTGGAGCACTAATGAATGAATCGTTATCATCAAAAGTAGACTTGTTGCTCCACTGCCGGCGGGTCGACATGGTGTCACTCCCTCTGGGCGGGGGTCCTTTTCTGCTCCGGGCCTAAAGGGCTGTGGGGTCCCGCAGTGTACCGTGTCAGGCAGATATCCGGTGAGGGGCGGTGGTGCATCTTCTCGTTCTTTCTCTGTAGGCACCACATACATTATAATCTAAACAGGAGCTACGACAAGTGGGGGTGGGATATACGGCCGGGAAGACTGTCCCACTGCCCTCTCAGCCAGTCTCTTCTATCTTGATGCATACACTGCACTACACTCCCCATACAACCCCGTCACAGTGCTGGGTGGTGGCTGCCAGTCGGGGACCTGGCAGCCACAGTAATACGGCGGTAGGTGGGTCCCTCACGTTTCTGTATGGCGGGGCTGCCGGGGCAGGGCCTCCTCTTCGTCTTGGCTCTTGGTTGCAGGGGGGTTTCTCCCGCTTCCGCCTTCCTCTTCTCTATCTACCTGGGTGTCGCCCTTGGGCCCCAGCGCGCCTCGCCAGCTGGGCGCCGGTGTCACCCCCTCTGGATGGGGGTCCTCTTCTGCCCCGGGACGAGCCTTTCCCTGAGGGCTCGTTGATGGAGGCACGGATGGTCCAGGAGGCCATTTGCCAGAGCTGTGATGCGATGGGTGTGCCGCGGGGGCGGTGCCGGGGCCCTGCGACGGCCCCCGCGCAGCATTCCCACTTTTTTGCAGGACTATCACACATCTGAGTGGGTTTACGCATGATTACATCACATTCAGGTATAAATGTAATTGTCGGTGCCAGGATTAGCAATCAGGTATAATAGAGTAGGATGTCAACTTATCCACCCTTTCAGGTGATTTTCATAATACTAGGATCCCCGCCTCACATTGCTGGAATTGTGTACGCCCCACCCGGCCTAGTCACGTTTCCTTTCGATATACCTTCCCTCCTCGGTTACTGGGCCCCCCACATGGTGTCCACGAGTAAATATAATTAGCAAATGATAGCACCACTATGTTCATAGGTAGCATAAGCATGTAATAATGTGTTTTCTGTTGTTGTTTGTGCTTTCCTCCTCTGTCTGCTTCCTTTCTTTCTGTTCCCCCATAACCCCTTCCCGTTCGCTGCTTTTTCCTAATAAATAGAACATCAGGAACAACCACAATGGGTGTGTATCAAACTCCCAGGTGGCACACTAAAACTGCTCAGACCATTGGACACATATTCCCATTTGCCATCTCTAAGCAGCTGAACAGGACAAGTAAAAAAAAAAAAAAAAAAAATGGGAGAAAAAAATGACCTGCTCCTACAGTGCACATATTGTCCAGCTGATGGCGCCAAATTTGCATAGGCTTGCTCCACTGGCTACGTTTCCATAGACAAAATTTCCTTAATCTGATCAGTATTTGGATTAAAATTATGATTGGATGCACGGTTTTAATGGCCACCTAAAATCATGACTATGACTATGGCTTACCCGTGCGTCATACTTGACGGCAGCCGAGAGCAGTGTGATTGCGTTCTCCTCGCAGATTCCCCTCTTGATGGTCTCCTGGCACAGCCTCTTCAGTCTTCTCTCCCGGTAGAAGGTGGCCAGGTCCAGCAGGCCTGAGAGAGACGGCGGTGGACTGAATCAATTGACGCCAATGCTTCCCTGACGAGCGTCGGTTGAGCCCTTACCTACAGCGTCCTCGGGTGGCAGGTTGATGGAATCCGTGTACAGGTACTCCAGAAAGGCCCGGTACACCAGAAAGGGGAACTGGTGGATTTCAATGGTGTCCTCATCCGTTTCGTTGAGCAGCACGCGGAAATGTTCACACCTACAGAGAAATTGGTGTCAACTAGAATTTTAGGGTGCTGTATATTAACTCATTGGCTGCCATTGACATTGCTAGACGTCCATTTCGGATGAATTGAGTTTACTTAAAAATGATCCAAATCCTCTTTTTGACCTTTTAAAAAGTAAATATTCTTTTGAGTAATTGTTTTTGTTAGTAGTTTTTTCTTAATTGGACAAAAAAAAAAAAAAAAAAAACAGCAACAATATCTTGTCCATAAAAATGGTCCAAATCCTTGTTGACCCTCTAAATTGTGTAAATATGCTCTTATTTAGTTATTTTTTGTTTGTAGTTTTTATTCTTATTTTTTTTAATTAACAAATACAAATAGTCTAACAATAAATTTGCTTTTTTTGTACATGAAAATCGTCCAAAATCGCTTTTACACCATCTAAAGAGTAAATATTCTATATTTTTTGTTTGTAGTTTTTACTATTTGTGATTTTTTTTTTAAATACCAATAACAATAACATTAACTTTTTTTTTTTTTATGTAACAATAGTCCAAATCTTCTTTTATACCATCGAAAGAGTAAATTTACAAAATTGTCATTCTTATTAAAGGAAAAACAGCAAATATTTTTCATTTGTATATACAGTATATTTTAAGGCTGCAACAACTAATTGATTGATTAATAAACTATTTGCCAACTAATTTGATAATTGATTTTTGCCAGCAACTATAAGCAGTCCCGTTTGGGACCTTGTTTGTGTGTAGCGTGAGGCTCTGCGTGGGCACTAGTGATTAGAGCAAGAGAGAGAGAGAGTTCACTGCTGTAACTGCTGCTGTTGTTGCATTGCTGAATCAATAACTTTACGAAGTGTCAAGAGTTGAAAGTTCAAGAGTTTTTGTTGTGAGATCCAGTGTACCTCCATCAGAGGTGAGTAAACGAAGCCAATTGTATTTTTTTTGTATTCTTTGTTGACGTTACTACTTAGCACGGAGCGCTAAGCTCGTTAGTTTGTATTGGGGTTTTGGAGAAGCATATTAGCACTTGAGTTATCGTTAGATAGTAAAGTTGTCTCATTCCTTTTTATAGAAAACTCCAACACATAAACCCACTCATAGAACAGCATATGGTCTCTTTTCAACACAAGCTGTAACTTGTCATACAAGACAGTATTTTAAAATTGGTTTTGCAATTGTTCTCTTTTACTAAAATACCGTATGTTATGAGAAACACATAGTATATTGCAATTGATTTAAAAATATCATATTTAGCACATGTTTTGACCTACAGAGGGCGTCATGTTTTATGCGTGCAATGGACGCTCGGTGTGATGTCGCGGTTCCTTTACTAGACGAACACTACCGGTGTTCTGCAATTCCTTTCTACGCGGCGAGACGTCCAACACATGTGCACATTGGTTAAAAGCGGTGAGTACTTACAATTTGTGTTTTTATTGAGTCTCTTATTACCTTTTCATTTCCTCAAAATACTTTTTGCATGTGTTTCCCTCTCATACTTTCTTAAGCATTGTGTTTTCCTGTTATAGCTTTAAAGCAGATTGTTGATCTGTTGACCACATTAGTCACGTAGTGTATTTAAACCACCCTTATTTGATATTACTACATTTAAGTATTTTCTTTAGGCATCTTTAGTATGTTTTGTCTGTATGCGTCTAAACAAAACAAGCTGAAAGCGCACAGTAGTACTTTGGGTGTCAAATTTGCCTCTTGTAGCACGTTTTGCCGGTGAAGCACATTTTGGCAGAACACTAGTTTTGTCATACTCTTGTCTCGTCTCATCCCAACTTGTCTTTCCCGTTTATTTTTCTTTTGC
The DNA here is from genome assembly GCF_030265065.1 of Corythoichthys intestinalis. Classification (NCBI taxonomy): domain Eukaryota; kingdom Metazoa; phylum Chordata; class Actinopteri; order Syngnathiformes; family Syngnathidae; genus Corythoichthys; species Corythoichthys intestinalis. The sequence goes on from NC_080400.1 coordinate 5,686,038, forward strand.
TGCCCGTTTTGTGAAATAGCGACCGTGCTGTCATGCTCATTAATGTTCCTCTCCGGTTCAAATTGAAAGGGTTGAACAGATGACATGTTTATGTCGCTATAGTCATACTCTGGAAGCCTGGCAGCGTAACCATGTGACGTCACTGCCCTGCAACGTCGACAACAATGGTGACCGACTAGTTGAACCAATTTGACAAATTGTATAAAAACAAAAACATCAAGAGGGGTTTTATTATCAAATTATTTTAACCTATAATAACGTTTATCTTTTAAGAACTACAAGTCTTTATATCCGTGGATCCCTTTAAAGAAAATAATGAGTCATTGAAACAATTTCTATCAGCGATTTGCCCACGAGAAAAAAATGTCAATCAGCAGCACTTTTTTTTTTTATTTGAATGAACAGAATTTTTGTCTTGATTTGTGTACTGACAATGTTTTATTGAATGTTCTATACATAGATCCTTAATTAATAACGTTTGCAACTGACAATGTTTTTTTTAATGTTCTATACCAGGGGTTTTCAACCCAGTCCTCAAGGCACACTGTGGGTCCTGGTTTTTGTTCCAGCCGATCCAGCAGAGACAGTTGAACCAATGAGGCTTCTGCTAAAACAAGCCACACCTGACTGCAATCAACTGATTGCACTTGTAAAACACCAGATTGGGGAAAAAGTGTTGTCATCTTGTTTGGTAAGAATGAAATCCTGCACCCACAGTGTGCCTTAGTGGAATAGGTTGGGAACCCCTGCTCTATACGTAGATCCTTAATAACGTTTGCAACTTTTATGTACTTAAAACAGTTAGACCAGTTACAACATGCCTAAAACAACTTTTAAATTGTGAAGGAAATTGAAAAAAGTGACATTAGTCCGATTAATCGTTTACCGTAATTAGTCGGCCGATTATTAGATTATAAAAATACAGTGGGGCAAATAAGTATTGAGTCAACCACAAATTGTACAAGTTCTCCCACTTGAAAATATTAGCGAGGCCTGTAATTGTCAACATGGGTACACCTCAACCATGAGTGAATGTGGAAAAGAAAACAGAAATTAACATTGTTTGATTTTTAAAGGATTTATTTTCAAATCATGGTGGAAAATAAGTATTTGGTCAATACCAAAACTTCATCTCAATACTTTGTTATGTACCCTTTGTTGGCAATAACGGAGGCAAAGCGTTTTCTGTAACTCTTCACAAGCATTTTACACACCTTTACTGGTATTTTGACCCATTCCTCCATGCAGCTTTCCTCTAGAGCAGGGGTTCCCAACCTATTCCACTAAGGCACACTGTGGGTGCAGGATTTCATTCTTACCAAACAAGATGACAACACTTTTTCCCCAATCTGGTGTTTTACAAGTGCAATCAGTTGATTGCAGTCAGGTGTGGCTTGTTTTAGCAGAAGCCTCATTGGTTCAACTGTCTCTGCTGGATCGGCTGGAACAAAAACCAGGACCCACAGTGTGCCTTGAGGACTGGGTTGAAAACCCCTGCTCTAGAGCAGTGATGTTTTGGGGCTGTCGTTGGGCAACACGGACTTTCAACTCCCTCCACAGATTTTCTATGGGGTTGATATCTGGAGACTGGCTAGGCCACTCCAGGACGAAGCCACTCCTTTGTTGCCCTGGCTGTGTGTTTGGGGATCATTGTCATGCTGAAAGACCCAGCCACGTCTCATCTTCAATGCCCTTGCTGATGGAAGAAGATTTTCACTCAAAATCTCTTGATACATGGCCCCATTCATTCTTTCCTTTACATAGATCAGTCATCCTGGTCCCTATGCAGAAAAACAGCCCCAAAGCATGATGTTTCCACCCCCATGCTTCACAGTAGGTATGGTGCAATTCAGTATTCTTTTTCCTCCAAACACGAGAACCTGCGTTTCTACCAAAAAGTTCTATTTTGGTTTCATCTGACCATATCACATTCTCCCAGTCCTCTTCTGGATCATCCAAATGCTCTCTAGCAAACCGCAAACGGGCCTGGACGTATACTTTCTTCAGCACGGTGACACGTCTGGCAGTGCAGGATTGAGTCCATGGCGGCGCATTGTGTTACTGATAGTAGCCTTTGTTACTGTGGTCCCAGCTCTCTGTTGGTCATTCACTAGGTCACCTTGTGTGGTTCTGGGATTTTTGCTCACTGTTCTTGGTATCATTTCGATGCCACGGGGTGAGGAGGGAGTTGAAAGTCCGTGTTGTCCAATGACAGCCCCAAAACATCACTGCTCTAGAGGAGATCTGCATGGAGGAATGAGCCAAAATACCAGAAATGGTGTGTGAAAAGCTTGTGAAGAGTTACAGAAAACGTTCGGTCTCTGTTATTGCCAACAAAGGGTACAGGAAAAAGTATTGAGATGAACTTTTGGTATTGGCCAAATACTTATTTCCCATCATGATTTGCAAATAAATTCTTTAAAAATCAAACAATGTGATTTTCTGTTTTTTTTTCCCCTCCACATTCTGTCTCTCATGGTTGAGGTTTACCCATGTTGACAATTACAGGCCTCCCTAATATTTTCAAGTGGGAGAACTTGCACAATTAGTGGTTGACTAAATACTTATTTGCCCCACTGTATTTGTTAGTTGCAGCCCTAATGTATTTTTGAATATTTTAAACTAAACCACAAAATGCAATAGCTTTGCTGTGATGGTTGGCATGTCGAGTCACTTCCTGTTGATTTTGAGACATTTTGGACTTCCTGTAGATATCGAGTCACTTCCTGTTGATGTTGGTGCATTTTAGGTTCACTTCCTGTTCATATTGGGGTGTTTCGGGGTCACTTCCTATTGATTTTAAGGCATTCCATGGTCAATTCCTGTTTATTTGGGGCATTTCAGGGTCACTTCATTTTGATTTGGGTGCATTTCGGGGTCACTTCCTATTGGTATGGGGTCACTTGGGTTGAAAATCAACAGACGTAAATGGAAGTTTTTGTGCAATAGAACTGAATGGCGAATACGGACATTGGAAAGCAATGGGAAATTTGGCCCATTAGAAATGAATTTTTTGGGGCAAATATTGGCCGAACTGGACGTTTTTAGCAAAACTGTATCGAAGTTTTGTGCGTCCTGATTATTTTTATGGATCAATTATGTGATCTGTACAAAAATTGTACGACAAGTATCACTAATGATCAAATATCAAATAACCTACCATAACACTTTAATAGAAACGTACCTTATTTTCAGCAGGGCTTTATGCACATGAATGCACTTTCCGTCGACCAGAAACTTCAGGTCGGAGATCTCCGGGCTGTCAAACTCTTTTTTTAACGACTGGGCGACGGTCAGGTAGTCGTCGCCGTCTGTGGCAGGTGACAGGAAAACAATGTGAGTGGAAAAGAGCGGCAAACGGACTTTCCTGTCGATTCCTCAGATAGCTCACCGACAGTGAGGAGGCGCCACGTGACGGCGGGCGTGGCGAAGCAGGCGAAGACGTCATCGGTGCAGCTGAAGTGCGTGGCGTGGGGTTGGGTCACCACCTGGCCGCGACATTGGCCCCACATAAGCACCTGTCCGCTCTGTGTCTTGGCCGCCGACGTGTGGCTGGTGTGGCACGCCGCCACCTCCACAATTCTGCGTCCCACAACAGAGTTAGGATTTTGCGTGGCGATGCTTTGGGTCAGTTTTAGGTCACTTCCTATTTATTTTGGGGTATTTTCAGGTCACAACTTTGTTAGCTCAGTGCCGTCGACGGCGGAAAACATTGGTTCTTTCGCCCCTCACAGTTCAAATGAATCGGCCATCAAGGGTACTCAAAGAGGAGCGCTCATAGCCAGTGCTTCCAGTTTAAATGAATTGGATGCCTATTGTAATCAATGGTGGTCAATTGTAACACGTTTTCACTTCATCCTTAATTTTAAGGTACTGAAGGGTCACTTCCTGTTGATTTTAGGAAACTTCCGGGCATTTACGGGTCACTTCCTATTGAATTTGGGGCATTATTCCTTGGTAATTTTAAGATACTCACGGTCAGTTCCTTTTAGGGCATTACGGAGTCACTTCTTGCTGGGTTTGGGAAATTTCGAGGTCACTTCCGGACTTTGTTTATTTTTAGGGTACTTACAGTGGTATGAAAAAGTGTCTGAACCTTTTGGAATTTCTCACATTTCCGCATATCATCACCATCAAATGTAATCTGATCCTTGTCAAAATCACACAGATGAAAAAAACAGTGTCTGCTTTAAGTAAAACCACCCAAACATTTATAGATTTTCATATTTTAATGAAGATAGTATTCAAACGATGGCAGAAGGGGGAAATTAAGTGAACATCACATTTAATATTTTGTGCCGCCCCCAACCACCCCCCCCCTCCCCGCCCCCCGTTTCCCTTATTCAGATTTGTTTCAAGACTACAGTTACAGCTATACTTCACTTTGATGGTTAATGCAGTTATTGCAATTGTGTTTTTTTAATCACAAAATATTGGTTTATTTACATTTAAAAAATCAGAAGCCATTTATTTATGAATATGATTGCACTTTAGTTTACATATTTAAATGTTCAGATATTAAGATTTGAATGAGGCTAAATAACATGCTTTTTCTCTCAAATATATTGTTCTAATCATTTGTTTCAGATGTACTGTAATTATTTTCTGTATAAAAATGAATTTGGTGTTCAAAAAGTCTTTTTTCAAACTTGAGTCTTGAAAAAGAGGGGGTCATCCTATAATCAGGGCAGTCTTATATTCGGGCCAATAAGGTATATTATTATTCCGATTTTTATTCATGTTTTTGTTTTGCTCTTTGTATTTGCTTTTTGCAACAGTATTTATTAAGGATTTTGTAAAATAGCGCTGGGCTGGTGTGACTAGAAGAATGGATCACCACTGCAGATAGTCCGGTTAGAACAATAATGATGCCCGTCCCGAATTAATCGGACCAAAACTTTCTCTTCATCAACACGTTGCCTTTTTATTTTCTTTCTATGGGGCAGTTTACATGGCGACTCTAAGACACGAAGACTCAATGACTGTGTCGCGGAGTAGTCTCGCGTGCATATGGTGTCGGCGAAGACGGAAGGTGAAGACGAAAAATTCTGAATCCTGCCTCCAAAGTGGAAGACTCCTATTGCGGGGGGTTGAGGGGGGATTTCTCCGTAAGAATATCAAAAGCTCCCGCAGCGCGAGACCATGCCGTTAACTTCAGCACTCGTACATGTCACATTGGGCGTGCGCAGCGGTGCTACTAAACATTAAAAACAGCAAAAATAGCGGAATGTCGGCTTTAATTTACTGTTTTAATATTTTTTAATTAAATATGTTGAATGTTTCCATTTTTGTGCCTTTTTGAACAAAAGAAAAATGCCATTGCTTCGAGTGGGCGGGCATATTTTTTTCCGGGCTGAGGGAGCTGGGTGGGGTCAAATTACATCATTCTGTAAATCTGCACTGCCCCCTAGGGCCTGGCATGAATACTACATCGTTTTCATGCGGAATTGCAACATTGTTTGAATGGAGACGGGCCCATATAAATGCAAACATGAAATTTTTCGTATTCTCGGAGAGTCACCATGTCAACGGCCCCTATGAGAACGTCAGTCTTTGCTTTCTTCAGGTGGCCAAAATAGGCCCGATCAGAAAAACAACAAATTGCAACTCGCCACCAGGGGGATCCAAAACACGTAACATGCAAATAACCTGGCATTTTTAACAGATTTAGTATAAATTTTCGGGCTGTGGAACGAATTAATGGAATTATAACGTATTCTTATGGAGAAATCCTGCTCGACATATAACCATTTCGACTTACAAACAAGGTCTTGGAACGAATTAACTTCGTATGTAGAGGTACCACTTTGTGTTCACGACATTTCTTCCCACGTTGCTATAAAATGCCGCAAGGTGGCGAGAAAGCAGCTACTAGCACCAAAGATCTAGTTCTGTGTTGCCGTACCTCTCTTTGTCTGTTCTGATGAGCGTGGCGAGGGAGAAATTGTTTTTACTGCCCGTGCCCAGCTGCCCGTACGAGTTGGCTCCCCACGTGTAAATAAAGCCGTCGTCCGTCAGCGCTAGTGTGTGAGCGTAGCCGCAAGCTACCTGTAAGGTCGCAAAAAACAGGAAAAAAAGTGCACTGGTTCGCTGGCTGACGTTGTCATTCGCTCGTTCGCACTTACCTGGACAACCTTGACTCCCTGAAGAGCCGCGACTCTGCAGGGCGTCTGCTGGTTGCCGGTGTTGCCCAAACCTAGCTGGCCGTTGCAGTTATAGCCCCAACCGTATATCTGAAATGGAAACAATTCACCTTTTTATAGTGCTTTTCAGGCGATAGAAAAGAAAATGAAGTTACCTCCCCGTTGTCCAGCACGGCCATGGAGCAGAGCTGTCCACAGGCGATGTTGACCACTACTTTACTCTGCAGGCAACTGCTAACCCGGCGCGGCGTGGGCTGATTGGCGGTGGACCCCGAGCCCACCTGGCCCGAGTTGTTGTAGCCCCAGGCGTAAACCTAAAGGCAGATGTGACGCGTTGGCAAAAATGTGTTTGGAGGCTGAGTCGCAGGAGTGTGAACCTGCTGATACCTCACGATACGATACGATTTGCGATACAAAGCTCACGATGACGATGATATGACGATATGGCGATACAACGATTATCGATACATTGGTCAGGAAATCATTCTAGGATATTCTACAAACAACTAATAAACAGAAAAACAAGCTTCTGCTGTGAATTGGAATGAGTTTATCACTAGTAGACGTCCAATTCATTTTTGAGCTATTTAAGGTCATTTACAGTGGGGCAAATAAGTATTTAGTCAACCACCAATTGTGCAAGCTCTCCTACTTGAAAAGATTAGAGAGGCCTGTAATTGTCAACATGGGTAAACCTCAACCATGAAAGACAGAATGTTGAAAAAAAAAAAAAAAAAAACAGAAAATCACATTGTTTGATTTAAAAAAATATATATTTCCAAATTAGAGTGTAAAATAAGTATTTGGTCACTACAAACAAGCAAGATTTCTGGCTGTCAAAGAGGTCTAACTTCTAACGAGGTCTCACGAGGCTCCACTCCTTGCCTGTATTAATGGCACCTGTTTTAACTCATTATCAGTATGAAAGACACCAGTCCACAAGCTCAGCCAGTCACACTAAAAACTCCACTACGGCCAAGACCAAAGAGCTGTCGAAGGACATTAGAGACAAAATTGTAGACCTGCACCAGGCTGGAAAGACTGCAATAGGTAAAACGCTTGGTGTAAAGAAATCAACTGTGGGAGCAATTATTCGAAAATGGACTACAAACAAGACCACTGATAATCTCCCTCGATCTGGGGCTCCATGCAAGATCTCATCCTGCGGCGTCAAAATGATAACAAGAATGGTGAGCAAAAATCCCAGAACCACACGGGGCGAGCTAGTGAATGACCTACAGAGAGCTGGGACCACAGTAACAAAGGCTACTATCAGTAACCCAATGCGCCGACAGGGACTCAAATCCTGCACTGCCACACGTGTCCCCCTGCTGAAGAAAGTACACGCCCAGGCCTGTCTGCGGTTCGCTAGAGAGCATTTGGATGATCCAGAAGAAGACTGGGACAATGTGTTATGCTCAGATGAAACCAAAATAGAACTTTTTGGTAGAAACTCAGGTTCTTGTGTTTGAAGGAGAAAGAATACTGCATAGCATCCGAAGAACACCATACCCACTGTGAAGCATGGGGGTGGAACCATCATGCTTTGGAAGTGTTTGTCTGCAAAGGGACCAGGACGACTGATCTGTGTAAAGGAAAGAATGAATGGGGCCATGCATCGAGAGATTTTGAGTGAAAATCTCCTTCCATCAGCAAGGGCATTGAAGATGAGACGTGGCTGGGTCTTTCAGCATGACAATGATCCCAAACACACAGCCAGGGCAACAAAGGAGTAGCTTCGTGAGAAGCATTTCAAGGTCCTGGAGTGGCCTAGCCAGTCTCCAGATCTCAACCCCATAGAAAATCTGTGGAGGGAGTTGAAAGTCCGTGTTGCCCAATGACAGCTCCAAAACATCACTGCTCCAGAGGGGATCTGCATGGAGGAATGGGCCAAAATACCAGCAACAGTGTGTGAAAAGCTTGTGAAGAGTTACAGAAAATATTTGGCCTCCGTTATTGCTAACAAAGGGTACATAACAAAGTATTGAGATGAACTTTTGGTATTGACCAAATACTTATTTTCCACCATGATTTGCAAATGAATTCTTTAAAAATCAAACAATCTGATTTTCTGTTTTCCACACTCTGTCTCTCAAGGTTGAGGTTTATCCATGTTGACAATTACAAGGCTCTAATATTTTCAAGTGGGAGAACTTGCACAATTAGTGGTTGACTAAATACTTATTTGCCCCACTGTACCTGTTGATTTTCAGTTACTTCCTGTTGATTTTGGGGTATTTTATGGGTCACTTCCTGTTTATTTTGAGTTACAGAACAGGATGTGACCTGGGAATCACCCAAATGAATAGGCAGTGACTCAAACTCAACAGGAAATGACCTGTAAATGCCCTGAAAATCGGACAGAATGACTGTGAATGCTCTGGTTTCGAATGAACGAATGTTCCCAGTCTAAATGGATTGGGCGTCGTGCACCCTCAATACAGCCTTAGAGTTAACTATTATGAGACACTATTATGGTGGAAGATTTTGGTAGCAACTTGTTGGTTCCTTCTATTTATTTATTTTTCGACACTGACACCTTTTTAAAACGATATCTCGCTTCTTGGCAAGGGCATATCGATAACCTTTTGTGATACAAAGTATCACGATATATCACCATTTCGATATTTTGTCACACCCCTACTGAGTCGTTACCTCTCCTTCTGTGGTGAGCGCAATGGTGTGGTGGGAACCGCAGGCCACTTCGGTAACCCTCTTGTTCTGCAGGTTGGTCGAGACCAAAGCGGGGATCAACCCGTGGATGGTGGTCCCGTTACCCAGCTGACTGTAGCCGTTGTGGCCCCATGCGTACACTTCGCCATCTACGGAAAAGGCCACAGTTAGTGCTCAATTGTGGTCTAGGAGTGGAAACCTCTGGTTAGCCCATGATACAATACGATTTGTGATACAAGGCTCATGATAACGATCTCTCGTAGGGTTGCGCCTTTCGATTATTTAAGTAATCGATAACTCTATTGATTAGTTAGTTCGAATAATCGAGTACCGTACTTTTTGGACTACCGTATTTTTCGGACTATAAGTCGCAGTTTTTTTCATAGTTTGGCTGGGGGTGAAACTTATACTCAGGAGTGACTTATGTGTGAAATTATTAACACATTTTTATATCAATTCACATGTTATTTTGATGTTTTGGAGTGACACTGATGGTTTGCTAAACTTGTTAGCATGTTCTTTATGCTATAGTTATCTGAATAACTCTTAATAGCTATGTTACGTTAACATATTGGCCATGTTCGCATTATGTTGTTCATGCATCATGTAACATTATCATACTGTACACTTATTCAGCATGTTGTTCTATATTGTATTATTTTAAATTGCCTTTCAAGATGAAATATCTGTTCTATGTGCTGGATTTTATCAAGTAAATTTCCCCCAAAAATGCAACTTATACTCCAGTGCGACTTATATATGTTTTTTTCCCGCTTCATTGGGCATTTTATGGCTCGTGGGACTTATACTCAGGTGCGAATTATAGTCCGAAAAATATGGTATAAGCTGCTACTTTTTTCCCTTATTTGGATTAACTGGTAACACTTTATTTGACAGCGGCGTCATAAGACTGCCATAAGATCATCATAATTATGACATGACACTATCATGGGTATTAATAAGGGCTAGCCTGTCAAACCATTATTTTTTTTAATTGAGTTAATCACAGCTTAAAAATTAATTAATCGTATTTAATCGCAATTCAAACCATCTTTAGAATATGCCATATTTTTCTGCAAATTATTGTTGCAATGGAAACATAAGACACAAGACGGACATAAACATTCAACATACTGTACGTAAGTACTGTATTTGTTTATTATAACAATAAATCTACAAGATGGCATTAACATTATTAACATTATTTCTGTTAAAGGGATCCACGGATAGAAAGACTTGTAGTTCTTAAAAGATACATTTGAGTACAAGTTATAGTAATTTTATATTAAAACCCCTCTTAATGTTTTCGTTTTCATAAAATTTGTAAAATTTTCCATCAAAAAAATAATTTAATAGCTCACCACTGTCGACGTCGCCAAGCGGGACGTCACATGGGCTCCCTGCCGTTCTTTTACAGTGTCTTTTACTACGTAAGGTAATTGATTGAAATACACCACAAGGTGTCAATGGGGAGTTTTAAATTAGAGATCTAGCCAAGGCAAATTCTGAGTAGGTTTTATGTGTATTTTGCATAGCTATTTTGATTGGGAATGCCAGTTCTCTTTGCATTGAGCGGTTTTCTTTTAGTGAACATTATTTTTTTGAGAGATAGGAATATTATTTTTATTGTGCTTTCACTAAATGATCCTGTAACGACTTAACTGTTCCGCCTAAATGCATGATGGGAAGTTGGGCAACCATGACTGTCAGTGGTGGCTGCAAATGGTATACAGTATGTTCTGCATTGTGGTCAATTAAGCGTGTTAAGAAAAAGATCGTCTCCTGCTCTGCCCAAATGCATGATGGGAAGTTGGGAAACCATGACTGTCAGTAGTGACTGCAAATGGTATACAATATGTTCTGTGTTGTGTCCAATTAAGCATGTTAAGAAAAAGATTGTCTCCGGCTCTGCCCAAACGCATGATGGGAAGTTGGGAAACCATGACTGGGGGACGATGGCTCCTTTGCTGGGCTGCGGGAGGAGGGATGGGCTACGCTTGACCAAACCACCCCCCCAGGCTGGCTGGGCGAGGGCCGTGGCCCTGGGTTGGCGTCTCCGCTTGTCTGCGTGGCTGTCGCGCGCCTGGTGGGGCTCGCGTGCGGCTGGATGTGATGGGGCGCACTCGAGTGGTGGGGTCCCGGTGCCGGGATTGGCGATGGGGCGGCGTAGCGTTGGTCGCCAACGGGCTTACACTCACAAGGTATTCACACGATTACTGGGTTCTAGATCACAGAGCTGATTTGTGTATACTCTACCCCTTTCAATCATTTAGCTTATAGACTCCCCCCTCCCCCTCTTTCCCTGGTCAACAGGCGCCTCACATGGTGTCAACCGGAAATAAATCTAGGTGACGATAGCACCATCATATTAGTAATTGGTCTAGATGTTCAATGTATTTCTTGCTGTAGTTTGTGTTTTTCTTTCTTCTCTTGTGTGTCTTTTCTTCTGTTCCCCCATAACCCCTTCCTGTTCGCTGCTTTGTCATAATAAACAAATATGTTGAATGATCACAATGGGAGTATACCAGACTCTCAATGCGAAACATTAAAACTGTTCAGACTATCCGGGCACTTAGACTTCCATTCTCCGTGTCGAACAGCTGAACAGGACAGGTTAAAAAAAAAGTGAGATAATTTGCCGGATGACACGAAATTTTAAGTATTCATTAATGCTGATCATAGTGTCATGTCATAATTATGATGGTCTTATGACAGTCTTATGGCGCCACTGTTAAATAAAGTGTTACCAAATACCGTAACTAATCAATTAATGAAACAACTGGTACAGTAACTGAAGAAGTAATTAGCACAGAACATGAATTTAGATTTTTTTTTTTAACATCTGTAGTGCCGCAATACATGCTAGGAGGCATGTTGGATAGCAACAGTGTTGACAGCAGGTGGCAGCAGAGGTTGACTGTCCCCCCCCAAGGGAGCCGTGATGGCCAATTGAAGCTTCTTGAGGCAATGAAGCTTTGCAGCCAGTTGGTTCAAAGCTTCACGGCGGTTCATTTGGTCTTATGGCAGTCTTATGATGCCGCTGTCAAATAAAGTGTGACTGGTTAATATCTTTAAGTGTAACTATCCCATAATACAGAGAGGACAGCTGCAGCTTATACTCCAGTGCGCTTTATCTCTGAACAAATGCAGTTTCCGTGTCAAATTTGGTGGGTGGCGTCAGGTGTGCCTTATCGTCCGAAAATTACGGTAATCGGATGTTTGTCCGTTTGAAATATTATGTATTTTGGCTTGCTAAGATTGCACTTTCAAAAGAGAATCTTCAAGTTCATTAATAAACTTTGAGTTTGGGGTAACCTGATGTGGCAATGACCACGTGCGGTCCGGTTCCGTAGCTGAGGGAAACGATCTTCTTGCCGCAGAGGATATCGATCCTACGCGGCTCTATGGTGCTCTGCAGGTCTCCCACGCCTAGGCAGCTGCTGCAGTTGGTGCCCAGCGCAAACACCTGCCAACAGACAAAATGGCAACGTTTCAGTGCCATCGACAGCAATCGGCGTTGAGTTCATTTGACCTAGGATTTACTAAGAGTGGCAACTAGGGATGTCCCGATCCAATCACGTGATTGGAAATCGGTTTGATCGTGCCATTTTTCAGAGGATCAAAATTGAGTGAAAAGGATCAGGTTAAGGATCGGGTTTTTATTTAAAAAAATGTATTTGTTTTTCTGCTTCATGCTCGTACAGCGCCACACCCTCCCTCCTGCTTAGCAGTGTGGCCAAACTGTCCAGTGCAGCTTGCGTTTGGTACTCAAAGTTAACGATGATTGACAGGTTTGTAGTTTTGATCTTGCCAGTGAAAATTGGTAGCTCTACGATCAGGGGTTAATTTGTGCCGGATCCTGCCGGAACAAGATCCACCACCTCTTGATTTTAGCCTCCCTGTGTTCCGGGTCTTTTTTGGGCAGATCCAGCACCTCTCGTATATACAAAATGATAAAATGTGGCGCGGCGATTTCCGTGGCTTGTTCGTCGTCGCTCCTATGTCCGGTTCTTCCTTCGGGAAGGTGGTGTAGTGTATGAAAACACAGAGACGCCTTGGATGGCTGTTGCATGGAGACTTTTATTAACTAACAAAAACCAGTGAGGGACAGTCAGAAAGTCAACAACGCACCCTCGCCCAACTCTCCTTTTCGCTCCCTCTCTCTCCCCCTTACGCTCGCCCACTGAAACGGGACAGTGGCCCCTTGGGGATGCCAGTAACAATGTTGTTTATAAAAATTAGGGGTGCACGATATCCATTTTTTGAAACCGATATCGATAACTTCCTGCTCCTCAAAGCCGATACCGATATCGATAACTGATCATAAATATATAATGTTTTAAATGTATAACCTGAGTTTTTGAACACCTGGAGGTTTAAAAAAACTAGTGGTGGATTCAACATGGATTTGCCTTTGATCTCACCAGATTTTTTATAATGATATGAACAAAACAGTGCGTTTCGCTGATGCACTGCCTGACAGCCAGCTAAGAATGAATGCACTTCCATAAACCTCAAGGCTTGACCTTTTCTTGCTTTTATGGGAAGACACTCGTCTTAATATTGTGAAAGTACAACAGAAAAATACACATATTCAATACTCAATATACAACAAACTGCAAAATACACTTATATACACAACTATTATATGTATAGCATTGCACACTAGCTTGAGCTACTGAAGCATTGGCTGGCTTGTATAACACAACTTATGAAGTTCTGTACATATGACCCTTCACCACAAAGGTAAACATATATTGCACATCCATATGTTAGAGTAAACATAAAATACTTACATATATTTCCGAGGCGGAAACGTAACAGAAAGCATTCACGACTGTCAATGCTACCGCTAGACACCGCAATGTGTAAGTGATTAAACCAAACTACTGTAACAAAAAATAGATGCAATGAATTATTCTGACCAGCAAATGATGAAAAAAATGCCCCGCAAATGATCAACTGATTTCCCATACAAGTGTGCAAACTGTAAAGAACAGTACATATTATCGGTCCTATTATAAATGTTATTGGAATTATCTGGATGACGTCATAATTCCTATAATCGGACCGATAATTATCGGACCAATAATTATCGTGCACCAGTAATAAAAATTTAACGTCATTTGAAAGAGTCGGAGATTTGTTGATGCACTGAAAAGTTGGACCAACAGATCATGCCCCTGACATGAGAACAAAAAAAAAAAAAACTATGGAGATTTGCGGCATCTAGGGAGCAAGCAGCCAGGATCAAACGGTATTTCAACATGCCAAAAAGACAGCTGCATTTACTGTCCTTTTTCAAAAAGAAGGAAGATTCGGTTCAAAACGAGTCAGAAAAGCTACACCGGAGCAAAAGGCGGGAACCGCGACATCAGCTCGCTTACAGAAAGATATCAGAAAGATGAGAGGCGAGCTCACTGAGGGGAGAAGAATGCGGGACATCCACCAACAGGTCAGGGAGGGGATGCACAACTGTTTGGATAGCAGCTCAGTTGAATGTGAATGCAATAAAGTAGGCGACACCGTTTTGAATTATTTTCAATTTATTTGCTTACATGGGCCTATACAATAATTACAATTAGGGCTGAAACGAATACTCGAACAACTCGCGTAAACTCGAGTTCTAAAACTGATCTGAGTAATTTTATTCAACTCGAGTCACGTGCGTAGGGGAAGAAGCAACTTAAAAAAAAAAATAAAAAAAAAAACCTTACTGCAGCCGACAGCCGCTACAAACTACGCCGACGTTGCTCAAAACTACGCCCACACGATCCTAGTGTGGTAGTAGGTAGTGTCCGTTGCGTCTCATAGATATCGCATGCATTTAGGACTAGATGCGCAATGACGGACTCGGTCGCGTCTGGGCAGCGTTAGTAAACAGCCGCCATCTTTAAGCAGGAGACTTCTCAGCGCTAGCTTATAAATATAACGTTACTGTCACTCGCTCATGTAACGTTAGCCCTTCGGAGGGCTGGGTTTCTATTGATTCTGACCACTGTCGATGCGTGGCTAACATGTCTTACATACAGGCTTTATTTAATCTGTAAAAACATAGCGCTGCAGAGTACTGGTGTCAACAATAATCGATGCGGCGATGCATCCCGATGCAGACCATGGACGATGCGATTCGATGCGGGCAACAAGCCGAATCGATTCAGCACATATTAAAATATTTAAATCCGTTCAAAAATCTTCTGGTGATGCAATGGATTTGGTTTCCCCATTTGTATTATTATTCTCATGTTTACCTGTAGAGGGAGCTACTGTACAAGCAATGCAGGGTGGACGAGGAACCCAAATCTGCTTCCTCACGGGAGTAACGTCACAGACATGAGCAATTGCGCAGTGGCAATTGAGAAAGCAGAGAGATAAGACATAACAACAATGGCTGAAGCGGAGAAAGAGGGAGCGCGAAAGATTATTGACGCACCAAAGACATTGAAAGCAGGCATATGGAGACATTTTGGCTTCTATGAAGTTGGTGGGAAACTTGACCAAACTTATGCGGTGTGTAAAACATGAAAAGCTGCTACTGTGTGTGTAAAAAAAAAAAAAAAGAAAGCCCTGGTCTCAAAGCACTAATTAAATGCTGTGATGTTATTTTTTAAATTTTTATATATATTACTGTTTTCATTTGACTACAACCAGGAATGACACAAGAGCCTATAAAAAGTTGTTTAATGTCTGACCGCTTGTGTTGCCTCATGATTCACGAAAAATATGCTTTGCTTTAGCATTTTAATGCATCCCAGGCTTTAATGCATCGTGATGCATTGCCGAATCGAACCGAATCGAATCGTGGCCCTCTGAATCGAATCGAATCGAATCGAGGCCCTCCGAATCGTAATCGAAACGAATCGTGAGGGCAGTGCCGAGGCACACCTCTACTGCAGAGTGATGAATCGGATTTCGATTCCCATCCCTAATGGTGATACAACAATTATCAGTTCATTTCGATTCTATGGATTTGGGTGAATACACTGCCCTCTAGTGGCAACAGTGAATATTACACAACTCATTTAACATGGCTGAATCGAGCTGCTCCCTGTTAAGACCAACATAAGCTAATGTTTTTTGTGCATTCTTAATTTAGTTTATAGTTATATCTAGCTGTTTTTCTGTGGAAATATGTGTTTGACAATTTGTTAAGCGTATTGTGAGAAAAAAGTTAACATTTTAGAGCATTTAAGCTCGCAAACGTCTGCTATGCAAGTTAGCCAGTAGTTCTTTTGTTGAATTTAGATCCTCATTTATTTACCTTTTTATAACATTTGAGGCTAAGCTCAGGTATTTATTTTTAAATGAAATTGCAACCTTGCATAGTTTGAAGAATCACTCAGAAATTTTATTTTATGTTAGCATATAATGCTGTTTTGAAAGTGCAATCTTAGCAAACCTTTGCTTTTATTCTCCTAAAATTTATCCTGCAACGCATTAAATGTTCCTAATCCAATTACTCAATTATTCGAACTGACTAGTTGATAGATTAATCGACTACTTAAAATAATCGAGAGCTGCAGCCGTATTTCAATAGATTGTCATATCCCTACTAGGAGTGGGAACCTCTTGGTCCCTCATGATACGATACGATTTGCGATACAAAGCTCACGATAACGATGATTTGACGATATGGCGATAAATTGATTACCGATACATTGGTCAGGAAATCATTCTAGGATATTCTACAAACAACTAATTAACAGAAAAACAAGCTTCTGCTGTGAATTGGAATGAGTTTATCACTAGTAGACGTCCAATCCATCTGAAGTGGGAGGGTGGCAGCGAATGAACCTCCCACTTCAAACAGATTGAACGTCTATGGCTGTCAGTGGCAGTCAATGCCAGGCAATTTGGTAATTTTGGGCCATTTAAAGTCTAATTGGAACAGCACCAAACAAAAGGTCCAGCATCATCGCCTTGTCCAATGCAGATTCTTGACTCTTGTCACCTTGCCCAATGCAGATTCTTGACTCTGGACAAGGTGATGATGCTGGAACTTTTGTTTGGTGCCGTTCCAGTGAGACTTTACAAAGATGATTGCCTGAAGAAGGCAACAAAATTCCCTAAATCCTTGATGATATGGGGCTGCATGTCAGGCAAAGGCACTGGGGAGATGGCTGTGGTTAAATCTTCAATAAATGCACAAGTTTACGTTGAAATTTTAGACAGCTTTCTTATCCCTTCGATTGAAAATATGTTTGTCATTTTCCAAGATGACAATGCATTATGCCATAGAGCTAAAACTGTTAAAGCAAGACGCATCCAGTCAGTGTCATGGCCTGCAAATAGCCCAGATCCTAACCCTATTGATAACCTGTGGTGGAAATGAGTGAGTGCTCGTCCAAGACTGGTGATTCCATACTCGTCCAAGACTGGTGATTCCATACTTTTTGCTTGGGGTTGTATTATGGTGGAAGATTTTGATTTTGTTCCTTTTTTGTTTGTTGTTTTTTTTTTTGAAAAAACATTGACACCTGTTTAAAACAATATCTCGATTCTTGTCAGGAGCATATCGATAACCTTTTGGGATACAAAGTATCACGATATATCACCATTTCGATATTTTGTCACACCCCTTATCCCTACTAGTTACCCCAAAATCAACAGGAAGTACATGTACCTTTCACAGTTAAGTAAATATGACATTTTCAATTGTCTGCCATCTTCCCCATCAGGTTTTCCCTTTGCCTTGATGTTGCCGCTTCCAAAACAAAGGAGCAAGAACGGGCCACTCGCACTTCAGCTCTGTCTAGAATTAGGACCTGACGGCTAAAGATAGCCCCTTTCCATCTGATTAACTCCGCCTCCCCCACTCTGATACCCGGAGACTCGGCGGCGTTACCTCGTCGTTAACGGTGACATAGAGGGCTTCGTTGGCGCCGCTTCCGAAAACGCACGCCTGCCGGATGAGGCAGAGTTCCTCAGGCGGGAGGAGGGCAAACATTGGCCATTTCCCCACGTCCAGCATGCCACTCAAGTCACTCGCTAAGAGGAAAACACATGTCGTTTGAGATTAATGGTGCTATGAAATGCTACAAGTGACTTTGAAATGATAGCAGAGCATATTTTGGACACAAATACCTGCCAAAAAAAGTGACAGAAAAGGTCAAAATAATGAAATTAGATCCTAACTAGACTTCCTTTCTCAGTTGCTTTGGCCCCGCACACTAAAAACCTGCAGATCATTTCACAGCCAGAATGAGCAGCAGATTTCTGCTAGCATGCTATCCGTCGGCGCGCTATTCCCTTGTTGTCATATGGCCATTTTGTACAGGAGTCGTACATGTAGTATAACTAATAGTACTACTAGGTGTCTGAAGCAGATTTTGTAAGCTATGATTCAAGACCGATGCATTTTTTTTTTTTTTATATGAAAAGTAATTGAAGAACTCATTCAATAAATGTTTATATTAGATGTTCAAATTTTCTTCTGCTACTTCCTTTTGTAACACTGGTCACTAGGTGGTGCAAAATCACAATGAACAAAGATCACCCAAACAGTGAACATAAGTTTTTACTATATTAGCGACATATCAGCTGATATCGGCCGATCTACATTTATCGACTCGATGTATCAGTTGACCCTTATAAGAAAGATTATCAACCGAACAGTGAATATTAGTTGTCTTATCATAGCGGCTGATAATCGGGCGAGCTCGTAAATAGTCCATATACCGGCCCGATATATTATACAACATATTGGTCGACCTTCATAAGATCAACACCAAAACAGCTGATATAAGTTCTTGTATTATATCATATCAGCTATACATTGGCCGATTTTCAATTTTGACAAAAGTCCATCTATCGGACCGATGTATCGCTGACAGATATAAAATTAGATTAGCAGTCTTTTTCATTTTTTCGACATGGTCTCAATTTCATAGCACCTTTTAAAATTTGTTACAATTGTTTAAACATAAAAGACACAAAATGTGGCAGCAGCTACAGATCAAAAGTAGTGAAAAGTATCGGTACTGAAATGGATCCGGATAATATATTTCATTGCCAATGCATCAATATTCATTTATTTTTTTGCAGCAGAATTTTGTTAGAATGGGGTATTTTCGATTTTACATTACTCTTGATGGTACTGTTGGCTATTTCTGCTTTTTCGTTGTTAACCAATTGACTGCGCTTGACGTCCAATGACCGTCTACTAGTGTTCGATTAATTTTTACTTAACCTTTTAAGTCACATGATTGATGATTGGACGTCTATCATCGTCAATGGCACTGAAATTGAATAAGCAACTTTTTAAAAATGTAGTATCGAAAACTGTATCAAGCATCGATATCGAGTTGACAAGTTTAGTATCGTCTCAACAAAAGTTGCTACTTTATGGAACACTAAATTTTGGCCACTGTGACGTCAACTCTTTGATGGCTTTTGCAAAGCAGCTAACTTTTCGTTTATTTGTTATGAGAATGAACAGAAATTGTATTTGAAGTCACAGGTCAAAAGGAAACTTATATTGCGTCAGCAAAACAGGACTTATTTTTCTTCTTAAAGTAAAACCCCCGAATCACACTGCACTTTCCAAGTAGCATTAGCCCGTTGGCCCGTGATGCTAAGCTAAAAACACAGCGGAAACCAAGCAAAGTAGCGTCGGGTGTCGCGTTTTCTTTCGCTTCGGGGTTACCTGGCTTGTTGACAAGCAGAATGACGAATTAATTGCTTGGAGACACCGTTTATAGGTTTGCACGGGGCTCGTAAAATGATCCGGGTTAACTACACGTCTAACAGTTCAAAAAGGCGTCAGGTTTAGCTTTGTGAGATACTTCCGGCATCACCAGGGTGCGTTCAAATGTATCTTGGATTTTACACACTCTAGAAAATCAGCCGTGAATAAAGAGTAATATTTACAACAACAAAAAAAGTAAACTATGAAAAATGTTAATAGAAGCACTTTTCTATCTTAAGTTTTATAAAAAATGATTTGATTCAACCTTTATCCTGATAAATTTGCTAAGCTATCATGCGTTTCGTTCAGTTTGGCTGCTGTTAAATCACTACTTCCGGCATCACGACAGTGCGTTTGCAGACATCAAGGATTTTACACGATCTAACCGTAAAGACACCAAACAGAGCATACGCTTTGTAGTAGTTTTGAATTTAAAAAAATGCATTCATACATGAACGGCCAGGGTAGAAAAAATATTTTTCATGACTAATCTGTAACCCCAGTTTATTAATATGTGGGTACAGTTTAGTAATCAGTACCCAACCACAGATTACTAAACTGTATCCAGAGTTGAGTCATCAGTGGGTACAGTTTAGTAATCTGATTACTGAACTCTACCCACATCTTCACCCACAGATGACTAAACTCTACTCACAGTTTAGTAATCAGTGGGTATAGTTCAGTAATCTATACCCACAGATTACGAAAGTATGGATATATATTACTAAACTGCACTAAACTGGATTACTACAGTGTGTGTCCAGATTACTGTACCCACAATTTAGTAAACTATACCCACAGTTAAATAATCTGGGTGCAGTTTAGTTATCTGTACGCACAGTTTAGTAATCTCTGGGTATACATTAGAAACAATTATCTGACCGAGCAAGAGAAATTTAAGAAATCCGCAAATTACAACTAGATTGTAATGTCTTTGCAATGCTTTTGATGGGAACATAAACGTCCCCAACATGGCAGCACCTCAGGTAACTGGCTGCCATTAACGGTCAAAGATGTCCAGTCACGTAGCTTGTTTCATCCTTCAGCTGTGAATTTAAATGAGTATATCACTAGCAGACATCCAATCCATTTGAACAGGAAGACTGGCAGGCTCTCACTCATTAAAATTCACAATGAAAGTTTCTGAGGTGAGAGTTTATTTGCATCTGCAATTTCTTCATTCATATATTTTGACTTTTACTTTCAATGACAGCCAAAGGGTTAGCTATTAGTCATTATTGTCATCTAACGTATGTCATGTATGAATGTATGAATCTATGTGAAAATAAACTCTCATCTCAGAAACGTTCACTGTGTGTTTTAATAAGTTTATCACTAGTAGACGTGTAATCTATTTGAACGGAGAGTGTAGCAGCGAATTTACGTTTGTTTATTCAAATTGATTTGACGTAATTATAATTATGTTGTATGTATGTCGTGTGAGCAACATATGAGGTTATGCAGCACCCGTCTCTCTTTAAGCAGCTTCTTTCTCACGTTTCTCTGGTTTTATAGTTTCCAGCAGTTCCTCCCAGTTTAATTAACGTTAACAGTAGAAAACACAAACAAAAGGACACTTCTCTCTAAGCAGCTTCCTACACGAGTTTTTCTGGTTAACAAGTTCACACAGTTTAATGTTATGCTTAACTCTAATGAAGGTCGGACTTTCAATAGCAAAATTAGTGGTATGCTTCCCACCTCCACAACATTGGCGTCTTTTAAATTAGTGGGTGCTGCTGGCCGAAAAAAACTTCTAATCTCCCTCCTCTTTGAAGGGGGCAAAGGAGGCGGCATGTTGTCGACATGTACCGTATTGGCCCGAATATAAGACGGTGTTTTTTTGCATTGAAATAAGACTGAAAAAGGGGGGGTCGTCTTATATTCGCGGTCTAAACATTATACCCATTCACGACGCTAGATGGCGCCAGATATCATTGAAGCGATGTTCTGTCATGACAGATTTCAGCTACTCTCAAGTTTAACCAGTTGGCATTATTTTATTGCAATGTTTTTCCTGATTCAGATTTGTTTCAAGATTACAATTATAGTTAGACTTCACTTTGATGGTTAATGCAGTTATTGCAATGTTGTTGTTTTATCATAATAGATTGGTTTATGTACATTTCAAAAACCAGAAGTTATTCATTTACAAATGTGATTGCACTTTAGTTGACATATTTAAATGTTTCGATATTAAGATTTGAATGAGGCAAAATAACATGCTTTTTCTCTCAAATATATTGTTATAATCATTGGTTTCGGATGTACTGTAATTATTTTCTGTATAAAAATTAATTTGGTGTTCAAAAAGTCTTTTTTCAAACTTGAGTCTTGAAAAAGAGGGGGTCGTCTTATAATCAGGGTCGTCTTATATTCGGGCCAACACGGTAATTCTGTCTGGGCTATGTGAGTGTGGGGGTGCGTGTGTGTCAAGTCATCAGCCAATCAAACGTGCATTTGAGAGGGGGGAATGGACCGGCGCATTCAGCAACTGAAAAGGCGTAAAAGTAAGTAAATATGAACATAATGAAAATAATGGTAGGGTCAATTCTATCCTTACACCATATGGGAAGACAATCTACATTACCTGTATAACTGAACTCATTATATCATGCAAAGAAGGTTGCTTAAAGGTCGGTCGGGACTAGTGCTGCAACGATTAATCGATTAACTCAAGTATTCGATTAGAAAAAAATATTTGAATTCAATTTTATTGCTTCGAGTAATCGTTTAATTAAAGTGGCGTTGTAATGGTTTATTTTGAAAGTGTTTACATTTAGTTTTCTTAATTAGGGTGGATACACTGCCCTCTGGTCTGCCTCATTTCACATGGCTGGATCCAACTGCTCCCTGTTAAGACCAACGTAAGCTAAGTTTTTGTTTGGGCTAATGTTTTTTAATGCATTCGTAATTTACTTTATAGGTATATTTAGTCGTTTTTTTGTGGGAATATGAGTCTGAACCATTTGTTAAAAGCATTGTAAAAATGTTAGCATTTTATAGCATTTAAGCTAACTGTCTTTTGCTATATAATACAATTGTTCTTTTGTTGTACATATATTCCCATTTATTTTTTCATACCGTTTGAGGCTCATCCCAGGTATTTTAATTTTTCATGTTCCTTATCCGATTACTCGATTATTCGAACTAACTAGTTCATCGATTAATCGACTACTAAAATAATCGATAGCTGCAGCCCTAGTTAGGACAATTTGAGCATCCTGAAAAATTGGTAGTGTTATGTCCCTACCGTCCCTATGCAAACATACGCCCTTGGTGCCAACGCTCCCTCTTCAAATGGATTGGACGTCTATGAACGTCAATGGCAGCCAGTGAGTTAATGTAGCGCAATTAATTTCTAGGGGAATAGAAACTAATCAAAATCATTAATGAGCCTTTCAGTTTTGTAGTTTGTTCAAATGTCGGTTTCGTTTACTTATCACCTGGCTGGGATTCCCATTGACGTCAAAGGGTTTTTTCCCAACCCGGTTTTTTTCAGTCACTATATTGACTCTTGTCCCAGTCAACCGATCGACACGTCAACAGAAAGATCCTCCGAGCAAAGGTAGCAGTGTCAAGAGCACAGCGATGTTTCTTTGATGATATCTTCGGGCAATTAAAACCGAGTAAACGCTTCAATTTACTTTCTATATAAATTGGATCTTCGCCATGATTTGCTGTAGCGCGCATGCGCACACAGTCGGACCGTAAGCGATGGCGAAATTCCTGCTTTTTAGGCAAGGAGGACCAGCCAGGGAAACAAAGTTATTTCGCTAAAATTCACCACAAGGTGAGCCTCAATGTTATTTCGCTATCTTTCGGCTCCACTCGGAAGCAGTTTAAGGCGAATAAAAGCGAGAAGAGCGGAGGAAAAAGAAGCTTGCTAGCGTTAACTATTAGCCACCTAGCATTAGGAAGCTAACGTTTACGAGTCCCCTTTTCTCGCTTCTTTTTTCGGCTTGTTTTTGTTTTGTCATGGCGAGCTAACACTCGTAGAGTTGTTCTTTTATCTTCAAGGTGGTGTGGGGGGTCGTGCCGAGGGGGAAGCTGCTCTTCTTCGCAGCCCGCTGACGTGGACGACTGAAGGAAAGGGAAAAAAGAGGCTCGAATTTGGAGTTCGGTGCATCTCTGGTCTTCCAGAACCGTCTGACTGAGTGAGTAACGAATTTGCCCATTTCCCTCGAAATATCGAAAAATATTCGTCATCGTTCGGATTTCAAATAACATTTTAACACGGATGCCACCTGCTAGTAATAACGATGACACCTGTAGCTAGAATAAACTAAGGGATAACAAAGAAATGACACGACATAATCAGAAGTGGCTTATTTTATTTTATTTTATTTTAGGAAATTCATCATTTTGACAGTAAAAGCTAACTGGCTGCCATTGACTGCATTAGTCAAACTGTGTGTGAATAAACTCTCACCTCAGAAACTTTCACTTGGACTGGATGTCAAAAGAAAACCAATCTGTTAAACTCAGTCTTTATTTACCGTTACAAAATCAATCAAAAAATTGAGTCGGAATTCATTTTCATTGCACAAGCAGCACAACGGAATTTAAATGAGCAAAATGATACACAAATAAAACATTTTAGTACGGATGCCACCCGCTGGTAATATGATGACACCTGCAGCTAGAATAAAAATGGCCTGATTTTAGGAGAACAAATAAATGTATGGTTATAGACTTCATAATGTATTGACGTAACTAGTGCTGCAACGATTAATCGTCTAACTCGAGTATTCGATTAGGAAAAAAATATTCGAATTCAATTTTATTGCTTCGAGTAATCGTTTAATTAATAATTAGCTCATATATTTTTACATTCTTTAGAAATCAGCATTAGAGAATAGCTTAGTTTGAGCAATTTTCCAATTTCTGATGAAAAATCAGAGATTGAGCTCTTTGTGAAAGCATACATTTCAAACATAACTTTGAATTTAACACAGCTATTTTTTGCTTTAGTTGCATCTAAAACATCTGAATGTTTTCCTTTTACAAAATATCATAAAGAAGACAAATAGAGCTTTTGATAGCAAGGTAACAATTTATTTACACCTAACTAACTGAGAGATGACGCTGTTGTCACCGAGATGACGCTGTTGTTGCCGCAACAGCCGGATAAACTTTTCCCTCATCCCTGCCTGTCTCATAAAGATGGATTTTTTTGAGTCTCTGCCGGGGTCTGCTCGGCGAGCAGCACATACTCAAAGGCATGATCCCGGTCGTTCTGCTCGGTCGTCCAGCGCCTGGCATCCCGGGCGTCCTCTCGGTTGTTCTGCTCTGTCATCCCCCGCCTGGCATCATTCCGCCGGCGCTCCGACCGTCCGGCCCGGCCGTTCGTTGCCATTGAATCGGGTTGCGGGTCTTACCAAATGCACTACTGCCCTCCAGTGGCCAGTTTTATTGCTTTAAAATGGATTTTCAGCTTTTATGCTTTGGAGCTCAGTTGAATCAGGACTCAGAGATGTCTTTTATGGGGAAAAAACCCCCATAAAAGACGTATAAATATGTCTTTGGGACACTGAAACAACTAAAAATAGAACGTATTTATACGTTTTTGGGAGCAAATGAGTTAATAATACTAAGTAATATTAAGTACACACATTTAAACGCAATAAATGTTTACTCAATATCAATACCGCACAGAAACACAGAATAAATACGTAATTTCCCAAATATAAGGCGCACCCGTGTATAATGCGCACCCCAAATTTACTTGTAAAATCTAGGGAAAATTATTGTACCCGTTTATAACGAGCACCCTAATTTTAGCACTAATAAATAGAAGAATACAAGAAAACGGAGCTCGTGTACAGATACAGAAATGTCATTTTACTGACTGGTGAAACACAGCACAAGCATAGCATATTGGTAGTTCAAAACATTACCATAAACTGACAATATTTACGGTAATATTATGATTTGACAACTTCTCCATCTTACCAGAATCTAGGAGAGAAAAAAAAAACAGATGTGACTTTTCTTTTAAAGGCTGCTGTATAGACCCTACCCACGTGACGTCACAACTCCGCTCTCCTGAATGGTACCGCGCAATTGTCCGTCAAAACATAGTGTTAACCTGTTACGGCTACATACATTCCTCCTATTTACGGCGTGTTTTTCTGCTCCTTAACATTAATAATCAAAATGGTGAAGGCGTGTGTGGCTGTTGGTTGCACTAACAGAGAAGATGGAAGGAGAGACTTGAAGTTTTACCGTATTCCGAGGGATCCAAAGAGGAGAGCGAAATGGACGGCTGCAATTCGACGTGAAAACTGGGCACCAAAAAATCACCACAGACTATGTAGTAGTCATTTTATATCCGGTAAGATGCATTTAAGATATACTTAGAGGGTTTTGGGCTGACAAATAACCACAATTAAGATCATTGCTAGGCTAATCGCCGACAACATACATGTATGTATGTAGTGAGAGTGCTATCGCTAAACCATATAAACATTAAAAGCCTTAACTCCATTGACAAACGACATGAAATACATTAGACTTGACAGTGGATGTTAGCAATAACAAAAGATTTTGAATTGAAAATTTCGTAACTCACCTTTCCAAGCACAAGATAGATTCCTGCCGAATTTTCGTGGACGAGGACCTGTTTCACCCAACCAGCAACAAAGTATTTATAAGCCTCCAAGCTCTTGAAGTTTTTCAAATTTTCGTGAGAATAGGCTGATTTTGTGTGGACAAGATAATTGTACATATCAGCGTAGCAGATGACAGGCAGACAGGGCGAAGACAGTGGGTCGAAAAACATCGATTTGGGCATCAAATATGGATCTGGCGACTGTATAGAACGAAGCTTTTCCACATAACGCCTTTTATGCAACACATCCAGTGAGTTTACGGCATCAGAAAGCACCGGGTCTTCCATGAAATGCATTTTAAATTCCTCGATCAATTGAAACCAATGCTAATACAGAGACAAAATGACGGACAAGTGGGCGGAACCATACAGCGAGCACGTGGTTTTGTGACGTCGGTGGGTAGGGTCTATACAACAAATCCTCTCATCCCATTCATATTTGTGTCTGTTGGCAGAGCAAAAACCTATGATAGCACAATAAATGATAATTATTCTATGCATTACTTTATTTTGCGGTTACGGTGTATCAGCTTCACACACACACAAAAAAAAAAAGCAAAACAAACCATTCAGTGTTTCCCCACACGATCTGTTGCCAGTGTTCATCAGTGTGATTGCTCCCCTCAATGATCGTTTCATTAGGCTGCATTGGCTTTCGTTTGGCCTCAAATTGATTACCCAAAATAACACCAAAGAAAGGTTTATAACTCTCCTCGCCACCATTAGAAGAACGTTCGTTACGTCTGATTCGTCGCTGCAACTAGAAACAATTGTCCGCCATCATCGCTGCCATTCAGTACTAAGCACTGAGCCAGGTGTAGGGCTGGGCGATATGGCCTTAAACATGTATCACGATAAATTGAGCAGATTTATCTCGATAACGATAAATGACGATAAATTTGCCCAAACGGACTGTTATATAGTTTGAAAATCTGAATCAATGCATGAAATACAGATTAATTATTTCTTGTTGATTTATTTACCAGCCTTCAATTTGATATACTGTATTTAACAATTGTACATACAGTCTAAACATTAAGTTTATAAAAATGTATTGTAAGCAATAAGAATTCAAGTATGAACATTTATAACAGCGTGTATGACTTGAACAATGTACATTGTCAAAATCAATATGCCTGTGCAAACATGTCATTGTACCACAAATGACTTGCAGCTTGAACAGTACACTTCAAAAAGACAACTTATTGTTAATGGCTGCTGTGACATAATTATTAAATACAAGTGTTTACTTTATGGTTTAAGGTTTTTTTTTCCCCCCAGTGCATTTTTTAATAAATGCACGCACAATAAAAATAGCTGGGGCCATTTCTCGGTCATTATAAGTTTCGCCGTTGGATTGTACTTTATGCTGAATGCTTTACCATCACAAAAGCTACCAGAGGAATCGCACACAGACAGATACAAAATAACGCCACATAGTAATTGCTAGATGCAGTCCGTGCCCAATCCACTCATTAAGTTCAGCCGTTTCGACAAGGTTAGAGCCGCTATCCGACTCCATAGCGTTCATTTGTAGCGTTAGCCGCTAGCTAGCGTTAGCCTGGCTACCAGTAGAAAGCACTGAAAGCACCATCTCCGGAAATCGTGAGAACAAAGGAGGACAGCGGGTGAAAGCCCGTCTGGATGCCACCAAGAGTCTACTAAATGTCGGTTGAAAGTTTGGTGAACCTCCCTTAAGCCACAATCCATCACGTTTTGCTTGTAGCGTTAGCTGCTAGCGTTAGCTTACCGGGCTTTTGTTTGATTGGCTTCCTGATGATCACGTGGCTCCCTACGTAAGCACATTCACTGCTTTCTTAAAGGGGAATGAACATAGACGCACAACACAGAATCAAAGCGGGATGAAAAGACTATATTTTCTTGTTTTATTAATTTACCGAATTTACCGACATGGTCAAAATTACGTCGGTCATCGTTAAGAATTTCGGTGATGGTAAATTTTCGGTTTACCGCCCTGCTCTAGCCAGGTGTTTCCTAGTTGTGATGTCACGCACACAATATGCTAGATTTCGGGATCTCGGGCGCCGGTCGTTTTAGCTTGACAATCGATCCAAATTTCTATCATTTTCTTGGTGTTGCGATGCGTGTAATTACACAAAGTGGCATGATATGAATGAAGTTCAATGAAGTTCAGTTTTTTCTTGATTCATTTTTTAAGCCAATTTTTACAATTTTAATGCAAATGAATATGGTCTCCAAAAACCGGTTATCGGCCCATCTTACTACTAATAATCGGTATTGGCCCTGAAAAACTCCTATCGGTCGATCTCGAGTCATCATTGCATTCTGCTATTTTAAGATGGCTTTGGTAAATATCCTTCATTACCATAATACATTGCTTTCATGATAATCTCTCTACTGTGCTGCTTCTGTTTACACTGTTTTAGATTGTAGCACTTCTTCAAGCTTTTAACATTTGTAGCATATCGAAAATGGAGTGTGGGAAAATCTGTCATTCCTGTTGACTAATTTTTCACCAAACAATTAGCCCATATTTAGTAGTACATTTTTTCCTGTTTTGCGCAGCACGAATGTGAACAGTGGCTCTATTTTGATTTTTGCCTTGTTGTGTAACGTCAGCTCTTGGCTAAAGAGGCGCCCACCCGTTCCTCGCGCTGGAGTTCATTGACCGTCGCACTGTAAACGCCAGCGTGTTGTTTCAGCTTAGGACGGGCAGACAGGGAGGGGAGAGGAGGGGCTAAAGCCAGCAGATAAGCCAGATCACGGCCAGCTTGATCAGCGCAGGCGTACTACGCTCTAATTAGCTTCAAGGACACGTCATCCGGATCTCTCTCGCCGCCTGCCGGCCCTTCTTTGAACATATTTCGCTCCACTGGTCTGGAGTCGGGGTTTATGTAATCCAGTTGAGTTGAAAATTGCTCAATGCTCACATTCATTTGTGTACAATTGCAATAGTGGCAATGGAAATGAGCCTCTGGGAACTTGAGTGGTTTCACTCCCAATTTGTATACGATGAAACCCATCACAAGCGGTCTGAATTTGCTTTTTTGATGGTACAGTGTATCACAAAAGTGAGTACACCCCTCGCATATCTGCAGATATTATATCTTTTCATGGAACAACACTGACAAAATGACACTCTGACACAATGAAAAGTAGTCTGTGTGCAGCTTATATAATAGTTAATTTATTTCCCCCTCAAAATAACTAAAAAAATAGCCATTAATATCTAAACCCCTGGCAACAAAAGTGAGTACAACCCTTAGAAACTACGTAGATCCTTAAATGTCCAAATTGAGTACTGCTTGTCATTTGCCCTCCAAAGTGTCATGTGACTCGTTACAGGAGTGCTGTCAGTATTGCTGCAGAGATTGAAGAGATGGGGGGGGTCAGCCTGTTAGTGCTCAGACCATACGGCGCACTCTACATCAAATTGGTGTGCATCGCTGTCACCCCAGGAGGAAGCCTCTTCTGAAGACACGGTATACACGAAAGCCCGCCCGTCTCATCAGACCATAGGACATGGTTCCAATAATCCATGTGCTTTGTTGACATGTCTCCAGCAAACTGTTTGCGGGCTTTCTTGTGTACCGTCTTCAGAAGAGTTAGAGGTAGTTTCTAAGGGGTGTACTCACTTTTGTTGCCAGGGGTTTAGATATGAACTCATTTGCTCCCGGAACCGTATAAATACGTTTTATTTTTAAATGCTCAACTGTCCCGCAACCGTATTTATACGTCTTTTGCGTTTTTTTTTTATAAGAAGCATATATAGCTTCCGCTGTATCTGAGAAACAAAGAAAAACGCTCCAAACCAATTTTAAAGCAATAAAACTGGCCACTGGAGGGCAGTAGCGCATTTTGGAAGACTAGACAAGCCGATTCAACAGCAGTGAACGGCCGGCCAGCATTGTCAAAGCGCTGGCGGATTGAGCCCAGGCGGCGCTACGACCGGACAAAACAACGAGAGGACGCCTGGGACACCAGGCGCTGGACGATCGTGCAAAACGAGTGAAACCCCCCGTGGAGCGGCTCGCCTAGCAGACCCCGCAGAAATGCAAAAATAATCCATCTTTGTGAGACAGACAACGATGAGGGAAAAGTTTACACAGCTGACGTGGCGACAACGGCGTCATCTCGGCGACAAACCGTCATCTCTCAGTCGTTGTGTGTGAATAAATTGTTACTATTCTATCTAAAGCTCTATTTGTCTGGTTGTTCATAGTATTTTGTAAAAGGAAAACATTATTCAGATGTTTGGGATGTAACTAATGCAAAAAATAGCTTTGTTAAAGTCAGTTATATTTGAAATGTATGCGTTTACAAAAAGCTCATTTTCTCCGTTTTTTCATCAGAAATTGGAAAATTGCTCAGACTAAGCTATTTTCTAATGCTGATTTCTAAAGAATGGAAAAAGATACGAACTTACTTTTTTTTGCTGCTGAAAGAAGAGAGTCCAATCTTTCTTTTGGTGGGTTCAAAGTTTATATAGCAATAGAACAGAATTTTCTGTGGGCCTTGCAAAATCAGTCAAAATCCAGAAAAAACGGCCGGGAGCGAAGGGCCTTGCTCTGGTGAAAATGGCTGGGAGTGAAAGAGTTAATGGCTATGGCATCTTGGAGGTATTGCCTCCTTGGCAGCTATTCTCTGCAAACATATTTTACATGTTGGTCGGCCCTACTCCTCTAAGCCATGGCCGTCTGTAACTTCTCTGTAACTGAAGTATTCCCATACCTGCGATTTGGTTTTCTTGGATGGGGGGAAAAAGTTCTGGAGTTTCACCACCTCCAGCCATTGCGTAGCGTAGCTGAGTCACTGACACTGAGCAAAAATTGGTGGGGTAGGGTTGAGCCTTGCAGCTGCAACTGAGGGAGTTCTCCCTGCATTTTTGGGGACATAAAAAATGGCTCACACCTAGGGTTGGGAATCTCTGGCATGAAGCCGATTCGATATGTATCTAGATACACAGGTTACGATTCGATTAAAAATGATAAATTTTTATGGCCGAGCGATTCCATACGATTCGATACAGTTTAAGAACAATACAGTTCGATACAGAGTGAAAACGATACAGTAGTAAACATTTGTTGTGTGTGTTCGTACAGTATTTTAAACATATAAGAACACATCTCTAATAGTAAAATTAAACAACAAAATTTCATACCAATGTTTTATTTTTTTTATGGAAAAAAAAATTAAAGCTTACTATAGACCCTACTCACCTACGTCACAAAATGACGTGTCGCTGTATCCGGCCGCCATATTGTCCGTATTTTTTAGACCTATTCTCATTGTTTTCAATTAGTCGTGCAAGTTATAGAGCAATTCATGGAAGCCCCCGTGTTATCTGACGTTGTAAACTCATTGGATGCGTTGCATAAAAGGCGTTATGTGGAAAAGCTTCAGTTTATCCATTCGTCAGATCCATATTTGATGCCTAAATCGATGTTTTTCGACCCGCTGTCTTCGCCGTCTTTGCCTGACATCTGCTATCCTGATATTTACAACTATCTTATCCACACAAAATACGCCTATTCTCACGAAAGTTTGAAAAACTTTAAGAGCTTGGAGGTTTATAAATACTTCGTTGCTGGTTGGGTGAAACAGGTCCTCGTCCACGAAAATTCAGCAGGAATCTATCTTGTGCTTGGGAAGGTGAGTTACGAAATTTTCAATTCAAAATCTCTTGTTCTTGCTAACATCCACTGTCAAGTCTAATGTATTTCATGTCATTTGTCAATGGAGCTAGGGCTTTGAATGTTTATATGGTTCAGCGATAGCACTCTCACTACATACATATATAATATGTAATAAATATGAAGTGCGATAGCACTACTCCAGATTGTCCCTAGTTGAATTTATTTTTTGGCTTTTGACCTCAATAGTGAAATTGTAAATTAATTGTATGACAACTGTCTTATTATCCCCTTATAATTATATATTTTCAGGTAGTTCATTCACAACGTCTGAATGTATGTTGTCGGCGATTAGCCTAGCAATGATCTTAATTGTGGTTGTCAGCCCAAAACCCTCTAAATATATATTAAATGCATCTTACCAGATATAAAATGACTACTACATAATCTGTGGTAGTCGTTTGGAGCCCAGTTTTCTCGTCGAATTGCAGCAGTTCATCTCGCTCTCCTCTCCGGGTCTCCTGGAATACGGTAAAACTTCAAGTCTCTCCGTCTATCTTCTCTGTTTTTGCAACCGACCGCCACACACGACTTCACCATTTTGATTACTAATGTTAACGAGCAGAAAAACACGCCATAATAGGAGGAATTAACGAAGCGCTAATGCATTAACATGACGAGTAGACGGACAACATGGCGCGGGGGCGTGGCTGTGACGTCACGTGAGTAGGGTCTATATGACCGTCATATTGTTGGATGGGATTGATGATAAAACTCCACTGACAGACAACAATAAAGTGCAGTAATTCAATTACTCTATTTCCTAGTGTTTTGAACACAAGAGGTAAGTAATTTGAGTGCAAACTCTCAACGTAAACATCTTACAAACAAAAAATATTAATTATATGCAGCAGCTCTAGAAAAAAAGAATTAAACCTGCAATGTTATCGTGAATAAATAATAAATTATGCTTTACCACTGATATAATTGGGGGAATAAAAATATGGCATTTTAGACGGACAGTTCAATAATCATTAGAGGTGTGCAAAATTTCCGATTCTTAGATTATTTGCGATTCGGCCGTGGAAGATTCGAGAACGATTCACAAACATCCAAATTCCGATTATTAAAATATGCGAAGTAAAGCGGAAGTACACAACACTCAGCGCGCCGCGCGGTCTTCGGGACGGAACGGAGCGAGAGTAGCTAAACATCATGCTTCCCATTACCCGGCCCCTCGGGTAATGCCAATGCTCAACTCACGGCTCCAGCTCAACTCATGCAACGAGATAAAAAAACACAACAACATACCTGACTGCTCCCGAAAAGCTGCTAGAAAAGTACATCCGTATAATGTTACGGTGGATATCATTTATATAGGACTAGATGCATATATAGATTTGGTAGTGTGAGCAGCACATCTACAAAAAGCGAGATGCGGGAGTTATAAACGGCCGCCATCTTAAAGCAGTACACTTCCCTGCAAGGCTGTTGTAGCGAACCTTCCAAGCAAACCTAATTAACTTTTTATCTAAAATACTCCTAAATCGGTAAAATATTTAATTGAATCTATCTTTACAATAGTTTTAAAACTTTCACACGTCAAAAGTAGACAAAAGGGAAATTATGGAATAACGGGAGCAATTTTAACAAATGTAATGGTTGATTCACAACATTAAATTAATTGAATGTAGTTTAAAGCTGCTGATACAGAATGGGGACTGGAGTTTTTTATTTAATGTTATTTTTGTATATTTGTTTACTGCTACATGTTAACTTGATACTGAAATAGTCGTGTGGTTTAGCCTGAGAGTATTTTTGAACAATTTTGGAACTAATGTACAAAACATAAAAAAAAAAAAAAAGAGAAAAAAAAGGAGGGGGGTGCATCAATAATCGTTTTATAATTGAATCGGAGCCTCTGAATCGTAATCGAATCGTTAGGTGCCCAAAGATTCCCAGCTCTAATAATCATTACTTTAACCTTATACACAGCAAAGTCTTTCACTTATGCCTGTGTTTCCACATTTTTTTACTCCTCATCACTGTCCATATCTTTTTTTGAAGGGCAGATTTTTTCTTGAGGAAGATCAACTAATCCACATGTTCGTGTTTAAGTCGACTGCGTTTCGTGGAAAAAAAAAAAAATCTCCTGAGGGTCGTGCTGCCCTTTCCACCATTGTAGTGGGTTATTTTTCAGGGTTAAAAACTCGCTATCTCTGTACCGCTCCACACTTCACACTAGCTCTGTCCCATGCGAACAGATCTGGCTGCCTTCCTCACGTCAAAGTCCGACTTTTGTTTTCCTGGGTGCGTTGAAAATCAATTGCTGCACGTCGCTGGCGTCGGTCCTCAAACTGTCCATTGTTTTCGCATGTTGCTTCGTTGCCACTACTAGTTTCGTTTTGGGCTGTGAAGAAAACGCTACGGAGCGTGCGTTACAGTGGCATTGTTATGACACCCCTGTGACGATCGGGTAATGACTGCGACTAGTAGCGGTTCTTCTGAGGCAACCACGAGCGTGAGTTGTGCTTGTCCATATTATATCATGCGTGCGGTCTCAATCTAAGTGCGCTGTGTAGTGAATGACACAAGCGCAGCATGTGAAGTAAAAGCTAAATTATTATCCCGTTGAGCAAGGCATTGTACTAGGCATTAGAAGCAGATTCTTGTGCTCGCGGTAGCCGTCTCTACTATCGGTTCATTGAATATTTAATGGCTAATTACTGTCGAATGGTAACTTTACTATTGATACAGCTGTATGTCTCACCTGTAAAACCGGATATCCGGTCGTATCGGTTTATCGTTCTCGAGCTTACTAATACTGTAGGGACGGTATGACAGAAATTTTTCGAGATTTTAAAACCTTGACGTTATCATACCACGGTATACCTTGAAACCAGTAATCGGGACGTGTCTAGTCACAAGTATTTGTAGTTACTGAGATCTTTACAGTGCTGGCCAAAAGTATTGGCACCCCTGCAATTCTGTCAGATAATGCTCAATTTCTCCCAGATAATGCAAATGATTGCAATTACAAATGCTTTGGTAGTAATATCTTCATTTATTTTGATTGCAATGAAAAAAGACAAAAGAGAAAAAATGGGCAGGACAAAAGTATTGGCACCCTTTGAAAAATCATGTGATGCTTCTCTAATTTGTGTAATTAACATCACCTGTTACTTACCTGTTGCACATAACGGGGTGGCATTAACTAAATCACACTTGCAGCCAGTAAAAAATGGATTAAAGTTGACAACCTGTGTCCTCTTGTGTGTACCACATTGAAAATGGAGAAAAGAACGAAGACCAAGGAACTGTCTGAGGACTTGAGAAGCAAAATTGTGAAGAAGCATGGGCAATCTCAAGGCTACAAGTCCATCTCCAAAGACCTGAATGTTCCCGTGTCTACTGGGCGCAGTGTCATCAACAAGTGTAAAGCCCATGGCACTGTGGCTAATCTCCCTAGATGTGGACGGAAAGGAAAAATTTATGAGAGATTTCAACGAAAGATTATGCGGATGGTGGATAAAGAACCTCGACTAACACCCAAACAAGTTCAAGCTGTCCCGCGGTCAGAGGGTACAACAGTGTCAACTTGTACTATCTGTCGGCGCGGTGTCTGAATGAAAAGGGACTCTATGGTAGTATACCCAGGAAGATCCCACTTCTGATTCAGAAACATAAAAAAAAAAAGCTAGGCTGGAGTTTTCCAAAACTAACCTGAGAAAGCCAAAAATGTTTTGGAAGAATGGTCAGATAAGACAAAAGTAGAGCTTTTTGGGAAAAGGCATCAACATAGTTTACAGGGGGAAAAAAATGAGGCCTTCAAAGAAAAGAACACTGTCCCCACAGTCAAACATGGCGGAGGTTCCCTGATGTTTTGGGGTTGCTTTGCTGCCTCTGACACTGGACTGCTTGACCATGTGCATGGCATTATGTAGTCTGAAGACTACCACATTTTTTTTACAGCATAATGTAGGGCCCAGTGTGAGAAAGCTGGGTCTCCCTCAGAGGTCAGGGGTCTTCCAGCTGGACAATGACCCAAAACACACTTCAAAAAGCACTAGAAAATGGTTTGAGATAAAGCACTGGAGACTTCGAAAATGGCCAGCAATGAGTCCAGAACTGAATCCCATAGAACACCTGTGGAGAGATCTGAAAATGGCAGTTTGGAGAAGGCACCCTTCAAATCTGAGACCTGGAACCGTTGGCCAAAGAAGAATGGTCTAAAATTCCAGCTGAGTATTGTAAGAAACTCACTGATGGACAACGGAAGCGGTTGTTCACAGTTATTTTGTCTAAAGGTTGTGCTACGAAGTATTAGGCTGAGAGAGCCAATACTTTCGTCCGGCCCATTTTTGGAGTTTTGTGTAAAATGATGATTTCATTCTCTTTTGTGTTTTTCATTGCAAGAAAAATCAACAAAGATAATACTACCAAAGCATTTGTAATTGCAATCTTTTTCTGGGAGAAATTGAGCATTATCTGACAGAATTGCAGGGGTGCCAATACTTTTGGCCAGCACTGTACATATCATCAAAATATGTATACTACTGTGCTGCTTCTATTGATACTTAGTCCGTTTAATGTCGATCTAAAAAATTGAGTGAGTGGGGAGTGCGGTCATTAATGTTGTATAGTTTAAACATTGTGGCGTATCGTAATGTATAACGGCCCATGTCAGGATTGTAGTTACCGTAGCACAAATGAAAACGAGTGTGTTTTGCAGGAGAACCTTTCTGGTGGTGTGAATGAGGGAAACATGGCAGAGCACACGCCGCCTCTGGAGTCCGGCCAACTTCTTGGCCCCGAACTCCCCATCCTGGCGTCGCCGACGCCCCCAGCTCTGGTCAACGGGGAGGGCCCCCAACAGGTATGATCACTTTGCCCTTTCTCACGCATGAGCAAATCAGTGAAATGGGGTAGTTGTTGGAAATCTATGCTGCTTTGCAGTTGACATTGTCCATATTTCACGCATATATAAGGCACTCATTAGCTTTGGTGGATTGGCTTAGAGTCCAGTATGTAGGTCAGAAAATTACGATACATAGAGGGTTCATACGGATCCTTGAAATCTGTGGAAATGCTTGGGTTTAGTGCTGCAACGATTAATCTATTAACTCGAGTCGGTTAGAAAAAAGCTCTAAATCAAATTTTTCTGCTTCGAGGATTCGTTTAATTAGTGCCGTTGTCATGGTTTGTTTTGAAAGGGATCCGCGTGGTACTTCAAGTCACATTGGCCTTCCATCGATTTCACTCGTGTTTTTTCGGACTGTCAAATTCCGGATAAACTTTTCGAAGGCCAAACAGTGAAACTTTCATGAAATTATAAGTAATAATAATTAGAGCTGGGAATCTTTGGGCACCTAACGATTCGATTACGATTACGATTCAGAGGCGCCGATTCGATTATAAAACGATTATTGATGCACCCCACTCCTTTTTTTTTTTTTTTTAATTTGTTTTGTACATTAGTTCCAAAATTGTTCAAAAATCCTCTCAGGCTAAACCAAATTACTATTTCAGTATCAAGTTAACATATAGCAGTAAACAAATATACAAAAATAACAGTAAATAAAAAAACTCCCCATTCTATATCAGCAGCTTTAAACTACTTTCAATTAATTTAATGTTGTGAATCAACCGTTAAAGTTGTTAAAATTGCTCCTGTTATTCCATAATTTCTCTTTTGTCTACTTTCAACATGTAAAAGTTTTAAAACTATTTTAAAGATAGATTCAAGTCAATATTTTACCGATTTAGGAGTATTTTAGATAAAAAGTTAATTAGGTTCGCTTGGAAGGTTCGCAACAACAGCCTCGCAGGGACTAACGCCCGCATCTAGTTTTTTGTAGATGTGCTGGTAACGATACCGAAGGTATATTGCATCTAGTCCTATATAAATGATATCTAACGTAACATAATGTGGCTTGTAGCAGCTTTTCGGCAGCAGTCAGGTATGTTGTTTTTTTTTTTTTAATCTCGTGGCATGAGTTGAGCTAGAGTCGTGAGTTGAGCATTGGCGTTACCCGAGGGGCCGGGTAATGAGAAGCATGATGTTTAGCTACTCTCGCTCGGTCCCTAATTGCGTACCGAAGACCGTGCGGCGCGCTGAGTGTGTCGTACTTCTGCTTTACTTGGCATATTTCAATAATCGGAATTTGGATGTTTGTGAATCGTTCTCGAATGTTCCACGGCTGAATCGCGAATAACCTAAGAATCGGAAATTTTGCACACCTCTAATAATAATTCACCACAGCATCCTGTCTCTATTAGCCTAATGTAACATAACTCCATCTATAGCAACGCACAAATGTTAACAGCGCACACACAGCTTAGCCTCTTAGCTTAGCTTACTTCTACAGCACTTTTGAAACAGGTCTCAAATTACTGCGGCATTTCTTTCTGTAAAAGACACGAAAAGTAAAGGACCTTTGACTTCGGGATGCTCCAGCTGAGGAGCAATAGCTTGGCCGGTGTGTGCGATCCCTTGAATTCATTCGCATGAAGTACTACGCTTCCCAGTTGGCTGGGGGACTTGGCTGCTCCAAACGTCGGTTGAAAAGGTTATGGCCCCTGCCTTCTCCAGCTTTTCTAAAACATGTGTCGTTACTTTATTTTTTTAGTGCAGGACAGTCGTCTCTTTAATGTACTTGCAAATTATACTTAGGTACTGCGTGAGCCATAAAGAGCTGGATTCCCACACTTTCAACGAAGGCAAGGGGCAGGTTACAGACATGTCATTTCGGTGATTTTTTTTTGGACATCTGTCTTGCTGCTTCACTTTTCTCGTCCCACTGCCCAGGGTTTGTTGG
This sequence comes from Corythoichthys intestinalis, assembly GCF_030265065.1. Classification (NCBI taxonomy): domain Eukaryota; kingdom Metazoa; phylum Chordata; class Actinopteri; order Syngnathiformes; family Syngnathidae; genus Corythoichthys; species Corythoichthys intestinalis. The sequence goes on from NC_080400.1 coordinate 5,724,584, forward strand.
TGCGGTCCATACCCAGCCATTGTACTCGACGCTGAAATATTCTGAAACTGCTGACATTTTCTTCTCTTACTCCTAGTATGTTTTTCCTCCATATGAAAAAGCTGCCCCGGCATTGGTTAAGAGCAACTATTGCCCCCTCTCATTGGTCTGGAGCAGGTCAATAGCGATAGCTGCTTGGCATGCAAAGTAATCACGTGTGATCACACAACACAGAGCGTTGTGAGTGTCAGGAGTAAAAAGGCTGCGTTCAATGTTACCGTACTGGTAAATGGTATCGGCGCCCTGTTTGTACGTGCCAATACCGATACCACCATTTCGTGGCAGATACCCCCCCAACCCGCCGATACCAGTATCAGGACATCCCTTATATTCATATAATACTGTTTAATCAAGGCTAAGGAGGTTTATCTGTGCATGATGAAGATTGGACTATATAAAAGGCATCCAGAAAGCCATGTCTCTGCACAACTGCTGCTTTTATGAAGAAAAACAAAAGTTTACATGAAGAAGAAGAAAGAAAAAAAAACGCAGCTCCTGCAATGAGACTATTGCGCATGTGCACATTACGATGGCGATGTTCAAACAAAATACAGTAGGGCAAATAAGTATTTAGTCAACCACCAACCAAGTTCTCCTACTTGAAAAGAAGAGGCCTGTAATTGTCAACATGGGTAAACCTCAACCATGAGAGACAGAATGTGGGAGGGGGGGACAGAAAATCACATTGATTTTTAAAGAATTTATTTGCAAATCATGGTGGAAAATAAGTATTTGGTCACCTACAAACAAGCAAGATTTCTGGCTGTCAAAGAGGTCTAACTACTTCTAATGAGGTCTAACGAGGCTTCACTCGTTACCTGTATTAATGGCACCTGTTTCAACTCATTATCGTTATAAAAGACTCCTGTCCACATTCTCAGTCAGTCACACTCCAAACTCCACTATGGCCAAGACCAAAGAGCTGTCGAAGGACACCAGGGACAAAGTTGTACACCTGCACCAGGCTGGGAAGACTGAATCTGCGATAGGTAAAACGCTTGGTGTAAAGAAATCAACTGTAGGAGCTATTATTAGAAAATGGAAAACATACGAGACCACTGATCATCTCCCCCGATCTGGGGCTCCATGCCAGATCTCACCCCCTGGCGTCAAAATGATAACAAGAACGGTGAACAAAAATCCCAGAACCACATGGGGGGACCTAGTGAATGACCTACAGCGAGCTGGGACCACAGTAACAAAGGCTACTATCAGGAACATAATGCACCGCCAGGGACTCAAATCCTGCACGGCCAGACGTGTACCCCTGCTAAAATCCTGCACAGCCAGACGTGTCCCCCTGCTGAAGAGAGTACACGTCCAGGCCCGTCAGCGGTTCGATAGAGCGCATATGGATGATCCAGAAGAGGACTGGGAGAATGTGTTATGGTCAGATGAAACCAAAATAGAACTTTTTGGTAGAAACACAGATTCTCGTGTTTGGAGGAGAAAGAATACTGAATTGCATCCGAAGAACACCATACCCACTGTGAAGCATGGGGGTGGAAACATCATGCTTTAGGGCTGATCCCAAACACACAGCCAGGACAACAAAGGAGTGGCTTCGTGAGAAGCATTTCAAGGTCCTGGAGTGGCCTAGCCAGTTTCCAGATCTCAGCCCCATAGAAAATCTGTGGAGGGAGTTGAAAGTCCGTGTTGACAGCCCCAAAACATCACTGCTCTAGAAGAGATCTGCATGGAGGAATGGGCCAAAATACCAGCAACAGTGTGTGAAAAGCTTGTGAAGAGTTACAGAAAATGTTTGGCCTCCGTTATTGCCAATAAAAGGTACATAACAAAGTATTGAGATGAACTTTTGGTATTGACCAAGTACTTATTTTCCACCATGATTTGCAAATAAATTCTTTAAAAATGAAACAATGTGATTTTCTGTTTTTTTTTTTTTTTTTTTTTCAAATTTTGTCTTTCATGGTTACTACCCATGTTGACCATTATAGGCCTCTCTAATATTTTCAAGTGGCAGAACTTGCACAATTAGTGGTTGACTAAATACTAAAGATGCACCGATACCGATACTAGTATCGGCAGGGGGTGCCGATCCGGCCCGAAATGGTGGTATCGGTATCGGCGAGTACCAACAAAGACGGCGCCGATACCATTTACCGGTCCATTATTATAACATTTGACCACAGCCTTTTTCTCCTCCTGGCGCTCACTACACTCTGTCTCTGTGTTGTGTGATGACACGTGAACACCAAGCAGCTATCGCTATTGGCCCGCTCCAGACCAATGAGAGCGGGCCAATAGCCACTCCTGACCAATCAAAAGGGGGCTTTTTCATATGGACGAAAAACAAACCAGGAAATATGGCGGCGGTCGGGAAATATTTCCAAATAGAAATCCCGTCGATTAAAATCAATGGCTGCATGCAAGATTTGCGGCCTGAAAGTTTGGAGATGTGGAGTTAAATCGGCCAGTTTCAATACCTCGAACTTGATAAAACATTTGAAGACGAAACGTGAACAAACCCGAGTTTGACCCTGCAAGAGCAGGACTGCTATCCAGAGGAAGAAGGCCGCTGGACCGGTGCAACAATCTCTGGTCAGTTCACTTCGTCTACTTTACTTTTATTGTCTTTTACTGAAAGAAATGCCGCAGGAATTTGGGAAGTGTTTCCAAAGTAGGGTTGCCACCTTTCAGAAATAGAAATAAGGGACTCCCACCTCCTGAAAAAAAGGAGAGATGGGATGCTGTGGTCAATTATCATTACTTATAATTGTTAGCGTCCGCAAATGCGGAAACAAGGTTGAACCTCGAAGCAAACAACAAGCGGGGGATACATAAAAGGGTTTAATGATTGCAAACAAAAAATAACCCGCGATCGCGGGATAGTAGAAATAACAAAAGGAGTCCGTGACTAGAGGTGTGCAAAATTTCCGATTCTTAGATTATTCGCGATTCGGCCGTGGAAGATTCGAGAACGATTCACAAATATCCAAATTCCGATTATTGAAATATGCCAAGTAAAGAGGAAGTACAACACACTCAGCCCGCCGTGTGCTCTTCGGTACGCAATGAGGAAGAACGGAGCGAGAGTAGCTAAACATCATGCTTCTCATTATCCGGCCCCTCGGGTAATGCCAATGCTCAACTCACGGCTCTAGCTCAACTCATGCCACGAGACAAAAAAAAAAACAACAACATACCTGACTGCTGCCGAAAAGCTGCTACAAGTACATCCACATAATGTTATGGTAGATATCATTTATATAGGACTAGATGCAATATAGATTCGGTAGCGTTGCAGCACATCTACAAAAAGCTAGATGCTGGCGTTAGTAAACGGCCGCCATCTTAAAGCAGTACACTTCCCTGCAAGGCTGTTGTAGCGAACCTTCCAAGCGAACCTAATTACCTTTTTATCTAAAATACTCCTAAATCGGTAAAATATTGACTTGAATCTATCTTTAAAATAGTTTTAAAACTTTCACATGCCGAAAGTAGACAAAAGGGAAATTATGGAATAACAGGAGCAATTTTAACAACTTTAACGGTTGATTGACAACATTAAATTAATTGAATGTAGTTTAAAGCTGCTGATACAGAATGGGGACTGGAGTTTTTTATTTACTGTTATTTTTGTATATTTGTTTACTGCTATATGTTAACTTGATACTGAAATAGTAATTTGGTTTAGCCTGAGGGTATTTTTGAACTATTTTGGAACTAATGTACAAAACAAAACAAAACAAAAAAAAGGAGGGGGGTGCATCAATAATCGTTTTATAATCGAATCGGAGCCTCTGAATCATAATCGTAATCGAATCGTTAGGTGCCCAAAGATTCCCAGCTCTATCCGTGACAGCAGGTCGACGGACAAACTCGAAGGTTAACTAGAAGGTTAACGAAGACGATAGGCAGCGGTTACAAACGAGAGCAGCACACTAACAGAAAAACCCAATGCAGGGGCGTAACAAGCAAATGTAGCGAGATTATTGTGCCAGATGTCATATAGCGATCAGCAAGGCAAATATCTCGGCAGCCTTCTCTGAGATCACCCGTGCTTAAATGCTGCGATGATGAGCCTGCATTGGATTCAAGTGCGATGTCAGGAACGCCCCCACTACCAGCCCAGCAACAAAACACAATCTAACCAGCAGCAGAATGTGACAATAATTTCATGAAAGTTGCACTGTTTGGACTTTGAGAGGTTTAAAAAAGTTTATTCAGTTCATTCAGAGTTTATTATTATGAATTTATTTTTACTTTCTTACTGTTGGGCTAGTATTATGCATGTTTTATTAATTTCACAAATTTAGCACTATTTTGGCCTTTGAGAGCCAAAGGATTATTCAACTATTGTCTACTAGGGTTTAGTGTACTTTTTCCTATTTTGCAAAGGTAAGCAACAGCCTGACAAAGCATTGATAGCAATGATTTCACATCCAATTATGTAGCTCTTTGGGGGGGGGGGAAATTGAGGGAAAAAAATATATATATATAAATGGGGTGGTATCGGTATGGTATCGGTATCGGCCGATACTGCACAGTCAGGTATCGGTATCGGGGCCAAAAAATGGTATCGGTGCAACACTACTAAATACTTATTTGCCCCACTGTATTGTGCAGGCCTAATTTGTGCATTAAGACCTGTGGTATAATCCTAGCCTTATTCACCCTGTTCTTTGTTCTATTTTTTATTTTAAATTTTAAATTGTCTTTCAGGATGATGTCTGTTCTAGGTGTTGTATTTGATCAAATTTCACCCAAAAATAAGACTAATAGTTTTTTTCCCTCTTCATTGCTTATTTTTTTTGACTGGTGCGACTTAGTCCGAAAAATACGGTGTAAAAGTGTGGTTAAATGTTTTTGAGAGAAACCTTACTCTACAGATTTGCTGATGAATTTCTAGAGAAGCAGATATGCTTTTGCTCAAATAATTTCATGTCTGTATAAGTGAGACGCAGCAGCCGTTGCACCCCCCGCTCTTTTTTTCCTGTGGTTTCTTCCATCTTGTGCAATTTGACCAGATAAGACCGGCTAATATTAGCCACAGTCCACGTGGCTTTCCAGCACTCCTGTCATTTTCCACCGTGGAAAAAAAACACAAAAACGTCACAACTGGTGTGTGATCTCACGGAATTCGGTTGCCTTGTTGACGGCGAAAAATAAGGTCGCCCGATTACCTGCGCGCGTCACACATCCGTGTGCTTAGCGTTTTATGCCGACAGAGGAGAGGAATAAAAACACCGCTCTACCTACCCGCTTGACGTCATCGCCGCGCCTCCCGTTTGGCCCAATTTGTGCATGACAGCTGAAGTGCACTCAAATGCGTTCTCATGTGGCGTTATAACATAGATCTGATAACGGGCTTGTGCTTGTCTTAACATACAGACGGGAGCCTCCCTCGGTTCTGTCAATATTTCAATCCGGACTTAACAATGAGAGACCATGGAACCAACAGAGATATTCAAAATGGAATAAAAAGATTTTATGACGCATTGCTGAAGTTGTCAAGCATCGTCAATGGATGTGCGTCAGTGTTTGAAAGAGGAGTATTAAGTTTGGAATGGTTTTTATTTTGACTAAAAATAAGATCTTGCACAGAAAGATCCAATTTGTAAAGGTCGACCGATAGATGGACTTTTTTTTTCCCCTCTAAGATCGACCGGTATAGTTGGATAACTGTAATATTTTAGGGGAGGGAACCTCTGAGTCCCTCACAATACGATAGAATTTGCGATAGAATGCTCACGATAACGATTATCTCACAATATGACAATATTATCGATACATACAGTGGTATGAAAAATTATCTGAACCTTTGGAATTTCTCACATTTCTGCATAAAATCACCATCAAATGTGATCTGATCTTTGTCAAAATCACACAGATATAAAAAAATGGGCTGCTTTAACTTAAACCATCTTAGCATTGATAGGTTTTCATATTTTAATAAGGATAGCAGGCACACAATGACACAAGGGGGGAAAACTACGTGAACCCTCTGCCGAAGGAGACTTAAAGAGCAATGGCATACCGCAAGCAACACGTCACTTCCGCTCATTAATATTCATGACATTAGCTACTGTTGCTAAGTAGGGACCAGCCACCATTTGTCCTTAATAGGAAATGAATGGAAATCGTGTACGAAGGAGATGTTTACAGAGCTAAACCTACCAATTCTCTCCAAAAATGATGTACCTGGTGCCAAATTGACTGGCAAAGATGTGGAAGATCATAAAAATGTTCAGTTAAAGAGATGGCTTTAGTGTCGAAGGCTTAAAAAAAAAAAAAAAGCCGACCTAAGCATAGCTTTAGCTTTTTTATCGACACGACTGACAATGACATTCTCCTGTTTCAACATGCTATCCTTTACCATCAGCCCTGTCTTTCTTATATATCCTCTGGTTGTCCTACGTCTCTTACCGTTCTTGGGGGTAATTTAGTTAGCTTTGTGTAGCGATCACAAATGCTACTCGGTGACAGGCAACGAACACTTAAAAAAAATTTATTTATTTATTTTTTTTTTTTTAAACCTGTCCTGTTCAGCTGTTTGACACAGAGAATGGAAGTCTAAGTGTCCGGATAGTCGAAACAGTTTTAATGTTTCACATTGAGAGTCTGACATACTCCCATTGTGATCATTCAAAATACCTTTTTATTATGACAAAGCAGCGAACAGGAAGGGATTATGGGGGGACAGAAGAAAAGAAATACAAGAGAAGAAAGAAAAGAAACACATACACAAACAACAACAAGAAATACATTGAACATCTAAACTAGTTACTAATATGCTGGTGCTATCGTCAGCGAGATGTATTTCCGGTTTACACCATGTGGGGGCCTATTGGCCAATGAAAGAGGAGAATGGGGGTGGGGGTGTCTATAAGACTATCAGTTAAGTGATTGAAAGGGGTAGAGTGTACACAAATCAGTTCTGTGATCTAGAACCCAGTAATCGTGTGAATCTCTTATGAGTGTAAGCCCGTTGGCGACCAACCCTACGCCGCCGCATCGCCAATCCCGGCACCGGAACCCCCAACCCGAGCATGCCTTACCACATCCACCAGCACGCAAGCCCCACCGGGCGCGCGACAGCCACGCAGAACACTTTTAATTTTTTCATTGATAACACATCTTAATTCTACAATTTATTTACACTTCCCCCTCACTAAAACAAACGGCCACAGTGGCAGTCAGATACCATTGTAATTCTTTTCAGTCATTCATTGTCAGACAGAAACAGTACGGCACAACGTTACGCTAAAAAAATAAGTTAAAAATATAAAAATGGCTTACCTCTTTGTCCTCTGAAAGACCATGCCCACCCAACATAATGTTTTACTGCATATGAAATGTGAACGGATTCACCGAGCTAGTGTTAAAGTCCGCGAAAGTTGATTCGATCTTCACATTTTTTCCTCCCGAGTTTTTGGTTTCCGGAAACGTATGAAGAAAACATCCTTCATGTGTCGTAATGTCTAGAGTCGTTTCTACAAGTTCCGAAAAAGCAATGCGTGATCGGCATGTTCGTTTTTGAAAGATTACCGGAGAAAAGTAGCACAAATTACATTGTGTCTATGCGAGGGTGGGTCTATAATGTCCCACTTCGGCTTTACTTCCGCTTTACGATGCGACGTCATGGTCTAAAAATAGCCTGCGTGCGGTACGCCATTGAAACAAATTTTTAGCAAACAATTGAAGTCAGTTGTGTGCCCACTTTAAAGCAGCCCTGCCCACTATAAAACACACCTGGTAAGAATTGTCTTGATGGGAAGCATTGCAACACGGTTCAGTCAAAAGAGCTGTCTGAAGACCTTCCATCAAGGATTGTTGGTTTGTATAAAGCTGGGAAAGGATACAAAACAATGTCCAAAAGTCTGGATGTTCATCAATCGACAGCTAAGTTGTCTAAAAATGGGGTTTGGCACCGTTGCTTCTCTCCCAAGGGGTGGCCGTCCACCAAAAATGATGCCAAGAATTCAGAACAGAATACTCGGAGAGGTAAAAAAAGAACCCCAGAGTGTCTGCTAAAGACTTACAGAAATCACCTGCACAGTCCAATATCTCTGTGCACACATCACCTTTGTGTAAAACTATGGCCATGAATGGTGTTCATTGGAGGACACCAACATCAACACCTCATCCTCACCATGAAGCATGATTTCGGGCTGTTTTGCTACCGCAGGGCCTGGACAACTTGCAATCCTTGATGGAAGAATGAATTCAAAAGTTTATCTGGATGTTTTATTGGAAAACCTGAGGCCGTCGGTCAGACAGTTGAAGCTAAAAAGAGGATGGATGCTGGACCGAGGCAATGATCCAAAACACAGAAGTAAATCAACTTTAGAATGGTTTCAAAAGAACAAAATACACGTTCTGGAGTGGCCAAGTAAAAGGCCAGACTAAACCCTAATTAGAGGCTGTGGCATGACGTGAAGACAGCGATTCATGCCAGACATCCCTGGAATCTGACTTAACTACAGCAGTTTTGTAGCGAAGAATGGGCCAAGATTAGTCCTGATCGATGTGCCAGACTGATCTGCAGCTACAGGAAGCATCTGGTTGAAGTTATTGCTGCCAAAGGGGGGCACAAAGTATTAAATATGGTGGTTCACTTATTTTTTTCCCCTTCTGTCATTTTTTGCATACTATCTTCATTCAAATATGAAAACCTATAAATGTTTGGGTGGCTTTAGTTCAATCAGACACTGTTCTTTCATCTGTGTGATTTTGACAAAGATCAGATCACATTTGATGGCGATTTTATGCAGAAATGTGAGAAAGGTTCAGATACTTATTCATACCACTGTTGGAAATAATTCTACAATAATTTACAAGTCATAAACAGAAAACCATGCTCTTTTCATCCTTCTGCTGTGAATTGAATTATCACTAGTAGACATCCAATTCATTTCAACACTTCAAACGGATTCTATGGCGGTCACTGGCAGAGGATGAGTTTAATTTTGGGGCATATCGGGTCATTTGCTGTTGGTTTTGGGTTACCGAACTGGAATTGACCTGGAAATGAATAATCAGTGACTCAAACTCAACAGAAAGTGACCTGTAAATTACCCGAAAATTAGGAAAAACTGGCTGAGAATCCTCTGGTTTCGAATGTTCATTCTATCCTCCCATTTTAAATGGATTGTGCGTCTAGCGCTGTCAGTGGCAGCCGTTGAGTTAAAAGATACTACAGTATTTTAGTAGAAGACTGACGTCATTGTATTCCCGTATCGGTGCAACATTCGTTCCCATCCGTAATCTAGCACATCAACATGGTTGAGAACACTATGGAAGTCCATTCTTTTGAAGTCTGTCATGGCTAGCCTTGGGGGCCGTTTACATGGTGACTCTCATTGAAGACAGAAGACGAAAAATTTCAAAATTGCATTTGCGTCTCCATTCGAACAATGTCTCAATCCCGCAGGAAAATGATATAGTATTCATGCCAGGCCCTAGGGGGCAGTGCATATTTACAAGGTGACAACAAATGATCCACTTTGACCCCACCAAAGTTCCTCAGCCCGGAAAAAAATATGCCTGCCCGGTTGAAGCGATGGCATTTTTCTTTTGTTCAAAAAGACACAAAAATTGAAACATTCTACATATTAAAAAATATTACGAGAACAGTAAATTGAAGCCGACATTCCGCCATATTTGCTGTTTTAATTTTTAGTAGCACCGCTGCGCACGCCTAATGTGACGTGTACGAGTGCTGACGTTATCGGCGCGGTCTCGCGCCGCGGGAGCCTTTGATATGCATGCCGAGGAAGCCCCCCTCAATCCCTTGCAATGGGATTCTTCCACTTTGGAGGCAGGATTCAGAATTTTTCGCCTTCCGTCTTCGCCGACACCATATGCACGTGAGGCGAGTCCACTTCTTGGTCATTGCATCTTTGTGTCGCAGAGTCGCCATGTTTACTGCCCCTTGTTCTTGTGTACCGTATTTTTCGGACTGTAAGTCACAGTTTGTTTGTTTTTTTCCCCATAGTTTGGCAGAGTCTTATACTCTGGAGCGACTTATGTGTGATTATTTACGGTCGGGTCGGGCCGACTTTAAAAATATGTAATATATAATAATATATTAATAATATAATAATAATAATACATATTTATTAGGGCTGTCAAACGATTAAAATTTTTAATCAAGTTAATTACAGCTTAAAAATTAATCGCAATTAATCGCAATTCAAACCATCTATAAAATATGCCATTTTTTCTGTAAATTATATATATATTCTGTAAAATGTTGGAATGGAAAGATAAGACACAAGATGGATATATACATTCAACATACGGTACATAAGGACTGTAGTGGGCATTTCACTCTACTGTCATTTAAATCTGTCTATGCTGTCCTCACTCCGAAGCGTCTACTTTTTCCAAAGCTAGACAGCTAGTGAACGACACCTTAATAATCAGACTTCTTCCTTTTTCATCTGATTTATTAATAAAATGGCCTCAAACCATTGTCCTCGTTAGACCGTCGTAAAACTACAAAAAAAAGTACACAAGCATTGCATTAGCAACAACGTTAGCTTAGCACGCTATACAGGTTCACTAAACATAAACAAAAAGCGTCTCATACAAAAAATATAACATTTCGCTTACTAACATAATATGTACATTCTTTACAACAACCATACTTACGGACAAATCTTGTCCAAGGATCATATAAGCACAACATTACAACGTAGGCATCAGCCCGAGACGTCGTGCAGCCATATTGAACTGGCAAGAAAACAATAAACCATGTCGCAAAGCGACCACAAGAGTTCGCTGTTAGACAGCACAAAAAGCCTTGCTGTAAAACTTACCAAAAGGCAGAATACTGTCTGAGCGGGACATGTGCGTTAATTGCGTCAAATATTTTAACGTAATTAATTAAAAAAATTAATTACCGCCCGTTCACGCGATAATTTTGACAGCCCTATTATTTATACTAAAACGATGTATGAATGTTAAATTAAATAATGTTCATTATTAATTATTAATAATGTGTCATTCCTGTGCACGTGAACGCAGTGGCTCGGTTTTCAATCTTCCCCTCCCGCACCCTGCCCTCCGCGAGCATCCTGCTATTTCCTTTTCGATATGGAGCAGCTATAGGAATGAAAAACAAATTAAAGACGGGGGAAATGAAAAGCAAACAACTGCGGTAGTAGTGGGATATGGAAAGGATTCAAATTGTTTAAGATGCTATATTAAACTTGTGTCTGCTTCGCTGAATGTAAACGAATGTGGCGCTTTGGTCTCATACGAGAAATGTATTTAACAAACTTTTCCAGCGTTATTTCGTTGTGTAAATGCATTTATAATGATCATAAAAATATGTAGACTATTTAAACATTGCGAAAACTTTTTTTTCTTCTTGTGCCAACTTGAGATTAAAATGTCAAATCCACTATCCGCCTGTTAGAACAGACACGCAAATATAAAAGATATAAATGTTTATTGAATATCCATGTTACAGTCTTGTTTAACTGAGCGAATTCGTTACAGAAGACGGGCTTTAATTTATCATTATGCATATATGCACCGGCATCGTCACAAGCGTGATGATACTAAACGCAACCATGCATCGCATCCCCGCATTTCCTCCTCCTCCTGAGTCCTCACAAATAATTTTTTTTTTTTTTTTTCCGGGCTCGCGCCCACAAAGAAAAACTAAAATTTCGGGGTTTTTTGGGCTCGGGCAAGCAGATCAAGTTAATTGATCTGGCTCTGGCCGCGTTGGGCTTTAATACCCGCGGACCGGTGGGGTCAGGCTGGATTTTTAAGGCCCGATCTAACTTCTAGCTTCATGTAATGTTAGCATAACGTACACCTATTCAGCCTGTTGTTCTCTATTTTATTTTAAATTGCCTGTCAAGATGACATGTCTGTTCTTAGTGCTGGATTTTATCAAATAAATTTCCCCCCAAAAATGCGACTTATACTCCGGTGCGACTTATATACCGTATTGGACCGAATATGAGACGGCCCTGATTATAAGACGACCCCCTCTTTTTCAAGACTAAAGTTTGAAAAAAGACTTTTTGAACACCAAATTAATTTTTATACAGAAAATAATTACAGTACATCGGAAAGCAATGATTATAACAATATATTTGAGAGAAAAAGCATTTTATTTTGCCTCATTCAAATCTTAATATCTGAACATTTAAATATGTAAACTAAAGTGCAATCACATTCGTAAATGAATGGCTTCTGGTTTTTGAAATGTAAATAAACCAATTAGGGCTGCAGCTATCGATTATTTTAGTAGTCGATTAATCGATGAACTAGTTAGTTCAAATAATCGAGTAGTCGGATAAGGAAAATGAAAAATTTAAATACCTGAGCTGAGCCTCAAACGGTATTTATTTAAAAAAAAAAAAAAAAAATTATTTATTTATTTTTACAATGCTCTTAACTAATGGTTCAGGCATATATTCCCACAAAAAAACGGCTAAATATATAAACTAAATTCTGAATGCATTAAAAAAACATTAGCTCAAACGAAACTTAGCTTATGTTGGTCTTAACAGGGAGCAGTTGGATTCAGCCATGTGAAATGAGGCCGACCAGAGGGCAGTGTATCCACCCTAAGCAATAAAACTAAATGCAAACACTTTCAAAATAAACCATTACAACGGCACTTTAATTAAACGATTACTCGAAGCAATAAAATTCAATTCGAATATTTTTTTCCTAATCGAATACTCGAGTTGATTGATTAATCGTTGCAGCACTAAAACCAATCTATTGCGATAAAACAACAAAATTGCATGCATTAACCATCAAAGTAAAGTCTAACTTTAACTAGCCTTGAAACAAATCTGAATAAGGAAAAATATTGCAATGAAATAATACAAACTGGTTAAACTAAAAATAGTAGCTGAGATCTGTCATGATAGAACATCGCTTCAATAATATCTGGCGTCATCTAGCGTCGCGAATGGGTATAATGTCTAGACCACGAAAATAAGCCGACCCCCACTTTTTCAGTCTTATTTCAATGCAAAAAACACAGTCTTATACTCGGGCCAATATGGTATGAATTTTTTCCTTTTCATTGCGCATTTTTTTGGCTGGAGCGAATTATACTCAGGTGCGACGTACAGTCCGAAAAATACGGTAATGTCACTAAGCATCTGTAGGACCATAAGATCTCCATGAATTTAGCTTGCAGCATGCCTTGGAGAAAACTGTCGATCCCTTTTTGTTACACGTTGTTGGTTATGAATGATCCTTTTGTTTTGGCTCTTTTCTTGACAAGAAGTTTGCATGTAAGTAATTAGCCTTCTGACAAATGTAGCAACAAAGCTAAAGATGCGCTACACTCCAAAACTTCTCACGTAGCCATATCCCGTGGAGTGAGTTGATTCCGACAAAGCAGGGCAGCGCGGCCGTGACAATGAAAATCAGTGCCGGCTGACCTTTGACAAGCTGTGAGGACGCTTCCTCCTCTCGGTCTCCCGTGTCTAGTTCGGCCGGGTATTCACGCTCGACCGGAGGCGTTATTGTGAGTAAGAGCCCAAGCCGCTGTTGCAGGGTCATTACCTGAGATGATGACTTTTCCGGGATTGCTTTGTTTACGGCGCGCTTCCGTCCATTAACTGTACCCCGGCCTCCTTTGCGTTCGTCCTAAAGTGGCAACCGATGAAGCTGTTGTACATTTTTAAAAGCTAGCTAATGGCTCGTGGAATGGTTTGCTTCAGTTTAGTTTGTGATATGCGCTTGACTGCACTGTATGTTTAATCTATTTTGTGATGGTGGATTAAAAGACGTATATATTATGTGTCTTGAATCTATTTGCGCGTGTGTGAATTGGAAAGACACTTAATTAGAACTACTAAAGGCAGCAGTGTTTTGATGTGAAGTTGTCACAATACTTAAATTTTCAACTGGATATCAGTATATAAAAAATATCATTTTCGATACTATAAATTAAAAAAAAAAAAGAACATTTCAGTGTTTTTTTCCCCATTGGTTTTGTTTTGAATTTCCTCAAAGTGACCCGGGGGAAACCCCCCAAACCACCAGAAAGTGACCCATGAACAGAAAATGACCCAAAAATGCTCTACATTCAACGGGATGTGACCACTAAATGCTAAAACCAACAGAAAGTGACCCAGAAATACCCTAAAATCAAAATAAAATGTCCCAAATGTACAGTAGTGACACAAAAATCAACAGAACGTGACCCCTAAGTGCACTAAAGCAAAAAAAAAAGTGACCTGAAATCAACAGGAAGTGACCTGGAAATGCCCTGAAATCAACAGCAAATGTCCCATAACGTACAGTAGTGACCCCAAATTAACAGGAAGTGGCCTGGGAATACCCCAAAACTATCACAAAACTTACAGAAGGTGACCCGAAGTGCACTATAACCAACAGAAAGTGACCCATGAACAGGAAGCGAATCTAAAATTAACAGGAAATGCCCATAATGTACTGTAGTGACTAGGGCTGCAGCTATCGATTATTTTAGTGGTCTATTAATCGATGGACTAATTAGTTTAAATAGTTGATTAATCAGATAAGGAACAGAAAATAAAATTTCTGAACTGAGCCTCAACAAAAATGAGGATCTAAGTACAACAAAAGAACAATTGGCTAACTTGCATAGCAAAAGTCCGCTAGCTTAAATTCTATAAAATGCCAAGTTTTTTAAATTTTGTTTTACAATGCTCCTAATAAATCGTTCAAAAACATATTCCCTCGAAAAATGGCAAAATATACCGAAAACTAAATTACGAATGCATGAAAAAAACATTAGCCTAAAAAAAAAAACAAAAAAAAAAACCTGCTAAATAAACCTATCATCTAAATTACGATTACATATTAGCCCAAACAAAAACTTACCTTATGTTGGTCTTAAAAGGGAGCAGCTCGATTGAGCCATGTGAAATGAGTTATGTCATTTTTACGGTTGCCACTAGAGATCAGTGTATCCACCCAAATCAATAGAACTAAATGCAAACACTTTCAAAACGAACCATTACAGCGCCACTTTAATTAAATCAGTACTTCTCAAATAGTGGGGCGCGCCCCCCTGGGGGGGCGCAGAGCGATGCCAGGGGGGGCGCGTGTGACCTTGGGGAACATGCTTTTTTTTTTTTTTTTTTCTCTCTCTCTGCCGTACTGGAATAAAGTGTACTTGCGCATCCACTCAGTGGGTGGCAGTGGCGCTCTCATTTTCAGAGTGCGTGCAGTATTTTTGAACTAAGGAAGAGCACTCAGCACACAGAAAACAAATATGAAGAGCAGTGCGCCGCCGCCGTTTTCGAAAGCCGTTTTCCGACCGGACTCACTCACGCAGCGACCCACTGTCTTGTCCGGTTCTCACGCCGCCGCCCGATAAGTGCCATTTTCGGCTTGGGATCGTCACGACGACCGCCCTCACCTACGGTTCTACCTCGGCCGCTGAGAATGCGCTTTGTTCGTGCCGTTTGCCTTTTAGCTTTGACTTTTAATACTGTGGGTGATGAGGAAAGACTGTTTACTGTGTCTAAAAATAATTATAGCGGACCGCCAGAAGCCAAATCAATTAAGACGCCACTTAAAGACATTCGACCCCAATCTCATTGATAAGCCGCTTGATTGTTTTTCAGCGAAAACGTGCCGAATATTGCCAACAATCGTCCTGCTTTGTCAGTGTTATATCAGTAAACCAGTGAGCATTGTTAGCATGCTTATTGCAAAATGACTCCACACCATTGCAAAGGAGGTAATACTGAGTGTGAGCAGCAAAAATAAAAACTGTCCTTCTGTCCAAGGACACTCTTTTTTTTCCTTTATTCATTTTTGTTTTTTCGGTCAAATTTTTTGGCATATTGTCCTCATGAGTCAATGTTTCTAATCAATTTTAATTTGTTATTATTTACTGATTTTATTACATTTTATTTTTCTGTATCAAATGGTCAAAAATGTACCTTGAGTGTATTTTTACAGTTTGAATGTGACTTTTTTTTTTTTTTTTTTTTTAATTCAGGCAAATTGATGCACGTCAAGTCTTCTCTGTTACAAACAACACATTTATTAACAATGTTAATAAAGTTATACTTTATTATAAGTTGATCTATGTTACTTTTTTTCTTTATTAGAAAAAAAGGACACAATATTAGGCAGATGCGTATTTATAATAGTAATTTTATAGACAAATAATACTATTTACAGTGGCGGCAGAGAGTTTGGGGGGGCGCGAAACATTTATGTCTTGCTTGGGGGGGCGTAGCAGAAAATAATTGAGAAGCACTGAATTAAATGAATACTTGAAGCAGCAAAATTTACCTCAAAATTTTTTGTAATCGAATGATTCGAGTTAATCGTTGCAGCACTAGTAGTGACCCAATATCAACAGGAAGTGAACTGGGAATTCCTCAAAACCAACTGAAAGTGGCCCAAAATCAACAGAAAGCGACCCCTAAGTGCGCCAAAACCAACAGATAGTGACCTGAAATCAACAGGAGGTGACCCGGAAATGCCATCAAATCAACAGATGCCCCATAATGCACAGTAATGTCCCATAATCAACAGAAAGTGACCTGAGAATAACCCCAAACTAGGGCTGGGCGATATGGCTTTAAGCACGTATCACGATAAATTGAGCAGATTTACCTCGATAACGATAAATGACGATAAATTCACCCAAGCAGACTGTTATATAATTTGAAAATCTGAATCAATGCATGAAATAGATTAACCGTTTCTTGATTTATTTACCAGCTAACAATTTAATATATTGAACAATTGTACATGCAGTCTAAACATTAAGTATACAAATATTTATTGTAAACAATAAGAATTCACGTATGAACATTTAAAACAGCTTGTATGGCTTGAACAATGTACATTGTCAAAATCAATATGCCTGTGCAAACATGTCATTGTAACACAAATTACTTACAGCTTGAACAGTACTCTTCAAAAAGACAATTTATTGTTAATGGCTGCTGTGACATAATTACTCAACACAAGTGTTTACCGCAAGGTTTCAGGGTTTTTTTTCCCAGTGCATTTTTTTCATCCATACACACACACATTAATGCTGCATTGATCTAATGACACAGAATTAAGCACATACAGAAAAATAGCTGGGGCCATTAAACAGTTATATTATAATTTTCACTGTTAGATTGTACTTTATGCTGAATGCTTTACCATCACAAAAGCTATCAGAGAAATCACACACAGACAAGAGATACACAATAACGTGATAAACTAATGCCAGTGACGTCAGATTGAAACAACTTGGAAGTCGGGGTAGTTATTTTTTCTCCGACTTCGCGACTTGGACCTCCCAGTTCGAGTGGCGTTCCAATGATATTTTCCTACTCGGAGGTCCGAAAAGTCCGACATCCCACTTTTCTGGAACGCAGCATAATTGCTAGATGCAGTCCGAGACCAATCCGCTCATTAAGTTCAGCTGTTTCGACAAGTTTAGAGCCGCTATCTGACTCCATCATGTTCATTTGTAGCGTTAACCGCTAGCCACTAGCGTTAGCCTGTGGCTTGGCTACCAGTAGAAAGCATTGAAAGCATCCTCTTTGGAAATCGTGAGAACAAGGGAGGACAGCGGGTGAAAGCCCGTCTGGGTGCCGCCAAGAGTATTTAATGTCGGGTGAAAGTTTGGCGAACCTCCCTTAAGCAACTTCTCCATCACGTTTGCTTGTCGCGTTAGCCGCTAGCGTTAGCCTACCGGGCTCGTTTGTTTGGCTTCCTGATAACCACGTGACTCCATACGTAAGCACACTGTCTGCTTTCTTAAAGGGGAATGAACATAGCCAAACAACACAGTCAAAGCGGGATGAAAAGACTATATTTTCTTGTTTTATTAAATTACCGAATTTACCGTCATGGTCAAAATGACGTCGGTCATCGTAAAGAATTTCGGTACCGGTAAATTTGCGGTTTACCGCCCTGCTCTACCCCAAACCATCAGAAAGTACTCAAAATCAGCAGAGAGTCATCCCGAAATGCACTAAAACCAACAGAAAGTTACCTAAAATCAACAGGAGATGCCCCAAAATGTACAGTAGTGACTTAAAATAAACAGGAAGCTAACTGTAAAAGGTCCCAAATCTACTGGAAGTGACCAATGAACAGGAAGTGACCCAAAAATGCCCTTAAAGCGGAAGTTCAGGATTTTTGACATTAGGCTTAATCTTCAAGTTAGCAGGGGTTGAGTTAGTTGGTGGAGTTGATTTCAACAAATTCCGTTTCGTTTGCAAGTTATTTGTTTGTTTTCGGGGCTCCAGAGTGGCTAAGCTAGCGCGAGTCAGTGGCACCATTATAGCATGCCAATAAAAAAACAATCAAGATCTACGAACGGATCCAACATAGTCAAATAAATTCAAAACACAGATTATTGTTTCAAAACACCCATACGGCCAAAACAATGTCACACCAAACTGCCGTAATTCATTTCATTCTGCAGTACTATTTTTTCAGATGCGTAATGCGACCCCAATAAAGAGGAATGCTTCGGTCACTCGTGGGAAGGTGGGAAGTCTGACTTATTCCGCTCGGAGGGTACCAGTTGCGACCTTAAAGCATTCCAAGCGAATGTAAACGGCAAAGATGGCTGATCGCCACAAGTTGTTTTTTTATTTTGGCCTTCAAAAGACATTTTGACATCCAGCAAACCTAACTTCTCATAAGCCATCAAATAGTGGAGGAGTACCAATGATATTTTTCCAGATCAGAGGTTGGAAACTCTGATTTGCCACCTTCCTCGAATGCAGCATCAGTCTGCTGAGTTATCTGATGCCCGGCAACATGGCTAAATGTGCAGTTAGAGGCTGTGAAAACAAACATAAGAAACGGGCAAAGGAAAGTCTCCACAAATTCCCTATGAAGAACGAGAAAAAAAATTAAACTGGCTTGCTGCTTGCTACATCATAAAAAATCTGCGGTGAAAAAAAACCCCGATGCGATATCACTCCGCCCGGCTCCTCTGCAGAGCTTCTGGATTACAAATGTTGCAGTTCATACTGCAATTATTGACATGCAATGGTAAGTTTTAATGACGTTATCCTGAAAGCAGCCAACACTATTAATTGCATGCGTCATCGATAGGGTTGGGCATTGAGCATTGAAGTGCTGGCAGTTAATTTAACTTATTTCCAATAGATTTACACTGAAAACAAGGGAATTTAACTAGTTTTAAGGAGTTGTGTTTTTGCTGGGTAGTAATGTGATACGTTAGGAATTGCTTACTTTTAAAGCCATTTTTGTGCAACTTAGGTCAGTGGCGGAGCTAGACTTTTATTCTTGGGGTGGCCAGGGGGTGGCTGAGGCTATTTCAGGGGGTCCACAGACTATAACAATACATTTGTTTTTTGACTTATCAATTGCAATCAGAGTGTCAAATGCTGAAATGTACATACTAAGCACACAGGTGATGAGATTTATGTATATAATTTGTTTATTAACTTGATAATAACTATTTTTTACAAAAATGGTGAAAATGCACCAACACATTCACAGTTACTCATACGACCCCCCCCCCCCCCCCCCCGCCCCTCTTATCAACATCTTAACGATGTAAAAAATGTAAAACACAACTTGGTTGAGCACAACAACAATGCTGGTAAATGATTAAATCCCTACTTCAAGCCTTAAAAAAATCAGGGCAAATAAACCACCGTAGACATAAATTTAATATTCTGACTTTTAAGCTAGTTGACAGCAGGCCCGGCCAACTACCGTGTTCACGTGACGTTTCATTTAAGGCAAGAGAGCATGAGACAGCTGGCTAATGCTCTACAATTATTGGAGAAACATGTATGTAAATAGCGACCCAAATGAATTAGATATAGACGTTAATATCGAGCGGCTGTCGGAAGCTGGACGACATGAGATAACGTTAACGTTTGCTTGATGCCGTGGCTCTCTGTTTTAGCGACAACAAAAAATCTCCTTCCTACAAATTTAAACATTGACTCATTAGGACACCAGCATAAAACTTACATTACGACGAGGATTTCAGTGGCTTGAAGGCAGGGTATCCAAGTTCGTCTCCTTGTTTGTTTTTGTCACTTTGTTTATCTTCCGTGTTCCATTCCGTCAACGATGACCAAGTACTCAAATCTCAAATCTTCCTCCGTTTCAGTGGCGAGTCTTCTTCTCCTCATGAAAGCGAATTTGCAACGCTTTATGGTACATAGCGCCAACTACTGTACAGGAAGGACTTAGCAGTCGGTGCCGCGATATGTCATTGTCAATCATCTGGGGTGGCACCTGGGGGGTCCAATCAGATTTTAGGGGGGTCCAGTGCTACCCTGGCCCCCCCTCTAGCTCCGCCACTGCCTTAGGTATTTACTCTGTAAGTAATCGTTGCCAAAAGTTTACCATTACACAATGTCAGACGATCTGTCTTTATTTAGATGTTGGAATTTACTACTTGTTCACATTTGATGTTGAAAAAAAGAGCAATAATATTTTTGCACAGTAATATTTTCTCTTGTGTATACTTTGAAATTTTACATAAATCTTTTAATAGAATTATCGGCTTGACATTATCGGTTATCGGTTGGAACGAGGAGGAAATTATCGGTTATCGGTATTGGCTGAAAAATGCATTATCGTGCATCACTACTTTTAACTTAAGTTTCTAATTTAGCTTCTAATTTAAGTTAACAGAAAAGGATAAAAAATATATTGGCAGTGACCCTGAAATTCACAAAAAAAAAAAAAAAAAAATTGCAACGAGTAACCCAAAACCATCAGAAAGTGACACAGAAATGCCCCGAAATCAAATGAAAATGTCCAAAATGAGCAGTACCGACCCAAAATCAACAGGAAGTGACCAGGAAAAGGCCCCCAAAAAGGCAGGTAGTGACCCAAAATCAACCCTAAATGAACTGATTACCTGCCATTGACAACAATGGTAAATGGTGTTATACTTATATAGCGCTTTTCCACCTTTCAATAGACACCCAATTCATTTAAAATGGGATGACTGGCTCTAAATGCTCATCTTTCAGTGCCATTGACGGCAGTAGAAGTCAAATTCTTTGGGTGTGGGTGGGTGGGGGGGGGGTCAATGAACGAGTTTTCATCCGTCCCTTCCCCCAGTCCACATGGATTGGACGTCTTGCACCATCAATGGCAGCCAAAGAGCTAAGGAAAATGCAAAAATGTCCTCCATTACTTTTTAAGAATGTCGCAAAACCAAATAACTATCAATACTTTTGCAATGAAATATCGAATCTGGACACTATTTCAGTATCGATACTTTTGAAACCCTCGTCATTTGCATGCCACTCATTCTCTACTATTGATGGCGATTGACGTCAAATCAGTTGGAACTGGGATGCCTGGCTTTGATCACATTTCAGTGCAATTGACAGCGGCTTCAACTACAAAATGGCTGCAAAAAATAACAATAAATTGCCACAATTTATGACTAAGTAAAACCAAATTCAAGGCAATTTTAGGCCCCACTTTTGTTCTCCGGAGACTCTTCGTCCCCTGGGTTACTAAGCAGCTTGGCCACGCACTGATGGCTAATTAAATAGTCCTACTTGTGTTTGCTAGGCTGGTGTCACAAAACATTGGGTAATTAATACCAGTCAGTTGATACATTCAACAGGCAGAGAGAGAGAGTGTGTGTGTGGTCTGATTTTTGGCTGGCATCCCTGCGTGGGCCCGAGTTAGCGCGAGTGACAGAGATGTCCCTCTGGATTCTGGCGTCGTTGGCGCTCCAGACAAATAAGAGGAAACAAGGTGCCCTTCTACTTGATAAGCCACAAAATGTCATTCGCTGTACTGGGTATTAGGGGTGTGACAAATAACGAAAAGGTGATAAAACGTTATACTCTGTAGGATTATCTATATGCTCCTGCCTAATTAAAAAAAACAAAAAAAACGACAAAAGGAACCAGGTTGCTGGCAAAATCTTGCACTAGAATAGCGCAGTGTTTTTCAACCTTTTCTGAGTTACGTCATGTTTTTACATTGGAAAAAATCTCGCAGCACACCACAAACCAAAAATGTTCAAAAATACTTTCTGTACAATATATTTACCTATAAAATTATTTCTCAGTATTTATACTTCGTCAGTGTGCAACTTGACCCTGTTTATATGAACACAAAGCCGACATGCTGGCAGGAATCTTCTTCAACAGCTCTGTTTTTATTTTTTATAGCAGTTACGCTGAGAAAAGCTCAGAATTATCAGACAATGGGACTTAATGTCTTTAACCGCATCAGAGCCAACCATCTCGCAGACAATGGCTTTGCAAGGAGGTAATATTAAAGTGCATGTGACACGAAAAAGCATGTTTATTTCATAATACACGCGGTATTTTATGGCCCTGAATGATATGGACCGCTTGGATGTGTGTGGAAGCGATCGCTATATTTATTTAGTTTTTTGAATCCCGCGCCATGAAAATGAGTGACTTCCGGCTTCGGTCTTGCATTGAGGAGGAGGGCGCTGTGACGTGTACGGTAGAAGACGTCCTCTTCACTATACAGCGTACTGTTGTGTATGAGGACGAAGGATTCAGCTCATTTTGCGGATTAATACATTTATTTTTCGCATCACGCCAGCCAGACGGCTGCAGAAAAATCATTCTGTATGAGGGAGAGGCATATGCGCCTTTTTGGAGTTTCAAAAGGTTCCCATTCACCGTGGATATTTACTGTGGGACCATTGGACTTACGAGGAAGTGAGTAAACATCTTTTTTTGTATTATGTCAAATACGAATACAGCGATTACAAAGTAAACACTACAAACTTCCTTTAAATAAAGGACTACTTCTGTTTGATCATTGATAGGCATGTAAAAAGCTCTTCTCATGCTCATTAGCAGCACGTTAGCTGTACAACAACTCCAGCCACCCTCCTCCGGGGAACGAACTGTAAATTGCTCTCCGCCGGGCGGTTTGCCGATCCGCGACGACAATCGACAACCGGGTCGTCATGTCAAATAATCCAGGCTAGTTATGTGTGATTTTCCGCTTCGAAGACTTTGAAACATCACTCGGTTCGGGTTAGCATGTCGGCTAGCTGTCACGCCTTCTGGTTTGTTTACATTCTCCGAAGCCGGGGAAGGGAAATGACATATGTCCAATTTAGGTGTCATAAAATATCGTTCGGGAGGTGCGACAGTAAAGGTGAAGTCGACAGTTTTGACCATTATGGAGTAATTTTGCCAAATTTTGCCATGTCGTCCTGAATAAATGCATTTTTATTATTTAATATTCCATTCAGCACAAGACTGTTATTTGTCATGACCATGCCATTTATTTAGCAATTGGGGAAAATACTTGGATAAAAAGAATGTCCTGTAAAAATATTGAAGTAAAGAGACAGAAACGATGACATTTTGCCGCTCTCTTCGTCGCGTTTTCCTCGTTGTGAATAGTTCCCCCTTGACGGGCTGACTGGTCCTTCTCAAGCCATTTATATAGCTATTGGCGAAAAATACTTGGATAACAAGAATATCCTGTAAAAATATTGGCGTAGAGTGACTGAAACAATGACATTTTGCGGCTCTCTTCGTCGCGTTTTCCTCGTTCTGAATAATTCCCCCTCAATGGGCTGAATAGTAAAACCGATGAGCCCAGTCTACCGCTGACGTCATCCACCTGTTGGGGACGCTAAAGCCCTATAATGGTAGGCGTGGCTAACCGGCAGATTAAAAGACTAATTTCCCGTCATCTGCGCTTTTCTAAATTGTTGTATATAGTCAAATCGTCTCAAAATATGATTCTAATTCACATAATAATGCCATTTAAGACTTTTTTTTCTCGTGTCGTATGCTCTTGAACGTCTCTGCTGCAGTGTGGGACTTTTTGAATTCAGCAACAACTTCAGCAACAAGGTAACTGGCTTTGAGGGCTTTCTCATATACCTTTGTAGTTTTTCTTAAAAAAAAAAAAAAAAAAAAAAAAAGTTGCCTGTTTCTCTGTTTTCACGAAGGTGAACAAAATAGTCCATCGACTTGTTTTGAAGAGACTGGTGTTTTGTTTGGAAATGACGTTTAAGCTTGCTTGGCACCATGGTGCTGTTGGTAGCTGTTTGTGTGTCGCATTCAAGAACTGCTCGGATTTTATAGCCATCAGCCACCTTGCTGTCCTCGACAATGTGTAAGAATAAAACACTGGGAGCATTGACGGCCGCCACATATGGAAAAAATGGAAAGAACATTTCCGTGTGTATTGACACTTGACGATTCTAATCAAATGTTGTACGTTCAGACCTGCTGGGGTCCCCTTGGTCGTGGACAGCAAGGTGGTTGAGGGCTAGAAATCTGAGCTGTTTTTGAATGCGACACGAGCAATACCTCGCTCATTTGCACACGACCGCAACCTTCTACCTACTCCTTCCTTCCAACTGCAACTCCACCCTACGACGTTAAAAAATATAAATATCGGCACACCAGTTTAAAAACACTGGAATAGCCTCAATGTTAGCGAACTGACTGCCAATGACGGCGCTAAACGTCCAATTCATTTTGACTGGATTGGAAGTTTGGTGCCGTCAGTGGTTCTGAATGCAGAGTATTCACAGCCATTTGTTTTTGGGCATTTACAGATCATTTCCTGTTCATTTTGAGTCCCTTCCTATTTATTTGGGTACATTCTTGTGTAACTTTCCCTTTCAGTAACCCAAATCGACAGTCACCTGGAGATGCCCCCAAAATTGACATGTAGTGACCTGGAGATGCCCCCAAGAATATTGTAGACGCTTATGAGTCTGGTAAGGGATTTCAAAAGAATATAAAATCAGCCATTCTGCTGTCCGTAAAATAGTCTACAATTGGAGGATTCAGAGTTTATTTGTCATTGTCAAGATTAGGGGTGTGACAAAATATCGAAATATTGATATATCGAGATACTTTGTACCCCAAAAGGTTATCGATATGCTCCCGCCAAGAATCGAGATATCGTTTTAAAAAGGTGTCAATGTTAAAAAAAAAAAAAAAAAAAAAGGACCCAATAAGTTGCTATCAAAATCTTCCACTATAATAGTGTCTTAGTTAACTATATGGCTGCCATTGATGGCGGCTCAGAGCCAAACCAGAGCATTCACAGTCACTCTTTCTGATTTTCAGGCCATTTACAGGTCAATTTCAGTTCATTTTAGTGCATTTACAGGTCACTTCCTGTTGAGTTTGAGTCACTGCCTATTCATTTGGGAGATTCCCGGGCCACTTCCTGTTCTGTAACCCAAAATCATCAGGAAGTGACTCATAAAATGCCCTAGAATCAACAGGAACTTCAGGAAGTGACTGAAAATTAATAAGGTAATGATCTGAAATGCCCCAAAATTACTTCGTTGCCTAGTATTTGCTGCCACCGATGGCCATAGACCAGGGGTGTCCAAACTTTTTGCAAAGGGGGCCAGATTCTATGGGGTAAAAATGTGGGGGGGCGACAATAGCTGGCGTCCGTTACGTAGACCAATATATTTAAGCAAATTTTAGCATGCCATTCTGTGTGTCACATTTGCCATATTATTAGGGCTGTCAAACGATTAAAATTTTTAATCGAGTTAATTTCAGCTTAAAAATTAATCGCAATTCAAACCATCTCTAAAATATGCCATATTTTTCTGTAAATTATTGTTGGAATGGAAAGATAAGACACACGACGGATATATACATACAACATACTGTACATAAGTACTGTATTTGTTTATTGTAACAATAAATCCACAAATGGCATTAACATTCTTTCTGTTAAAGTGATCCACGGATAGAAAGACTTGTAGTTCTTGAACGATAAATGTTATAGTTACAAGTTATAGTAATTTTATATTAAAACCCCTCTTCCTGTCTTCCTTTTAATAAAATTTGTAAAATTTTCAATCAAAAGTAGAGTTAATATAATAATAAGAATAAAAATAACAATAATAAAAATAGAGTGAAAAGTTTTACGTGTATTTTGCATAGCTATTTTGATATGGAATGCCAGTTCATTTTGCATTGTTGTTTAACTGTGTGTCAGAATAGGGCCTCATTACTATAGACTGAAGTGCTTTTCTTTTTCTGAACATTATTTTTTTTGGGAGAGATAGGAATATTATTTTTGTTGTGCTTTCACTAAACGATACTTAGTGGGGAGAACAAGTATTTGATACACTGCCAATGGGTTTTCCCATTGGCAGTGTATCAAATACTTGTTCTCCCCACTGTATGTTTCTTGTGAAGGAGTTGCCAATAAACGGTGCGGTCCAAAGAACGCCTGTGTCCACTCGCCTTTACTGTATAACATATATCTGTACATATCTTACCCAAAATACAACAAGAGACATATAATTGCCACTAAAAGAAAGAAAACTTACTGAAATATGTGTGGAGCACAAATAGCAATTTGCATTGCATTGTGAATGCAGCATAAACGTCTCAAAACTACTAATTCTCCCACGTTTAGAAGAAATAACATGAGTATGGAACGGCGCTGCCCCCAAGCGGCCGGTGGCATTCTCTTCACTCTTAATGTCCATAAACAACCTTTTTGAGGCAATATGCGAGATGGTCATTCACTCAAGCGCCAGCAGAGGGCGGCAAAACTCCATAACAACAAGTGAGCGTTTCAGTGTACTGTCCTTTAAATCTTTCTGAGCGGGACATCTGCGTTAATTGCGTCAAATATTTTAACGTGATTAATTAAAAAAATTAATTAACGCCCGTTAACGCGATAATTTTGACAGCCCTACTTATTATTATTATTTTTTTTTTTTTTACAATAATTTCAACAATCTCGCAACTAGCCTTTGTGGTGTTCTCTTTCAACTCTCGGGCTCTTGCGAAATACTGCTGTGAAGTTAAACTACAGTATTTTTTCGGACTATAAGTCGCACCTGAGTATAGGTCGCACCAGCCATAAAATGCCCAACGAAGAGGAAAAAAACATATACTGTATAAGTCGCACCGGAATATAAGTCGCATTTTAGGGGAAAATTTACTTCATAAAATCCAATATATAGAACGGATATGTCATCTTGAAAGGCAATTTAAAATAAGAATATAATAGAGAACAAGATACTGAATAAGTGTACAGTATGATAATGTTACATGATGCAAGAACAACGAAATGCGAACGTGGCCAGTATTTTAGCGTAACATAGCTATTAAGAGTTATTCAGATAACTATAGCATAAAGAACATGCTAACAAGCTTACCAAACCATCAGTGTCACTCCAAAACACCAAAATAACATGTGAAATGATAGAATGTGTTAATAATTTCACACATAAGTCACTCCAGAGTATAAGTCGCTACCCCTGACAAACTATGAAAAAAAAACTGCGACTTATAGTCCGAAAAATATGGTATCTTCAAGTTGCTTCAATTTCTCACTACCTATCTTCCTTATAATCTTGTCGTACATGTCAGTGTGTCTTGTTTGGTAATATCGCCACACATTGAACTCTTTAAAAACAGTTCCTTTGCAAACAAGGCAGACACAGTTGTTGCGTATTTTAGTGAAGAAATAGTCCAATTTCCACCTATCGTCGGCTGTCGCAGTCAACCTTCTTTTTTTTTTGTTAATTGTCGCCATTTTAGAAAATTGGGAGTAAATGGTCACACGGGGTAATGTTGCTTAGAGTACTGCTGCCTTTTAGCGGGTAAATGAGGAGCAGGATTTAGTGTAAGCTACTTCATATGCTGTTAGCAGTACTGCTGACCAATTCATTAAGTCTGTGTGCGGGCCAGATGATATTGATTTTATGCAGAGGCTGGGGGCCGGATGAAATTTGACCACGGGCCACATTTGGCCCCTGGGCCGGACTTTGGACATGCCTGCCATAGACGTTCAATCATTTGAACTGGGAGGGTGGCAGCGAATGATGTTCATTCGCTGCCACCCTCCCAGTTCAAATGGTTCGGACGTCTACTAGTGGTAAACTCATTTCAATTCACAACAGAAGCTTGTTTTGCTGTTTATTGGTCTTTTTGTAAAATATCTTAGGTTGATTTTCCTTGCATCCCCATATCGTGAGATCATTGTTATCGTAAGCTTTGTATCGCAAATCGTATCGTATCGTGAGGTACCGAGAGGTTCCCACTCCTAGTCAAGATAACAACGAAATTCAGATTGGCGTTCCAACAATACTACAAGTTAGTTCCCATTAAAGTGCTTGGTGCAGAGCAAGATAAAGGTAAAGTGTCCCCAGTGCCCCCACAATCCCACCATAAAAGAACAGGACATTCAAAACAACTGCCAACATGCCCAGGTCTGGCCGTCCAATCAAATTCACCCTGAGTGCAGACTGCAAGATGCTAAAAGCAGTCCCCAAAAGCCCTAAAATATTATCAGGGGACCTACAGCAGGCTCTTGCTACATTTGATGTGAAACTGTGTGCCTCTACAATTGGAAAGAAACTTCACAAGTTTAACCTAAAAGGGAGGTGTGCGGTGAGGAAACCTTAGCTCTCCAAGAAGAACATGAAGGCCAGACCGGTTTGCCAGAGTGTATGTAGACAAAGACCAGAACTTCAGGAATAATTTTCTTTGGACAGATAAATCTAAAAAAAAAAAAAAAAGAATTATTTGGACACCAGAATCGACAACATGTTTGGCGTAAACCAAATACAGCATTCCAGGAAAAGAACCTAATACCAACTGTGAAGCATGGAGGTGGAAGTGTCCTGGTTTGGGGATGCTTTGCTTCAGCAGGACCTGGCCAGCTCGCTATCAAAGAATCCACCAAGAATTCTATTGTGTATCAGAGGGTGCTTGAGGAACATGTGAAAAAAATGAAAGTTGAAGCGAAACTGGACCCTGCAATATGACAATGACTCAAAACATACCAGTAAATCCACCAAGGACTGGCTGAAAAGGAAGAAAAGGTCCTGGAATGGCAGAGTCGACGCTCAGATCTTAATCCCATTGAGATGCTTTGGGGTGACTTGAAATGGGCTATACATGCAGGAAATATCTCACTGGAGTGCGGCAAACTTTCTTTAGACCAATGTCAAAGACTGGTAGATGGCAACAAAAAGCGTAATTTCAGCCAAAGGGGGTAAAACTAGCTAATAGGTGGTAGGGTGTCCTCACTTTTCCCGCAGTTAGAATATGCATTTTTGTTGGTTTTATGAGTACCACAATGTTAATTTTTGTTGTTTACCTGCAATTTAACCACTTTCTTCAAAGATCAGACATTGATATGTGAACATTTCTTAATAGAGAGCTGAATATTTCATGGGGTGTCCTCTAATTTTTTCACGTGGCTGTATGTAAGTGAAAATAACAACAGGAAGTGACCCTGAAATGTCCCCAAATCAATGGGATGTGGTTTATGTACCAAAGCAAATCTCCCATCGCAATTTCTCCGGAAATTGCAGTTTCTAATAATGCCTATAGTGGCTCTCGAAAGCGACTCAATCATCACGGCCATGAATCATTGTCGCTGCACACGCAAGACTTTCGCCTGTTGCTCCCCAGACGAGCTCGATCAGAGTTGTAATTTTATTTATTTTTTTCAACCGAGTTTCCACACCGCGACACGAGGCCGGTTTCCTGTCCTCCAGCTGTCGTTGTGGCACAGCCGCACGGTAAACAATTAAAGAGGAACAAACGATGAGAAACCTGAACTGTGAGTCAGAGGCGGCGGCGACACGTCAGCGCCCGCAGCCGTGAAATTATGCAGCAGAGGTTGTGAATCGCATGCTTGTCACACTGGCTTAGCGTGTGCCTAGCCAAGATATGAATTTAGTAGAAATACTTCATTACTGGGTTTACTCATACCTCTGTAGTACTCGATCAAAATCTGCTTATTTCTGTTCATGCAGAAGTTGTAAATGGAAAGAGCTAGTGACATGGGGAAACATGAAGCATGGAGATACGACAACAATGCCGCAATAGGTTTAAGAGAATTGCTTGATGTTTTTGGCAGCTTGAACCATTGGTGGCGAATGTTTTGCGATGAAAAATTCGGAAATTCGCCTGATCTGAAAAAACACGGACAGGTAAGGTGTCGTTTTCATCATTTATCATTAGCTGCGTTAGCATTTTTATATTGTTTTCAGTTGACAATGCTAGAAATGCTATGGGAATGCATTGTTTTGGCAGCTTTTCTCAGATTTTTAGTTTTCTTAATCCTTTCATGCACAAATTGTTTTTAAACACCTTACAGGGCAGCCATTGGCTTTCATTAACTGTGCTAGATGTCCAATTCATTTTGACTGGGAGGGGCTAACGAACAATGGCGTACCGCACGCAGGCTATTTTTAGACCGTGACGTCGCATTGTAAAGCGGAAGTAAAGCCGAAGTGGGACATTTTAGACCCTCCCTCGCATAGACACAACGTAATTAGTGCTACTTTTCTCCGGTAATCTTTCAAAAACGAACATGCCGATCACGCATTGCTTTTTTGGAACTTGTAGAAACGACTCTAGACATTACGACACATGAAGGATGTTTTCTTTATACGTTTCCGGAAACCAAAAACTCGGGAGGAAAAAATGTCAAGACTGAATCAACTTGCCCGGACTTTTAACACCAGCTCTGCGAATCCATTCACGTTTCATATGCAGTAAACATTATGTTGGGTTGGCATGGTCTTTCAGAGGACAAAGAGGTAAGCCATTTTTATATTTTTAACTTATTTTTTTAGCGTAACGTTGTGCCGTACTGCTTCTGTCTGACAATGAATGACCTGAAAAGAATTACAATGGTATCTGACTGCCACTGTGACCATTTCTGTTATATATACAGTGGGGAGAACAAGTATTTGATACACTGCCAATGGGAAAACCCATTGGCAGTGTATCAAATACTTGTTCTCCCCACTGTATATAAAAAAAAACAACTTTAGTAAGGGGGAAGTGTCAATAAATTGTAGGATTAAGTTGTGTTATCAATGAAAAAATTAAAAGTGTTCGTTGGCTGTCACTGAGTAGCATTTGCGATCGCTACACAAAGCTAACTAAATTACCCCCAAGAACGGTCTGAGACGTAGGACAACCAGAGGATATATAAGAAAGACAGGGCTGATAGTAAAGGATAGCTTGTTGAAACAGGAGAATGTCATTGTGAGTCGCGTCGTTAAAAAAGCTAAAGCTATGCTTAGGTCAGCTCGTTTTTTTTGTCTTTTTCAGCCTTCGACACTGATGCCATCTCTTTAACTCAGTGCTTCTCAATTATTTTCTGTCACGCCCCCCCCAAGGAAGACGTAAATGTTTCGCGCCCCCCCAAACTCTGCCGCCACTGTAAATAGTATCATTTGTCTAGAAAATTACTATTATAAATACACATCTGCCTAACATTGTGTCCTTTTTTTTCTAATAAAGAAAAAAAGTAACATAGATCAACTTATAATAAAGTATAACTTTATTAACATTGTTTTGTTTTTAAGAGAGAAGACTTGACGTACATCAATTTGCCTGAATTTCAAAAAAAGTCACATCCAAACTGTAAGAAATACACTCAAGGTACATTTTTGACCATTTGATACAGAAAAATGTAATAAAATCAGTAAATAATAACAAATTAAAATTGATTAGAAACATTCACTCATGAGGACAATATGCCAAAAAAATTTGACCGAAAAAACAAAACTGAATAAAAGAAAAAAAAAGTGTCCTTGGACAGGACAGTTTTTATTTTTGCTGCTCACTGTATTTACGTCCTTTGCAATGGTGTAGAGTTATTTTGCAATGAGCATGCTAACAATGCTCACTGGTTTACTGATATAACACTGACAAAGCAGGACGATTGTTGGCAATATTCGGCACGTTTTCACTGAAAAACAATCAAGCAGCTTATCAATGAGATTAGGGTCTAATGTCTTTAAGTGGCGTCTTAATTGATTTGGCTTCTGACTGTCCGATATAATTATTTTTAGACACAGTAAACAGTGGTCTTTCCTCATCACCCACTGTATTAAAAGTCAAAGCTAAAAGACAAACGGCACGAAAAAAGCGCATTCTCGGCGGCCGAGGTAGAACCGTAGGTGAGGGCGGTCGTCGTGACGATCCCAAGCTGAAAATGACACTTCTCGGGCGGCGACGTGAGAACCGGACAAGACAGTGGGTCGCTGCGTGAGTGAGTGAGTGAGTCCGGTCGGAAAACGGCATTCGAAAATGGCGGTGGCACACTGCTCTTCACATCTGTTTTCTGTGTGTGCTAAGTGCTCTTCCTTAGTTCAAAAATACTGCGCGCACTCTGAAAATGAGAGCGCCACTGCCACCTACTGAGTGGATGTGCAAGTACACTTTATTCCAGTATGGCAAAAAAACAAAAAAAAAGCATGTTCCCCGAGGTCACATGCGCCTCCTCTGGCATTGCTCTGCGCCGCGACCCACTATTTGAGAAGTACTGCTTTAACTGAACATTTTTATGTTCTTCCACATCTTTGCCAGTCAATTTGGCACCAGGCACATCATTTTAGGAGAGAATTGGTAGGTTTAGCTCTGTAAACATCTCCTTCGTACACGATTTCCATTCATTTCCTATTAGGGACAAACGGTGGCTTGTCCCTACTTAGCAACAGTAGCTAATGTCATGAATATTAATGAGCGGAAGTGACGTGTTGCTTGCGGTACGCCATTGGGCGTCTATTGCTGTCAGTGGCATGCAAAGACTTAAAAGTGCCAGTGACACAAAAAAAGCATGTTTATTTCATATTACATGCGCTATTTTATGCTTCTGAATGAAATGGACTGCTTGGATGTGCGTGGAAGCGATAGGTTTATTTTCTTCAGTTTTTTTGAGTCCCATGCCATGAAAATGAGTGACTTCCGGCTCGACTCTCGGGTTGAGGAAGAAGGCGAATGTGACGTCAGCAGAGTAACCATCTCACAATACAGTCTATAGCATGCAGAAGGACTGCGGATTCTACTTCAGATCAGCTGATTTTACAGAGTAATTAGTTTATTTTTTTTGATTACGCTAGCCCAATATGCTGCAGGCTTTTGTTGCAACACCAGGGAGAGTGGTGTAAGGCTATTTGGATTTCCCAAAAATTCCTATTTACCACGATGGGCAAAACAAGTCCAACAACTGAGGAACTAGGGGTGTGACAAAATATCGAAATGGTGATATATCGTCATACTTTGTATCCCTAAAGCTTATCGATATGCTCTTGCCAAGAATTGAGATATAATTTTAAAAAGGTATCAATGTCTTAAAAAAAAACAAAAAAACCCAACCTTTTTTACACTTTGTTTTTCCCATTTTACAGGTGATTGCCTGTACACTGCTAAATAGGCGGCCACAAACTGCTATAAAGCAATAAAAACAAAACAATCCCTTACGTGTGCTACGTGGGAAGAAAAACAATTGCGTATATCGTGGAGGCGAAATATTGGCGTTTATTCAGTCACTGGCTTCCTTTTGACGTCCATCCCCGTCAGTGGTTGCCGGTGAGTCGATGCGTGCCGCGCTTCCCCCCAGAGTTAATTATAACAGCCCGAAAATGAGAGCAGGAAACCGGCGCCGATCAGTGCTCAGCCATCTGTGTGTGAGTGAGGAGTAACCTTTTGCAGCGTCTCTCTCTCTCTTTCATAGTTTGTCAAATTTCACTTCCAAAATGGCTCCGTAATTACCGCTCAGACACACTCGGCAAAGACTCAGCCACGTTTCGAAACAACGTCGAGCCCCATTTAAGGCAAATGACTATTTGATAAGTGGAAGATAAAACCTTGACACAACATACAGTACTTAGATCACATTTTTCCCCAACCTTGAGTACCAAATGTAAATATTTTCATTATTTATGATAACTTTGCATGTATATCGCCCAAAATTCAGTTCTTCCTAAATATTTTTTGGTGCAAAAAAAAAGTCCCAATGATTTCCAATGGTACATTCAGTATTTCAGCTTCCCGTCCGTTTTTCATCACATTCACATGATTTCAACTTCAATATATTAACCAAACACTTCCCGTAATTTTCCGAATATAACGCACCCCCCCAAATTTACTCGTAAAATCATGGGTGCGCGTTATTCACGGGTACAGGGACGGAGACAAAAAAAATTAATCATGATTCATGTTCCATTGTAAGCATGGACCAGCACAACTTAATCCGAACGACAGTGATATAGTAATCAAGTTTCATGTCGTAAATAATTGTAATGATATTTTTCACATCTAATAAAATTAAAATGTTTTTTGTACTATTCGTATATTATTTTCATGTACATTTTTCTAACCTTTGCGTTGCAACATGCTGGCACACAGCGATGTTGTCTTGAAGAGAACGGCGATCCGTTTCGTATAAATGTTGACCGTGTGGCGAGCTAGGACAGGAATCTGAGGAAGAGTGTCGAACCACTGAGCCAAGCTGCGTTGTTTTATTTACATTGAAACTCACAAAGTAACAACGTACGTCTTGCACGCAAATCGCGGGACATTTGTTTACTTCCGGCTGTTTCCTTAACTAAACTCTTCCCCCTGGGAACTACACAACTTGCCAACATAAGTTCAGCTGGTGAATTCTGTTAAAACTCGCTACAACTCCTTACTTTGTGAAAATTATCGTATACTGTGAGCAATTTTACCACAGAAAATTAATTTTCTATTTAAAAAAAAAAAAAAAAAAAAAAGACAAAAGGATTAAAAAATGCTGCAACCGCTTACTTTATGAAAGTTCAAGACACGAGAATCATATTTATTGGTGCTAAAATTAGGGTGCGCTTTATACATGGGTACATTAATTTTCCCTAGATTTTACAGGTAAAGTTGGAGTGCGCGTTATACACGGGTACGCCTTATATTCGGGAAATTATGGTAGATATTTTCACATTTTTCTTGACTGGAATCTGACATTTTAACCATAACTGAACCCAAATTCATTCACACGTTATTCAACACATTCACCAAACATTTTAATTTTTTTTCACTTTTTTGAACAAAAAAAAAAACAAATTCTTGATCGAAATTTCAATTTTTAAAACCGATATTTCACAAATTTTGATGAAAACATCACTGTTTTTTACCCAAATTTCAACATTTTTGACAATACTAGATTCACATGTTATTCCAATTTCAACAAATTCACCAAACATTTCAAGTAGGGTTGTTCCGATCATGTTTTTTTGCTCCCGATCGTTTTAGTTTGAGTATCTGCTGATCCTGATATTTCCCGATCCGATTGCTTTTTTTTGCTCCCGATTCAATTCCAATCATTCCCGATAATTTTTCCCGATCATATACATTTTGGCAATGCATTAAGAAAAAAAAAAAAAACTCGGACAAATATATACATTCAACATACAGTACATAAGTACGTATTATGACAATAAATCCTCAAGATGGCATTTACATTATTAACATTCTTTCTGTGAGAGGGATCAACGGATAGAAAGACTTGTGACTTTGTATATTGTGACTAAATATTGCCATCTAGTGTATTTGTTGAGCTTTTAGTAAATGATACTGTAGCCATGCCCAAATGCATGATGGGAAGTGGCACCATGACTGTGCGTAGTGCTACCAATTGATATATCTTCTCTGCGTTGGGATATAACATAAGGTGTTAAGAAAAAGATCAATTGCTACCTTGCTTCCCCACATTGCTTCCCATGATATTTCTAAAAAATAAAAAAAGGCATGGCTGATATTTTTTTGCCGATTCCGATACGTTGAAAATGACGTGATCGGACCCCATCGATCGGCATCTCTAATTTCAAGTTTTTTTTTTTTTTACTTGCTGGACCAAAACATCACAATTCTTGACTGAAATGAAAAATTTTGATGAAAACATCAACTTTTTTGACCCAAATTTATTCACGCATTATTCCAACACATTCCTCAAACATTTCAAGTATTTTAATTTTTTAAAACTTTTTTAACCAAAATAAGTCACAATTCTTGATTGAAATGTCATTTTTTTAAATAAAAATTTCACAATTCTTAACAAAAAACACCAACTTTTTTGACCCACATTTCACACATTTTGAAAAAAGTTCATTCACACGTTATTCCAACTT
The DNA here is from genome assembly GCF_030265065.1 of Corythoichthys intestinalis. Taxonomy (NCBI): domain Eukaryota; kingdom Metazoa; phylum Chordata; class Actinopteri; order Syngnathiformes; family Syngnathidae; genus Corythoichthys; species Corythoichthys intestinalis. Next base: position 5,760,477 of record NC_080400.1, read on the forward strand.
CAGCATATTCACCAAACATTTCTAGTGTTTAAAAAAAATCACAATTCTTGACAAATTTCAAATTTTGACCAAAACATCACCTTTTTTGACCTAGATTTCACCAATTTTTGGCAAAAATACATTCATACGTTATTCAGACTTCAACATATTCACCAGGCATTTCACATATTTTCGTTTTTTTTCACAATTCTGACCAAAACATCACAATTCTTAAGAGATTTTCGATTCTTGACTGAAATTTCACAAAATTTGATGAAAACATCACTTTTTGACCCAAATTTTATCAATTTTGACCAAAATTAATTCAAGGGTTATTCCAACGTGAGCATATTCACCAAACATTTCACATATTTTAAAATGTTCATATTTTTGACCCAAATTTCATAATTCTTGGTCGAAATTTTACAATTTTTAAAACTGAAATTTGATAAATTTTGATGAAAACATCACCGTTTTGTACCCAAATTTCACCATTTTTGACAATACTTCATTCACATGTTAACCAAACATTTCTATTCAATTTTTTTACATTTTTGACCAAAACATCATCATTCCTGATCGCAATTTCAAAATTTCTGACCAAATTTTCAAGTGACCTGGAAATGCCGTTAGGTTTTTTTTTTTTTCCCTCCTCAATAAATTATTATTGTATTCAACCCATAACATCACATTGACAGCGACAGATATTCAATTTAAAATAGAACTGTACATAAAAGATAAAAATAAAAATAAACGAATAAAAATTTGATATATACATTTTTACTTTTTGGAGGATAAGAAATGCATATCTTGAAATGGGAGTTAAAAAAAAAAAAAAAAAGAATATTTACAGTTTCCTACCTGTTTTTTAAAGGGACTATACAGGATTTTGAGTTCATGTAAACACTTTTCGTCTCCCTCCCTGATAGTACACAGATGACGATTTATTTGCTAATCAATTGGTCAATTAATCACGGTAGCCAAAGTTTACCTGAACATGAACACACAGTTTACATGAACATTCGTTCATTTGGATGTCTAGCAATGGCAGAAATGGCCTAAATATTTCTACGGGTCGGCTGGCATCACGCCAAGTTAACACACGTGGAGAGCGGCTCATTCACATAAACGGAATAGTTTCCCGCTGTTGATTTCACTCGGTGTGAAGTGATCAAAGCCGGATTTAAAGGAATTAAACCAAAATAGTCGCCCCGCTGCAATGAGTAGCAACCCGGCACAATGAGCCGCTAACGGCGTCCGCTGACTCCGAGGAAGTGTAATTAATTTTGTTACCAGCGGGGCATTAACACACGGTTACACTTCAACACAAATCAAATTAGGGAAGCGTTCCACCTATTGGATTTGGCGCCCGGACTGCCAAATTGGAATCGGTGAGCGCCCCCCTTAACCACACTCTGTTAACCCATTGTCAGCGTTAGTCAATGGCAGCCAATGAATTAACAACGAAGTGAGCCAAAATGAATATTAGGGATGTCCCGATCCAGGTTTTTGTACTTCCGATCCGATACCGATATAGTTTTGCACTTCCGATCCGATACCGATACTGGCCGATACCGATACCGGCCTATCTGAGCATGTGTTAAAATTAAGTTATTTAGCCTACTTACTTTGTTGTCAGACTCATGTTGAAAAGAGTTTTAGTACTCTTGATAACAACTAGCCAGCTGAATTAGTTGAATTTGAATAACACACAACGGTTGGTAACAAGAAACTGACCTGTTTATTCAATGACAAACACAAAACATTATAAATAACAAACAGAAAGGACATTGTCAGTCAGTGAAATGTGCAAATATTATTGTAAACTGTCTTAAAAAAGCAAAACACACAAACAACCTCAGTGGAAAATCCCACAACCCCCCCCAAGCTATTGGATGCTTTTAATATTTCGTGCATTAGTTACAATAATTGTATAAAAAGCCTCACAGGTTTAAATAAACGACTATTTCAGTATCAAGTTAAGATTTTAAAACAGTAAATAAAATACTCAAGTCCCCATTCTGTATCAGCAGCTTTAAACTACATTCAATTCATTTAATTTTGCGAATCAACTGTTAAAGTTATTAAAATTGCTTAGGGCTGCAGCTATCGAATATTTTAGTAATCGAGTAATCGACTGAAAATTCTATTGATTAATCGAGTAATCGGATAAAACAAATATATTTTTAGGTGAAGAGCAATTATAAATATACATGAGAAAACAAGACATTTCATCTAATCTTGAACCATTTTCAGTCAATCAATGTCTTTATTTTCGATGTATATTGTAGCTAGAATAAAAAAAAAAGACTAATTCACTGCTTTCACTCAAAAAACTTTTAGATCTTATTTAAAAAAAAAAAAAAAAAATTATATATATATATATATATTATACACAGTGGTACCTCTACATACGAAGTTAATCCGTTCCAGGACCTTGTTTGTAAGTCGAAATGGTCGTATGTCGAGCAGGATTTTCCCATAGGAATACATTATAATTCCATTAATTCGTTCCACAGCCCAAAAACCTGCACTAAATCCTTAAAAAATACTGCTGGTGCTATTACAAATGGCAATTACACGTAGCAAAACAAATAAATTATAAATCAAAATTGGAATAATGTAATAAAAAGAATAATAATAATTCCTGTAATAGTGTAACGAATCGGGTTCTAATAAGGCGGACGTTTTTTTGTGTACCTGAACGCACCGCGGGGCTCACGTGCCAGAAACAGACCGGTGAGCTTGAGTTTCACTTTCACTTTGAATGTTCTCTTGAGAACACCATCATTTGCGGCAGACAGCAGGCGTTTTGTGTTGAATAAGTTGTAAAAGAAATGATGAAAACGTGGCGAAGCTGGCGATTTCTTTGGAGACAATAAGAATTGTCAGCTTAATTTATAAAGACTGGCGAACGATGGTCGGAGGAGGACCGTGGAGATGTATTGTTGAGCCATTTCACGGATGCCCACCCCACGCTCATATTTTTCTGTCATTTGCATCTTCATTTCGAAGGTAAGCATCAACTTTTTCCTTGTTTCACCACCTGTACCAACCTTTTCTGAAACCTGTGTTGATTTGTCACACAAGAAAATCCGCCGTGCATTCGTCTGCGGTGCTGCCATTGTCGTCGTATTTCGAGCATGTCGTCGGATGTAGAAACAAATGGCGAGTCAAATTTTACGTCGGATGTCGAAAAGTTCGTGTGTCGAAGCGATCGTATGTAGAGGTACCACTGTATTACCTAAAAATGCCGTTACGCTTGATAACACACATCACTTAAAAGTTAGGATTTTTTCCCACGTGTTTCAATTGAATTTCTCTGTGTCAAGCCATTTTTAAGTTCTAGTTAAGTTTTAAGTTAGTCTAAACTGTAAGTCCTGATAGGATTTTGAGTTTTTGCAGTGTTCAAAATAAATGTATGATACAGGCTGTACTGGAGCACATTAGGGACCAGTGCTACTTGGTGTTTTATCCAGCAATGACTACTGAGCTAAAATTGATAGTTAGCATGATTAAGTTTTTATTTTACACCCTCATCACTCCACAATGCTATGTTATGTTAAAGCCTGTATGTAAGACACGTTAGCCACGCAACGACAGTGGTCATAATTAATTGAAACCTAGTCCTCCGCAGGGCTAACTTTACGTGAGCTAGGAGCGACAGTAACGTTAATCTTATTTATTAGCGCTTAGCGCTCTTTATTAGCGCTTAGCGCTGTACTGCTTTAAGATGGCAGCTGTTTAATAACGCTGCCCAGACGCGGCCCAGTCTGTCATTGGGCATCTAGTTCAACATACATGTGATCTTTATGAGACGCATCAGACGCTAGCTGTTACCAACGTAGCATCGTGCGGGCTAGTATTTGGCAACGTCGGCGTCGTTTGTGGCGGCTGTCAGCTGCAGTAAGTTTTTTTTTCCCCCCTTCTTCCTCTCCGCACGTGACAGCGCATTGTCCCGCATTAAAAGTAGTCCGAGCAAAACGTGATGCTTAGAGCTGTCAAAATAAACGATTACTCGAGGTGAATAAAATTACTCGGATCAGTTTTTAAACACGAGTTACTCGAGTTGCTCGAGTACTCGTTTCAGCTCTAAAATTGCTCCCTGTATTCCATAATTTCCCTTCTGTCTACTTTCGACATGTGAAAGTTTTAAAACTGTTTAGAAGATAGATTCAAGTCAACATTTTGCTGATTTAGGAGTATTTTAGATAAAAAGTTAATTAGGTTCGCTTGGAAGGTTCACAACAGCCTACTAAGGAAGTCTCCTGCTTTAAGATGGCGGCCGTTTAGTTTTCCATACGTCAATGTTGCTAACGCCGTCGAGTCTGTCATCTTGCATCTAGTTCTATATACATATGATATCTATTATCTACAGTAAAACCATGTTGACGTAGTTTGTAGCGTCTGTCAGCAGCAGTCAGGTTATTCTTGTGTTTTTTTTTTTTATCCAGCGGCATGAGTTGAGCTAAAGCCGTGAGATGAGCATTGGTATTATCCATGTCTATGACAAGAATGATGTTTACTCTCGGGACGCAATGCAGTCCGTTTCTCATTGCGTCCGGAAGACCGCGCTGTGTATTAGTTCCGCTTTACTTGACATATTTCAATCATCGGAATTTGGATGTTTGTGAATCGTTCTCGAATCTTCCACGGCCAAATCGCTCAAGGATGTAATGACGGCTGGGCATGTTGTACCGTGGTTCTAAGTGTTGGATGGTGCGTCTTTACTCACGAGAGATAATGGCTCGTCATCCAGAATGAATTCTTCGGCATTGACTCTTGTTGTTCCCTGGGCTTTGGGACTGTCTGGTGCCAGTTTGTCACGCATAGCAAAAGTTTCTACCAGTGTTAGTTGCGTAGGACCTTTCTTTTTGTCTTCGGTTTTCTCAACATACGCCTTATATTGTTTGTGGTGGTATTTCGCTAAATGCTTGATTAGGTTGGTTGTATTAAAACTTCTTACAGCTTTACCACCACGCTTGACTTTATTGTGGCATATGTTGCACTCTGCCTCGTCTTTGTCGTCCTTTAAGGTGAAATGATCCCACACAGCTGACATTTTTACCGATAGTCTCTCGGTAAATTGGGAGACGGTAATGTAGTGTGTTGAAGGAGTGCCGTAAAATACGGACCAGATTTTAGGGAAACCGAAGCAAAAACTGGAATGGATTATGTAAGTCGGTGCGCTGTAAAAACTGGATCGGAAGTCTGGATCGGAATTTTTCCGTGTCGGCCGATCCGATATCGATGTGCATTTTTTTGCCCATATTGGCGTCCGATCCTATCCAAATATCGGATCGGGACATCTCTAATGAATATTATTTACAATTTATTTACAATTATTTTAAAAATCTTTTAATTGGAAGATTCATGACGATTAATCGAATTAATGTCACTTTTTTTTCAATTACCTTCACAATCTAATTTTTAGACATGTTGTATGTAACAATGAAGACAAAATGGATCACTATTTTCTTTAAAAATATTATTTTATTAGCGCTTCCTGACTTAACTGTAGTGTAGTCTACAACTGTACTGTTTTATTGCATAAAACTTGTTATTTTTAATAAAGGTTCCGAGTATAAGACACAAAAATAATTGCTCAGTACACCAATCAGACAAAAGTCCTGTTCATTCAAATAAAAAGTGCTGCTGATTGATTTTTTTTTTTTTTTTTTTTCTTCTTGTGGGCAAAGCGCTGATATAAATTGGGTCGATGAATCATGTATTTTCTTTAAACAAAACAAAAAAAAAAAAAATCAAATAAGGAGGAGGCACACTGTAATGAATCAGTTTCCTTTATTAAACAGTTGTTCATAAATACAATCAAAATCCACTTTTAAAGCACACTCTTGTATGAAAATTTACAGTTTGAATTCGGGGTCTGACAAAATATTGAAATGGTGATATATCGTGATACTTTGCATCCCAAAAGGTTATCGATACTCTCGTGCCAAGAATCGAGATATCGTTTTTTTAAAAAAAAGTGTCAATTTTAAAAAATAAAATAATGAACACACAAGTTGTGATTGAAGTCTTCCACCATAATAATAATGCATTTTATTTACAGAGTGCTTTTACTGATGCTCAATGGTAAATGGTGTTGGTAAATGTTGTTATACTTGTATAGCGCTTTTCCACATTTCAAGGCGCTCAAGGCGCTTTACACTAGATCGCCATCCACCTACTGGGGACGCAGCACCAGGAGCAATGTGTGGTTTAGTATCTTGCTCAAGGATACTTAGTTCGTCAGGGCAGAGAATCGAACCTACGACCACTGGGTTGGGCGATTAGTTCGTCAGGGCAGAGAATCGAACCTACGACCACTGGGTTGGGGGACAACTACTCTACCACTGAGCCACATCACCCCCTCATGATCAAAGACTCTTTACAGTTGAAACAAAAGGCTCACACAACGTCAGCAGGACAATACAATAGGGAAAAGAAATAACAATTAAAAGCCAGTTTAAAAAGGTGAATTTGTAACAATTTTTTGAATATACAGTGTTATGAAAAAGTATCAGAACCCTTTGGGATTTCTCACATTTTCTGCATAAAATCACCATCAAATGTGATCTGATCTTTGTCAAAATCACACAGATGTTAAAACAGTTTCTGCTCTAACTAAAACCAACCAAATATTTATAGGTTTTCATATTGTATAATGAGGATAGCATGCAAACAATGACAAAAGGGGAAAAATCAGTAAGTGAACCCTCTGCCTAAGGAGACTTAAAGCACAATTGAAACCAATTGTTACCAGACATTTTAAGTCAGGTGTGTGCCCAATCACTGATGAGTGGTTCAAAGCTTCCCTGCCCACTATAAAACGCACACCTGGTAAGAATTGTCTTGATGAGAAGCATTGTCTGATGTGCATCATGGCTCGGTGAAAAGAGCTGTCTGTAGACCTGGGATCAAGGATTGTTGATTTTTATAAAGCTGGGAAAGGATACAAAACCATCTCTGAAAGTCTGGATGTTCATCAGTCAACAATCAGAGAAGTTGTCTACAAATGGAGAGAGTTTGGCATTGTTGCCTCTCTCCCAAGGAGTGGCCATCCACCAAAGACGACGCCAAGAGTTAAGCGCAGAATACTCAGAGAGGTAAAAAAGACTTACAGAAATCACTGGCACAGTCCAATATCTCTGTGCACACATCAACTATATGGAAAACTGTGGCCAAGAATGGTGTTCATGGGAGGACTCCTTGGAGGAAGCCAATGCTATCTAAATAAACACATTATTGCTTGTTTAATGTTTTCAAGAAGGCACTTTTGACACTCCACAGATGTTTTGACAAAATATTTTTTGGACTGATAAAACTAAAGTTGTTTGGGAGTAACATACAACGTCATGTGTTGCGGAAAAATGGAATAGCTCACCAACATCAACACGCTGAATTATGGTGGATAGAGCATCATGATGTGGGCTGTTTTGCTGCCTCAGGGCCTGGAAAATTTGCAATCATTACTGGAAGAATGAATTCAAAAGTTTTGCAGGAAAGCCTGGGGCTGTCTGTCAGACAGTTGAAGCTAAAAAGAGGACGGATTGTGCAACAAGACAATGATCCAAAACACAGAAGTAAATTAACTTCAGAATGGTTTCAGAAGAACAAAATACACGTTCAGGAGTGGCAAAGTCAAAGTCCAGACATGAACCCCATTGAGATGCTTGAGCATGTCCTGAAGAGAGCGATCCATGCCAGACATCCCAGGAATCTGACTGAACTACAGCAGTTTTGTCGAGAAGAATGGGCCAAGATTAGGCCTGATCGATGTGCCAGACTGATCTGCAGGTACAGGTCTGGTCTGGTTGAAGTCATTGCTTCCAAGGGGGGTCACAAAATATTAAATGTGATGGTTCACTTATTTATTTTCCCCCCTTCTGTCATTGTTTGCATACGATCCTCATTAAAATATGAAAACCTATAAATGTTTGGGTGGTTTTAGTTAAAGCAGAGTTTTTTTCATCTGTGTGATTTTGACAAAGATCAGCTCACATTTGATGGTGATTTTATGCTGAAATTGAGAAATTAAAAAAAAAGAATAAGATACTTTTTCATACCACTGTAGGAAGATCAGAACAGGTGCGGATGGGTTTAGGAAGTGAGTTCCGAAGTGAAGGGGCAGCAACGGAGAAGGGTTTGTCCCCCCTAGTACGGTGTGTTATTTGTGGCGGCAGTGCGAGAATGTTTCCATTAGATGAGCGGAGGTGACTGGAGGGGGTGTGGGGACAGAGAAGTTCCGTGAGGTGAGGGGCCAAGTTATTGAGTGTTTTGTATGTGAGACGGATGATTTTGAACTGCATCCTGTGTGAGATGGGAAGCCAGTGCAGTTGGAGTTTGTGATTCCTATAGGGGGTACGTGTGAGAGGGCGTGCAGCGGAGTTCTGGATATATTGGCGAGTTTGGATGGAGAACCGAAAAGAATGCTGTTACTGTCATCAAGTCTGGAGGTGATGAATGCATGGATGAGGGTTTCTGCAGCAGAGAAGGTGAGGGAGGGGCAAACGGGCTCTCTTCTTGAGGTGGAAGAAGGCAGTTCTGGTGATGTGGTTGGTCGAATCTTGGTTTATTGTCGAAAATGATATTGCGGGAGTGTCTTGAGAGAGGGAAGGTGCAGTTGTCGATGGTAAGAAAAAAATGGACCGTCTTTGACGTGAGCTGCAGGATCGATGATGGTTATGTCAGATCTGTTGATTTGAAAATAGCTTGCGTGCATCCATTCTGTACGTTTTTCATGCATTACGTTTTTTTTCCTCCGTTCGTTAATACGTTGGTTGAACGACTCGAGAAAAGTCAGATGCATGGAGAGGGAAAAGCGTTTGTTGTGACGCTGTAGCAAACGTGATGCTAGGCTAGGTGGCTCCAATATTTCCTGACTGTAGCCGACAGCCTACAACCTACGCCTAGATATCTCATGCATATAGAACTTCATGCGAAATGACACACACATTTTAGAGCAGTAAACTTCTCAGAAAGGCTGTTGTAGTGAACCTTCCTAGTGAACCTAAGTAACTTTTTATCTAAAATACTCCTAAATCGGCAAAATCTTGACTTGAGTCTATCTTTAAATGATGAAACAGTTTAAGAATTTTCACGTCAAAAGTAGACAGAAGGGAACTAATGCAAAAACGGGAGCAATTTTATCAACTTTAACGGTTGATTCAGAACATTAAATGACCTCCAAACATAGCAAAGATCACTATGTTTTGGTTTTTGTTTGTTTTGTTTTTTTTTGGAAAGAAAGAAAAAAAAAAACCATGAAAGGTGACACCAGTTACTTTGCCAAGTAACTTTTTTACTAATGTGTGTGTATTTCAGTAGTCACTAAACTAGCCAAAGAGGCATTTTAACAGTCGAACATGTTTACATTTTAAGTGTTTATTTCATTTTCTTAAAATTAAAATAAAGGCAGTTTAAAAAAAAAACAACAAAAAAATGCAAAAAGCGAACCGAAACCGTGATCCCAAAACCGTGGTTCAAACCGAACCGTGGGCTAACTGAACTGTTGCACCCCTAATGATAAGTGAGTAGATGACGTGGAGACTGTCTTTTATTAGAATAGAGTATTATAGTCTCACTCAATGGCTGCCATTGACTTGCCTGGCTCTGCCAAACTATTCTCCCTGTATTTTTCAAACACTGAGAGAAATAGTCTGGGAACCATCCCATTAACGGCCTTTTCGAGCAGGTACAAAATCAATCGACAAATCAGATTCGTTTATTTGCGTGACGTGTTCTTCACGAGCAACGTCACTCTTGCGCGTCGAAAGTCGTCTCCACAACACAGATGGTCAACGGGATAACCGAGAACATGTTCCAATCCGCGGTAAATTCTGTTTTAAATGACCAAAAACACATCGACACGAGTCATTGACAATAGTCTGTCTCGCGCTAGCCATGTTGAATAAACTCCGCTCTCTTCGTATGTTTACTTCCGCGCGCAAGTCCCTCGTGCTTCCGTCGTCAGTTAATAACGTCACGTCTGCCCGTCGCTGATTGGTCCACTCCGCTGTCTGTTTGCTATGGCTTGCTCCGCCCTGGAAATTGTATCCGTGGGAATGGTGGCCAGACTCAATAGCTGGAACAGCGTTGAGTCTGGTGTACCAGGCAAGCCATTGACGGCATTCGACACCCAATCCGTTAAAACTTGGAAGGGCCAATGAACAGTTGTTCATTCGAAACCAGAACATTCACATTCACTGCTTTCTGTTCATTTTAGGGCATTTCCTGTTGAGTTTGAGTCATTGCCTATTCATTCCCGGGTCACTTCCTGTTCTGTAACCCTAAATCCACAAACTTCTACTTCCTGTTCTGTAACTCTAAATCAACAGGAAGTGACCCATAAGATTTCCCGAAATCAACCAGAAGTGACTGATTGTCAACTGGTAATGCCCTGAAATGGCCCGAAATGACCTCATTGCCTGGCATTGGCGGCCACTGACGGTCATAGAAGTAGAAGGGGCCTGTTTGAAGAGGGAGGGCTTCATTTGCTGTCATCCCTCCCAGTTCAAACGGATTGGGCATCTATCTACCAGTGCTGAAGTCAAAGCAGAAAGATGAAGATAGCTTGTTTTTCTGTTTATTAGTTTTGTAGAATATCCTAGAATGGATTCCTGACCAATGTATCGATAATTGTTGTATCGCCATGTCGTGAGATTATCCCTATTGTGAGCTTTGTCGGAGGTTAAGCTGTTATATGAATGTGTTTATGTGTGTGGTTTCTTTCTGAAAAGAAATGAGACAACTTTACTATCGAACAATAACTCAACTGCTAATATGCTTCTCCAAAACCAGCAACGCAGAGGTTGGTCGTAACACGTTACTTGTACTGTTACATTTACTGGAGTAACTTTTTGCGAAAAATGTAATACTAAGAGTAGTTTTACCAAACTGTACTTTTTACTTGAGTAGATTTGTGGAAAAAAACTGCTACTCTTACTACACAAGAGTTGTTCAATTTTTCGTCTTTGTTCTACATATTATATTTCTTTTTTTTTGCCGGTGACGCCAAGAGTAAAGACATGCCTGGTGTATTACTGGGGTAGCTCTACCAATTGCACCAATGAGACGTATAATGTGACTCCATTATACCAATCAGACGCAAACTTGCCGTTCTATCGTCACGCCAGCCTGTGCCATCAAATGAAGTCTTTAAAGCACCGTAAAAAAACAAGTATTTGATATAGAGCGCTGCCCTCAACATGACTCGAAAGCGCGGACTTAAACCATTCGCCTAGTTTTTATTTGGCACCGATTGACCACGGAAAACTGGAGATATGATCCTTCTTATTTCAAAATAGAAATTATGAAGGAACTCTTCACGATTCAAACTCGGAACTATTTTGTCCACCAGGGGGCACTCATGGCTCTTTGGACAAATAATGCTTCACATATGTATTTTTTTTTTTCTCTCGTTGGATTTAAATGGTTTTTAATTTCTTTTGTTGTTATGTAACTCAAAATAAACAGGAAGTGACCCATAAAATACCCCAAAATCAACAGGAAGTAACTGAAAATCAACTGGTATAACCTTAAAGTGCCTGTGACACGAAAAAGCATGTTTATTTCTTGATACACGCGGTATTTTATGCTCCTGAATGAAATGGACCGCTTGGATGTGTGTGGAAGCGATCGCTGTATTTATTTAGTTTTTTTGAGTCCCGCGCCATGAAAATGAGTGACTTCCGGCAACAGTCTCGAGTTGAGAAAGAGGGCGCTCTGTTGTATGAGAAGGACCAAGGATTCAGCTGATTTTGGGGATTAATACGTTTATTTTTTGCATCACGCCAGCCAAACGGCTGCAGAAAAATCTTGCTGTACGACGGACAGGCTTGTGAGCCTTTTTGGGGTTTCAAAAGGTTCCCATTCACCGGTGGATATTGGCCAAAGCAAGCCCATGCTTAAACGTCATTTCCAAACGAAACACCTGTCTCTTCAAAACAAGTCGTTGGACTATTTTGTTCACCTTCGTGAAAACGCAGAGAAACAGGCAACTTTTTTTTTTTTTTTTTTTTTTTTTGAGAAAAACTACAAAGGTATATGAGAAAGCCCTCAAAGCCAGTTACCTTGTTGCTGAAGTTGTTACTAAATTCAAAAAGTCCCACACTGCGGCAGAGACGTTAATATTACCTGCTTGCAAAGCCATTGTCAACGAGATGGTTGGCCCTGATGTGGTTAAAGACATTAAAGTGCCTATGACAGCAAAAAGCATGTTTTTTTTTTCTTCATATTTTCCGCAGTATTTTATGCTCCTGAATGAAATGGACCTTTTGGATGTGTGTTGAAGCGATCGCTATATTTAGTTTTTTGAATCCCGCTCCATGAAAATGAATGACTTCCGGCTCCAGTCTTGAGTTGAGATAGAGGGAGCTGTGATGTGTACGGTAGAAGGAATCCTCTTCACGGTCCAGCCGTACAGTTGTATGAGAAGGACTAAGGATTCAGATGATTTTGCGGATTAATTCGTTTATTTTTCGCATCACGACAGCCAAAAGGCTGCAGAAAAGTTTTGCCGCACCAGGGAGAGGCGTGTGAACCTTTTTGGGGTTTCAAAAGGTTCCCATTCACCGGTGGATATTGGCCAAAATAAGCCCTACTACTGTGAGACCATTGGACTTACGAGGACGTGAGTAAACATTGTGTTTTGTATTATGTCAAATACTGGGATCATTTTGATACGGAGGTAGCTTGCATTTTGTGGCTGACATGCTCCTTGTCGTCTCGGCCGACGACCGGCGGCTTGTCGCACATCCCCCCACAGGGCGAGCACTATACTTGGCTTTTGTACTCTTGTTGTGCCCGGCGTTCTGTCAAATTTTCTACCCGAGGAGAAATTGCAACTTTGTGTTAAAAATACCTGCGAATATAGCGATTACAACGTAAACACTATAAACTTTCTTTAAAGAAAGGACTACTTACGTTTGTTCATTGATAGGTATGTAAAAAGCTCTCCTCATGCACATTAGCTGTAAATTCGACGGCCCAGTCGTCATGTGAAATGATCCGGGCTAATTATGTTTGATTTTCCACTTCGAAGACTCTGAAACATCACTCGGTTCGGGTTAGCGTGTCGGCTAGCTGTCACGCCTCTTGGTTTGTTTCCATTCTCCGAAGCTGGGGAAGGGAAATGACATACAGTAAGCCCGATTCAGGTGGCATAAAATATCGTTTGGGAGGTGCGACAGGAAAGGTGAAGTCAACAGTTTTGACCATTATGGACTAATTTTGCCATGTTGTCCTGAATAAATGGATTTTTATTATTTCATATTCCATTTAGCACAAGACTGTTATTTGTCATGACCATGCCATTTATTTAGCAATTGGGGAAAAATACTTGGATAAAAAGAATATCCTGTAAAAATATTGGAGTAGAGAGACTGAAACAATGACATTTTGCGGCTCTCTTCGTCACGTTTTCCTCGTTGTGAATAATTCCCCCTCAATGGTAGAGGAGTTCCAAAAAATCGATTATTACATGCATCGCGAGTCGTTAGGTGAGGATTTGATTACGATTCATAAAGGTTCAAAAACGATGTTTTTCCCTCATAACTTTATGGCAGCCGCTGGTAGCAGAACGAAATTCAAGACACGTTTGCCACCGGGCACCGTTAAACAGGCGCGCGCACGTTATGATGGATGCTGCTGGTTACTGAGAGAGAGACTTACTCCTTTTTAAAAGACTGGAAAATAAATTTGTGTATGAGAAAGGCAGGACTGAAGCGCAATCTGGTGGTAGCGCTTTTGTGCGCAACTTATTTTTTTTTTTAGAGCAAGAGGGGAAGAGAGAGGGCTCGTTGCTCCTTGTCATTTAAATGTCCAGCAGTAGTTTTAAGGCATTTCAATTGAAAAATGTCTTGACTGGGTTGCTAAGACCCGTGTGCATCTAAAAGAGGTGAGTACACGAACCCTCTTGTACTGTTTAGCCTTTATTGTTGTTGTTTTTGAGATGTTAATAGTTCGCGCCGAGCGCTAAGCTAATTAGCTAATTCGCTAACGTGTATTTCATATGCAGAACGTGTAAAACCACGATTAAGTACAGCAGTAACACTACAAACATGCGAAATCGTACAGAATTCTGTGAAAACAAAGTATATTAGTTAAAATTGGTTTATTTTTCTAGACACTTTGTTTCCAGAAAGTGAGGAATTCATTCCACCTGTGTAAATGTTATTGTATTGTTGAGATACATAAGTACTCCCTTTATAATGGTTAATGTTTTTGCACTTTCTTGTTAAAAAATATTTGCATAAAAAAGCAGCTTAATGGCAGTTTTTTGTTGTATGGGCATGTTTCCATCGTTCTTGTTGACTCATTAGGATAATTTAAATAAATAATGGACATAAATTTGTTTGGCTACTGTATTAAGTAGTAATGTACGATGCATCGACAGTCGTGATAATCGCGATAACTGTGATTATCGTCAATACTAGAGCTGGGAATCTTTGGGCACCTAACGATTCGATTACGATTCAGAGGCTCCGATTCGATTATAAAACGATTATTGATGCGCCCCCCTTTTTTGTTTTGTTTTGTTTTGTTTTGTTTAATGTTTTGTACATTAGTTCCAAAATTGTTCAAAAATCCTCTCAGGCTAAATCAAACTACTATTTCGGTATCAAGTTAACATATAACAGTAAACAAATATACGAAAATAACAGTAAATAAAAAACTCTAGTCCCCATTCTGTATCAGCAGCTTTAAACTACATTCAATTCATTTAATGTTGTGAAGCAACTGCTACAGTTGTTGAAATTGCTCCCGTTATTCCATGATTTCCCTTCTGTCTACTTTTGCCAAAGTTTTAAAACTATTTCATCATTTAAAGATAGATTAAAGACAAGATTCTGCCGATTTAGGAGTATTTTAGATCAAAAGTTAATTAGGTTCGCGACAACAGAGCCTTCTAGAGAGGTCTACTGCTTTAAGATGGCAGCTGTTTACTTACACCGGAAAGTCTTTCATTTCGCATCTGTTCAATAATGCAAGTTCTAACACCGACGTTGTCTGTCATTTTGCATCTAGTTCTACATCTATATGATATCTACTGTAGCTGTATGTTTGTAGCAACTAGCAACTGGGCGTTGTTTGTAGCGGCTGTCGGCCGCAGTCAGGTATGATTGTTTTTTTATCTAGCGGCATGAGTTGAACATGATAATTACTCTCGGTCCGTTCCTCATTGCGTCCCAAAGACCGCGCTGACTGTGTTTTACTTCCGCTTTACCTGGTATAATTCACTAATCGGAATTTGGATATTTGTGAATCGTTCTCGAATCTTCCACGGCCGAGTCGCGAATAATCTAAGAATCGGAAATTTCGCACGCCTCTAGTCAATACCGCGATCATCGTTTAATTACCGGATCGTAGCACCCTGAATCGTACTCGAATCGAATCGTGGTTTGCCTAAGATGGCACACCCCTACTCAATGGGCTGCATACTAAATCAGATGAAATCGTGACTCCGCTGACGTCATCCACCTGTTGGGGACGCTAGAGCCCTATAATGGTAGGCGTGGCTAACCGACAGATTAAAAGACTATTTTCTCGCCATCTGCGCTTTGCTAAAGTGTTGTATGTAGTCTAGGGCTGGGCGATATGGCCTTAAAGTGATCCTCGATTTTAAAGACATGTAGGCTCTAATAAATCACAATTGTTCTCTTGTATTAAAATATGTCGTTAGAAACACATAAAATGTTAAATCAATGGAAATATTTTATAATATTTAGTGCATATTTTGACCGATAGTTGGCGCCATGTTCTGCGGGCGCGGAGTGATGACGTAGATGATATTTTTCCAATCGTGTAGCGTGTGTACAACAACTGTGTATTACTGGCTTAACTCGCGAAGTAAAATGCCACGATGTGCTGCTTATGGATGCAATTTTGAGTCAAATGGAAACAAGGAGAGTGATGCGAGTCTCCACAAATTTCCTGTTGACAAGAAGAGGAGAAAGGTTTGGGAAAATGCCTGTAGACAAGCAAATCTTCCCAAACAACCAAGGCTTTGTTGTCGCCATTTTTCTCCTACCGCGTTTGAGGATTTTAGTAGATGACAACTAATGAAAGATCTCATCGGAGCGGCTAGATATAAGCGCAGACTAAAACCAAATGCTGTTGCAACTATTTTCCCGCACAAGAAGCCTCAGCCTGCTCGGATATCGAGTGAAATGCGCGCAATGAAGCGAGACGGACGAGACACTCTGGCCGCCCTCTTAAGCACCCAAGCCGCTCCTGTCGCTACAGCGGGAGGCGAACCTTTGGGCGTACCGCTAGTCACAGAGGAAGCTAATAATTCACCTCTACTGTCAGTTCATCAGGCAGTGTGTGTTCAGTATTCAGCTAATATGAGTGATGCTGCCACTCAAACTGATCAAAGCACGTCCAATGCAATTCATTCAATGCAACACAAATGTCCCAACCCCATTGATAAAGCAATAAATTCTCATCGCCGGAATGGCATACATGTGAAGTCAAAATCCATTTTAGGGGACTCCCTCTGAAAGCTCATCGCGAGAATGGCAAGAGTGCCAAACAGTAATCAGAGAAAAGGGTGGCTACTTTGAAGATACTAGAATATCACACGTTTTTAGTTATTTCACCTTTTTTCTAAGTACACAATACACACGTGTGCATTTGTAGCAAGTTATAACAGAATTCACCGGCGGAAATTATGTTGGCACGTTGTGTGGTGGGGGGGGGGGGTACTTTGTGAAGGGAACAGCTGGAAATAACTTACCTTCCGCGGGTCGCATGCCAGACAGACATTGCTATTTCTTGCAGCCTAAATGTCAATAAAACAACGCGGATTAGCTCCGTGGTTTGATACTCCGCATCCTTCCCTAGCTCGCCACACATTCATAGTTTTATTGCCTTCAGTGAGAGTTTATAATGTCAATGGTCAAGAAAATAAAAAGGCACGAATGCCAATGTGTTTTGGCCTGTACTGTATGTAAAGCATACGACAGCTCTGGATGCTAACAATCTACACAATTATATTGGAATGAGTTTGATGACGCAATAACTCACCTTGAAGATCTGCTGACAAAAACCTGAGTTCTCGACAACATACGCTCTCTCGCTCCGTTGTCATCGAGATGCACTTGCCGCAAGTACACCAGAAGTTTAGCCCAACTCTTGCCTCATCAGGTATTTCTTGCTCTGCATTTCGCCTTTGCTGCTCGTCTTGTGAACGACCGACAGTGCTGTCCTGCTCTTCACTTTTCCGCTCTGGTTCAAATTGGAAGGGACGAACTGACGAGATGTTGCTAATGAATGACACGCTGAAGTCTGGCAGCGGGATTTGTGACGTCACAGCACTGCGACGTCAACAACCATGGCGAACAATCAGTTAAAATAATTTTACAAATTTTATTAAAACGAAAACATTAAGAGGGATTTAATGTCAAATTATTATAACTCATACTAAGATGTATCTTTTAAGAATTACTTGTCTTAAAACTAGAGGATCACTTTAAGTATGTATCACGGTAAATTGAGCAGATTTACCTCGATAACGATAAATGACGATAAAGTCGCCCAAGCGGACTGTTACATAATTTGAAAATTTGAATCAATGCATGAAATACAAATTAACAGTTTCTCGTTAAATTTATTTACCAGCTTTCAATTTAACAATTGCACATGCAGTCTAGACATTAAGTATATAAAAAAAATCTTGTAAACAATATTTCTTATGTGAACATTTATAACAGCTTGTATGACTTGAAAAATGTACAACATTATAAAAATCAATATGACGACTGTGCAAATATGTCATTGTAAAACAAATGACTTGCAGCTTTAACAGTACACTTCAGACAACTTATTGGTAATGGCTGCTGTGACATAATTATTCAACACGTGTTTACGTCAGGTTTCAGGTTTTTTTTCCAGAACATTTTTTTAATGCACGCACCCCCACAGAGACACAACCAGGTTAAAGCGGTATTGCTCTGATGCCAATGAAACATTTAAGATTTTATGATGGCAGAATAAAGCAAACACATACAGAAAAATAGCTGTGGCCATTAAACTTTCATATTACATATAGGCTTCACTGTTGGATTATACTTTATGCTGTGTGCTTTACCATCATGAAAGCTTTCAGAGAAATCACACAGAAATACCAAATAAAGCGACATAATGTTTTCTGTCCGTGCCCAGTCCACTCATTAATTTCATCTGTTTCAACAAGGTTAGAGCCACTATCCGACTCGCATCACGTTCATTTGTACAGTTAGCCGCTAGCGTTAGCCTGTGGCTTGGCTACCAGAAGAAAGCACTGAAAGCATCCTCTCCTGAAATCGTGAGAACCAGGGCAGGACAGTGGGTGAAAGCCCGTCTGGAACCCGCCAAGAGTTTACTTAATGTCGGGTGAAAGTTTGGCGAAGCTCCCTTAAGCCTGGCTCCATCACGTTTGCTTGTAGCGTTAGCCGCTAGCGTCAGCCTACCGGTCTTCTGTTTGTTTGTCTTCCTGAAAACCACGTGACTCCATACGTAAGTGCACTGACTGCTTTCTTAAAGGGGAATGAACATAGTCGAACAACACAGTCAAAGCGGGATGAAAAGACTATATTTTCTTGTTTTATTAAATTACCGAATTTGCCGACATGGTCTAAATTCGTTCATCATGAAGAATTTCGGTAACGGTAAATTTTCGGTTTACCGCCCTGCTCTAATGTAGTCGAATCGTCTTAAAATATGATTCTAATTCACATAATAATCCTATTTAAGATTTTTTTTTTCTCCTGTCATACGCACTTTAAATGGCCCAAAATTACTCATTGCCTGGCATTGGCTGCCACTGACGGCTATAGACGTTCAATCCATTTGAAGTGGGAGGGTTGGCAGCGAATGAACATTCGTTCATTCGCTGCCACATTCGTTCATTCGCTGCCACCCTCCCACTTCAAATGGATTGGACGTCTACTAGTGATAAACTCATTCCAATTCACAGCAGAAGCTTGTTTTTCTGTTAATTAGTTGTCTGTTGAATATCATTGAATGATTTCCTGACCAACGTATCGATAATCGTTGTATTGCCATATCGTCAGATCATCGTTATCGTGAGCTTTGTATCGTATCGTGAGGTACCAAGAGGTTCCCACCCCTAATTTCACAGTCATTGTTCGAGGGTCCGGCTCTTATTTGTGGAAGGTTGCTGTGGATACGGACGACGAGAGTCAGACTATCACTATAGCCTATCGAGGCGAGCTTGCTGCCACTCCTGAAACGCTGCTTGCCTCCTGGATGTTGTGTATCCGCTAAAAGTGGCCCCAGAAACGTCCCCCCCCCCCCCCCCCCCCCTTTTTTTTTTTCACACCCTTGACTGCGCCAAGAGCAATGCCTGAATGAGGAGTAAGCGATGCGAGCGACAGTAAGTAGAAGCTTTATCTTAATTTTTTTTTTTTTTGAGTTGTAAACGTCAGAGTAGATTTCCTCGTACCACCTGACTGTGACGCGCCCGCACACTTTGACTCAATTAGACCTCCCTTAGTCGCTCACCCACCTCCCCTTTAAGCCCCCGCCTCGCCGCGTGGGTGTGTTTGAAGCTACGAGAGACGGCGTGCGTGTTAGCCCGCGAGCGGCGGTCGAACACATGAATGGGAAGCGGTGTCGGCGATGGAGGTGCTGATGATTCCCGAGCGGCACGACAGCCAAGGCCACGTGCTGGGGGACTGTCGCTTTTATGACAATGTCTTCCGCAAGAGCGAGGTAATAAAAAGAAAAAACTGAAGAGAAAGACTACCTTGGGACGTTTCAGGAGACTTTAAAAAGGGATTTAGCACAACGTTTGTTTGTGGAGGGGAAAGAGTGGTTGTCTTTTGGTGCGCCGTGATTTACCGGCGACCGATCCAGGCTGGAGTTTGGCTTTTGGGACATTGTGAGAGTAGACAGGATTAGCGGTACATATTCGTCTTTTGACTGTTTGTGACTTCATTTTTTTTTTTGTGTCACTCACTGTCATTGACGGCGATTATCACTCGTGGACGTCCACTCCATTTGAAGTGGGAAGGTGGCAGTTAGGCATGTGCCGGTCACAGTTTCACAATATCACTGTATTGCTCTGTACAGCTCTTAAATTTGTTACTTTGAGGTATCTGGATTTAATATGTATAAATTAGGGCTGTCAAAATTATCCCGTTAACGCGCGGTTATTAATTTTTTTTAATTAATCACGTTAAAATATTTGACGCAATTAACGCACATGTCCCGTTCAGACAGTATTCTGCCTTTTGGTAAGTTTTACAGCAAGGTTTTTTTGTGCTGTCTAACAGCGAACTCTTGTGGTCGCTTTGCGACATGGTTTATTGCTTTCTTGCCAGTTCAATATGGCCGCACGACGTCTCGGGCTGACGCCTACGTTTTAATGTTGTGCTTATATGATCCTTGGACAAGATTTGTCCGTAAGTATGGTTGTTGTAAAGAATGTACATATTATGTTAGTAAGCGAAATGTTATACTTTTTGTATGAGACGCTTTTTGTTTGTTTAGTGAACCTGTATAGCGTGCTAAGCTAACGTTGTTGCTAATGCAATGCTTGTGTACTTTTTTTTTGTAGTTTCACTACGGTCTAAAGAGGACTATGGTTTGAGGCCATTTTATTAATAAATCAGATGAAAAAGGAAGAAGTCTCATTATTAAGGCGTCGTTCACTAGCTGTCTAGCTTTGGAAAAAGTAGACGCTTCGGAGTGAGGACAGCATAGACAGATTTAAATGACAGTAGAGTGAAATGCCCACTACAGCCCTTATGTACCGTATGTTGAATGTATATATCCATCTTGTCTTATCTTTCCATTCCAACAATTTGTTTTACAGAATATATATATAATTTACCGAAAAATATGGCATATTTTATAGATGGTTTGAATTGCGATTAATTCCGATTTATTAATTTTTAAGCTGTAATTAACTCGATTAAAAATTTTAATCGTTTGACAGCCCTAGTATAAATATATATACATATACAAATGTACATATATATATATTTATATTCCATTAACAGGATATTTATTTTTCAAAAACATACAGTGGGGCAAAGAAGTATTTAGTCAACCACCAATTGTGCAAGTTCTCCTACTTGAAAGGATTGGAGAGGCCTGTAATTGTCAACATGAGTAAACCTCAACCATGAGAGACAGAATGTGGGGGAAAAAAAACAGAAAACCACATTATTTGATTTTCAAAGAATTTATGTCCAAATTACAGTGGAAAATAAGTATTTGGTCACCTACAAACAAGCAAGATTTCTGGCTGTCAAAGAGGTCTAACGTCTTCTAACCAGGTGTAACGAGGCTCCACTCGTTACCTGTATTAATGGCACCTGTTTTAACTCATTATCGGTATAAAAGACACCTGTCCACAAGCTCAGTCAGTCACACTCCAAACTCCACTATGGCCAAGACCAAAGACCTGCCGAAGGACACCAGAGACAAAATTGGAAGACTGAATCTGCAATAGGTAAAACGCTTGGTGTAAAGAAATCAACCATGGGAGCAATTATTAGAATATGGAAGATATACAAGGCCACTGATAATCTCCCATGCAAGATCTCACCCCGTGGCGTCAAAATGGTAACAAGGACGGTGAGCAAAAATTCCGGAACCACACGGGGGGACCTAGTCAATGACTTACAGATAGCTGGAACCACAGTAACAAAGGCTACTATCAGTAACACAATGTGCTGCCAGGGACTCAAATCCTCCACTGCCAGACGTGTCCCCCTGCTGAAGCCAGTACACGTCCAGGCCCGTCTGCGGTTCGCTAGAAAGCATTTGGATGATCCAGAGAGGACTGGGAGAATGTGTTATGGTCAGGTGAAACCAAAATAGAACCTTTTGGTAGAAACACAGGTGTTGGAGGAGAGAGAATACTGAATTGCATCCGATGAACACCATACCCAGTGTGAAGCATGGGGGTGGAAACATCATGCTTTGGGGCTGTTTTTCTGCAAAGGGACCGGGACGACTGATCTGTGTAAAGGAAAGAATAAATGGGGCCATGTATCGAGAGATTTTGAGTGAATATCTCCTTCCATCAGCAAGGGCATTGAAGATGAGACGTGGCTGGGTCTTTCAGCATGACAATGATCCCAAACACAGCCAGGGCAACAAAGGACGAAGGGCAACTGCCTGACGTGTCCCCCTGCTGAAGCCAGTGCACATCCAGGCCCGTCTGCGGTTCGCGAGAAAGCATTTGGATGATCCAGAGAGGACTGGGAGAATGTGTTATGATCAGATGAAACCAAAATAGATTTTTTTGGTAAAAACACAGGTTCTTATGTTTGGAGCAGAAAGAATACTGATGCATGGCCCCATACATTCTTTCCTTTACACAGATCAGTCGTCCTGGTCCGTTTGCAGAAAAATAGCCCCGAAGCATGATATTCCCACCCCCATGCTTCACAGTGGGAATGGTGTTCTTCGAATTCACTATTCTTTCTCCTCCAAACACGAGAACCTGTGTTTCTACCAAAAAGTTCTATTTTGGTTTCATCTTACCATAAAACATTCTTCCAGTCCTCTTCTGGATCATCCAAATGATCAGTGGTCTTGTATGTCTTCCATTTTCTAATAATTGCTCCCACAGTTGATTTCTTTACACCAAGCGTTTTACCTATTGCAGATTCAGTTTTCCAAGCCTGGTGCAGGTCTACAATTTTGTCTCTGGTGTCCTTCGACAGCTCTTTGGTCGAGATTTTCTTTTTCATATATTTACCCTTTTAAACGTCTCCCCCCCCCCCCAACTTTTTTTTGTTTGGATCAATTATTTATCATCTAACATATCGGAGAAAATGCGACAGTAACAAAAAAATACAATTAAGCGATAGTTATGAGGTCGATATCCATGACTTTTTTTTTACAGATGCCATTTTTTTCATTGTGACATAATTTGTTTAAAAGTTTAAAATATGTTAGTAAATATATTTTTTAAGTGTTTTGGTTTATTAAAAAAAAATAAAAATAAAATAAAAATATGAGACATCAATGAATTATTCTAAGCTAAAAACGAGAGACATTTTCAATAATATATATATTTAATTACCTTCGTTTTATGGCTGAATTGAAACAAAAGCGGTTGCGTGACGTCTGTAATCAGGTGTTTTCAGGATAAAACAGACAAATTAAAAATAGTTTGGGGGCTTCATGTGCCATGAATCTGCTCTGGCAGCATATAGACATATTGTTCTATCAAACACAACAGTTGTTTTGTCTTAAGATACAGCAGTTTATTTTAAAGAGGGGTGCAAGAGCAGAAACTGCTTTTTCAGTCTTGTCTGTGTTTTCCGCCACATACATGATATCGACTATAGCCCGACGTAATAATACAACTTATTCTTGTACTATTTTCCATCCATCCATCCATCCATGTTAATGAGGAGTCTTTTGTTAAAGAGGTGATCGCTTTGTATGGAATTCCCACATCCTCTCATTTGCTACTTTATTTTGCTGCCTTTCAATTTTAGCGCTCAATTTTTGTGCCTTTTGAAGTCAGACAAGTGTTTTTGCTTTGCCCAACAGGTGATCCTGGTGCAAGTAAACCCAGGTGAAGCCTTCACTATTCGACGAGAGGATGGTCAGTTTCAGTGTATCACAGGTGAGCAAGTTTATCTGGAATAATCTATGTTGATCTATGATTGATCTTCAATGAATGTTATGTACTCTGTTTGTATGAAGTGATGAATGAAACGTGTTTATCACTAGTAGACGTCCAATCCAGACGTCTACCGCCAACAGTGGCAGTCAATGTATTAATAAACAGTGTATTGGAGGAATGCTTAAGTGTAGTGCATTAAAAAATCTAAATATAGAAAATTTAATTGAAAATACAACAAAAAATTTGAAAAATCCTAAAATTTAAAAAAAAAAAAAAAAAAAAAAAAAAATAGATTTTTTAAAAAATTGGGTGTTGGCTTTCAAGTTGAGAACGTTTATAAAAATATATCAAAAATAACAAGTACAAGTTAATAAAATGATAAAAAGGAATGATAAAAAAAATAAGATTCTGTGTAACGGGGCATCAATATTAAAAAAAAAAAAAAAGCATCAAGGGGTTAACTAATAGATAAGAAACAAAAATTAGGGCTGTCAAAATTATTGCGTTAACGGGCGGTAATTAATTTTTTTAATTAATCCCGTTAAAATATTTGACGCAATTAACGCACATGCCCCGCTCAAACAGATTAAAATGACAGCAGTGTCATTTCTACTTGTTACTTGTTTTTTTGTTTTTGTTTTGTTGCCCTCTGCTGGCGCTTGGGTGCGACTGATTTTATGGGTTTCAGCACAATGAGCATTGTGTAATTATTGACATCAACAATGGCGAGCTACTAGGTTACATTTTGATTTGAACATTTTACAAATATTGTTAAAAGAAAACAGAGAGGTTTTAATATAAAATTTCTATAACTTGTACTAACATTTATCTTTTAAGAACTGCAAGTCTTTCTATCCATGGATCGCTTTAACAGAATGTTGATGTGAATGCCATCTTGCTGATTTATTGTTATAATAAACAAATACAGTACTTATGTACAGTATGCTGAATGTATATATCAGTCTTTCCATTCCAACAAAAATTTACAGAAAAATATGGCATATGTTATAGACGGTTTGAATTGTGATGAATTACGATTAATTAATTTTTAAGCTGTGATTAACTCGATTAAAAATTTTAATCGTTTGACAGCCCTAAAAGAAATACAAAGAGGGAATATAGTAATCAAATGTTCCTTTTTTTAAAATTTTTGATATTTCCCCCCTAAATATTTAAATTTTAGAATTGTATTTCATTTTTGAATTCATTGTAAAATAAATGACAATTGCTATTAAAATGCATTAGATGATACAACTATATGAATGTATTCTATTTATGACGCCAATTAGCAACTAGAGGCATAAATAGTAAAAAACATGAAGCGTCAACCTAAGCATCAAGGGGTTAAAGCAACATTATGTACGGTATTTTTCGGACTAAGTCAGACCAGCCATAAAATGCCCAACGAAGAGGAAAAAAACATGGGCTGTGTATTAGTTCCGCTTTACTTGACATATTTCAATAATCGGAATTTGGATGTTTGTGAAACGTTCACGAATCTTCCACGGCCGAATCGCTCAAGGATGAAATGAAGGCTGGGCATGTTGTACCGTGGTGCAAGTGTTGGATGGTGCGTCTTTACTCACGAGAGATAATGGCCCGTCATCCAGAATGAATTCTTCGGCAATGACTCTTGTTATTCCCTGGGCTTTGGGACTGTCGAATGCCAGTTTGTCACGCATAGCAAACGTTTCTGCCAGTGTTAGTTGCGTAGGACCTTTCTTTTTGTCTTTGGTTTTCTTAACATACTCCTCATATTGATTGTGGTGGTATTTAGCTAAATGCTTGATTAGGTTGGTTGTATTAAAACTTCTTACAGCTTTACCACCACGCTTGACTTTATTGTGGCATATGTTGCACTCTGCCTCTTCGTCTTTGTCGTCCTTTAAGGTGAAATGATCCCACACACTGACATTTTTACCGATAAAGTCTTTCGGTAAATTGGGAGACGGTAATGGACCGGATTTTAGGGAAACCGAAGCAAAAACTGGAATGGATTATGTAAATCGGTGCGCTGGAAAACCCGGACCGGAGTTTCAAAAAAAAAAAAAAAAAAAAAACTGGATCGGAAGTCTGGATCAGAATTTTTCCGTGTCGGCTGATCCGATACCGATGCGCTTTTTTTTGCCCATATCGGCGCCCGATCCGATCCAAATGTCGGATCGGGACATCTATATACATATATATATATATATATATATATATATATATATTAGAGGTGTGCAAAATTTCCGATTCTTAGATTATTCGCGATTCGGCCGTGGAAGATTCGAGAACGATTCACAAACATCCAAATTCCGATTATTGAAATATGCCAAGTAAAGTGGAAGTACAACACACTCAGTGCGCCGCGCGGTCTTCGAGACAATGAGGAACGGAGCGAGAGTAGCTAAACATCATGCTTCTCATTACCCGGCCCCTCGGGTAATGCCAATGCTCAACTCACGGCTCTAGCTCAACTCATGCCACGAGATAAAAAAAAACACAACAACATACCTGACTGCTGCCGAAAAGCTGCTACAAAGTACATCCACATAATGTTACAGTAGATATCATAATGAGCTACTTCGCGGTTTTTTACTTGTTGCGGTTATTAACCACGAAAAACGATGTAATACTGTACATTGTGGTCATGATGAGTCATCCAAAGTCTTTCCAAACAGCTATTCAAGTCATCTAGTAAAAATTTCTTTAAAAAAAAAAAAATATATATGTATATTTTTTTAAAATATCGCAATATAGTATTGCAATATATCGCAAACCCCCCAAAAATCGCTGCAATTGTTTTTTCCAATATCGTTCAGGCCTAATACAAAGTATCACGATATATCACCATTTCAATATTTTGTCACACCCCTAGTGAGAACATCTGCGGCCTATAGTCCAGTGTGGCTTATCTATCAACAAATGCTGTTTTCATGTCAAATTTGGTGGGAGGCGGCTTATAGTCAGGTGCACCTTATAGTGCGAAAATTACGGTAATTGGTTTAATCAATTAGCTCTTACCGCCTTAATCATTTTCTTGTGCTTATACAGTGGGGCAAATAAGTATTTAGTCAACCACTGATTGTGCAAGTTCTCCCACTTGAAAATAGGCCTGTAATTGTCAACATGGGTAAACCTCAACCATTAGAGATAGAATGTGGGGGGAAAAACCCCCAGAAAATCACATTGTTTGATTTTTAAAGATGGAAGATTCTCACTCAAAATCTCTCGATATATGGCCCCATTCATTCTTTCCTTTACACAGATCAGTCGTCCTGGTCCCTTTGCAGTAATTCAGCCCCAACACATCATGTTTCCACCCCCATGCTTCACAGCGGGTATGGTGTTCTTCGCATGCAATTCTGTATTCTTTCTCCTCGAAACACGAACCTGTGTTTCTACCAAAAAGTTGTATTTTAGTTTCCTCTGACCATAACACATTCTCCCAGTCCTCTTCTGGATCATTCAAATGCTCTCTAGCGAACTGCAGACTGGGCTGGACTTGTACTTTCTTCAGCAGGGGGACACTTCTGGCAGTGCAGGATTTGAGTCCCTGGCGGCGGATTGTGTTACTATAGTATCCTTTGTTACTGCGGTCCCAGCTCTCTGTAGGTCATTCACTCGGTCCGGTGTGGTTCTGGGATTTTTGCTCACCGGTCTTATCATTTTGACGCCACGGGGTGAGATCTTGCATGGAGCCCCAGATCGAGGGAGATTGTAGGAGAACTACAGAGAGTAGGAGAACTTGCACGATTGGTGGTTGACTAAATACTTATTTGCCCCACTTTATATACCCCCAACAGCCCCAAAATGCTTTTTAATTCATATTTGTTAAATAGAAATTCAGGCATAAAGAGGTTAAAGAAGGTATCGTGCCCCAAGGCCTCTACTTTGCTCAGTCATGCTGTAAACGCGGGTGAAACATAACATTGGTGATATAATCTACTGCGTGCTGCCTAGTGTCTTGTTGTTAACACTCGATGCTATTTCATCTTGTGTTTTGTCACACAAATGACTAAAGATGAGAGCAAAATCCCGTATAACAGGCTCCGGTACGCCAGGTTTGGATGACAAAGGAGCCGAGGCAGTGATGTGAAATGACGTGGCTAAATCAAAAAAATGTACACCTCGCCCGGCGCATTGTCCGCCCATTACGAGCGGCATAATGTGGCCTAATAGGGGTTGAGCAGGGAAGAAAAAAAAACAAAAAGAGCTGAAGAGGTGCCACATAACCTACTGTAGATCAGCGGGGTGCTACGAAGCGCTCTCTGTCACGGGGTGCACTCATCTCTGTGACGCCAGTAGAAGGATGACTCACCGCTTGCGTCGCAGGAAGAGCGTGCGCTCGGGTTGGATCGCTTCGCTTTGTGTGGATCCGCCGTAGTCTGCAATTGGCAAAGGACAGCCATATTGTCGCAAGTGGAACACTACTACGCGTTAAGGCTCTAACAATACAGGTATCGAAATCACAACACTCAAGGTCACAATCCCGTATTGTGGTTTGAGACAATAGAAATGTGACACAAAAGTAGGAGTGGGAACCTCTTGGTACCTCACGATAAGATACGATTTGCGAAACAAAGCTCACGATAACGATCTGACGATATGGCGATACAACGATTAACGATACATTGGTCAGGAAATCATTCTAGGATATTCTACAAACAACTAATAAACAGAAAAACAAGCTTCTGCTGTGAATTGGAATGTGTTTACCCGAATACCCGAAGACTTTTTGAGCAGAATTCTAGCTTTTTATAGGCTAATGTTCCTATTGTTGAAAGGTGCGTAATAAACAACTAGCACATTTATATTTTGCATTTTGTTTTTGTACTGTACCGAAAATGAACCGAACCGTGACCTCAAAACAGAGGTACGTACCGAACCGAGATTTTTGTGTACCGTTAAACCTAAGCCTGTCGCAACATAGCCTGGTACTCCAGACTCACCGCTGTTCCGGCTATTGAGTCTGGCCACCTTTAAGCAGATAAAATTTCCAGGGCGGAGCAAGCCACAGCAAACAGACAGCGGGGTGGACCAATCAGCGACGGGCGGGACGAGGGACTTGCGCGCGCGGAAGTAAACAAACGAGGAGAGCGGAGTTTATTCAACATGGCTAGCACGAGACAGACTGTTGACTTGTGTCAATGTGTTTTTGGTAATTTAAAACTGATTTTACCGTGGATTGGAACATATTCTCGGCTCTCCTGTTCGCCATCGGTGTTGTTGTGGAGACGACTTCCGACGCGGAAGAGTGACGTTGCTCGTTAAGAACACGTCACGCAAATAAACGAATCTGATTTGTCGATTGATTTTGTACTTGCTCGAGAGGCCGTTAATGGGCTGGGTCCCAGATTATTCTCTCAGTGTTTGAAAAACACAGGGAGAACAGTCTGGCCGTGCCAGGCAAGTCGCAATATGCAATAATTTCATTTATCGCACGATAAATAAAAATGTTGGCGGTACTTTTTCTGCCGCACGCAAATTGCGGCAGAAAAAGTACCGCCATCATTTTTATGCTGTTAAAAGTTCGGATTCCTTGTTACCAACAACCAGTGTTGTAATCTGATTACTTTCTTTCAGTAACGAGCAATCTAACGCGTTCATTTTTCCAAGCCAGCAATCTGATTAAAATTAGTTTCCTCGGTGCCTGTGCATTACTATTTTGTTGTTGCCTCATACTGTATGTAGAATGAAGAATATTGTAATCATGTACGAAGAGCATTTGAAAAGAAAATACTGCGCTTGAGTTTGGGAGTGACATCACATCTCACGTTTTCTCATCCGGGGGGAAAAAAACGGGTCACGTGTATTACCGTGCTGCCTGTGCGCGCACCGTCTGCCACGGCGGTCAACAACATAGCCTGGCTAGTGGCTACCTATCAGGATGCTAACCGTAAAGGAGCCGGAGAGATACAACAAACGGCTGCATTTGCTAACTGGAGATACAGCCATTACTTCACATATCCGTCCAGTAAAGAGGACAAAAATATCTCCGTGCGTTGCAAACTCTGCGCTGGCTCAGAAAGACTGTCGACCGCTAAAAACTCGACATCCAATTCAACAAGGAAGCACTTGGAATTACAGCACAACGCGAAAAAACTCGAAACAAAGCCGACAGGTAACGAAACAGCCAGCACTTCTACAGTTTTATTTATAATAATTATGTGTTTTTTAGCTTCTAATATATATATATATATTTTCTAAATAATATGGGGCCTTAATGGGGAAAAAAGAGAAAAATCCAACCTTCAATACAAGTGCCTTTATTCAGTGGGGGAAAAATCCCACATAAAGAAATAATTATTTGACATCAAATAATGTGTGTCACAATTATTAGCACCCCTGGTGTTAATACTTTGTACAACGCCCTTTTGCCAACAAAACAGCACCCAATCTTCTCCTATAATGTTTCACAAGATGGGAAAAGGCAGAAAGAGGGATCGCAGAATCTCTCTAAATCATCCAGAGACCTCGGTCCTCTCCTCTGTACTCTCCTCTTCAGCTCACCCCACAGGTTTTCAATGGGGTTGAGGTCTGGGGACTGAGATGGCCATGGGAGGAGCTTGATTTTGTGTCTGGTGAACCATTTCTGTGTAGATCTGGCCATATGTTTGGGGTCATTGTCTTGCTGAAAGACCCAGTGACGCTTCACTTTCGGGCAGAGGGCAACAGATTTTGATTTCAAATGTCTTGGTATTTCAAAGCATTCCTGATGCCATGCACCCTTACAAGGTTCCCAGGGCCTTTGGAAGTAAAACAGCTCCACAGCATCACTGACCCACCCCCATACTTCACATTGGGTATGAGGTGCTGTCTACACGCCAACAAGCTGTTTGGGAGGCATGCATGGAGAAAACCTTTCCTCACTCACAATCATAAACGCAAACATCTGGAGTTCGCCAAGCGGTATTGGGGCCTCAACTGGGACCGTGTGGTTTGGTCAGATGAGACCAAGATTGAGCTTTTTGGCAACAAACACTCTAAGTGGGTCTGGCGTGCCACGAAAGATGCGCATGCTGAAAAGCATTATTCAGATGTTTGGGATTTCACTAAAGCAAAAAAATAGCTGTGTTAAAGTCAAAGTTATGTTTGAAATGTATGCTTTCACAAAAAGCTCAATTTCTCAGTTTTTTTCATCAGATTTCTAAAGAATGGAAACAAAATGGACTAACTATTTTTTTCTGCTGAAAGAAGAGAGTCTAATCTTTCTTTTGGTGGGTTCCATGTTTATATAGCAATAGAACAGAATTTTCTGTGGGCCTTGCAAAATCAGTCAAAATCCAGTAAAACGGCCGGGAGCGAAGAGCCTTGCTCCGGTGAAAATGGCTGGGAGTGAATGAGTTCAAATGGATTGAACATCTTCTTGTGATAAACTCACTTAAATTCAGACAAAATCTCTTCAACAAAAGATGGCAGCGTGCCTTTTTATAATCATTCCGAGGTCGTGTTACTTGTTGACTACTGCGAGTTAAGTGGGTGGAAAATTCTGGCATCGTGGGCTTTACTCATTTTCTTTGTCTCTCTGCATTTTTAATCTTTGCTAAGGAAGGTGCTGAGGGTTCAGAGTCTCAGAAGGGCAGCCTGTAATAATGAACTGAATGACAGTTCGAAGCGAGAGCAGCTGCTTACATTGACTCTAGCAGACGGGAGTTAATTGACATGCCGCTACATCTCATAAAAATGCAAAACGGCACATGGAACAGCGGTGGCAAACACTTCAGGCCTGGGATTGGGGCGCCGCTTGCCCGCAAACCAGTGAGGAGAAAAAAATTAAACCTACAGATAGGCTGATTTAAAACCAGGGGGCCGTACGTTTGACACCCCTGTTCTACAGTTACTTGTTGTATTTCAAGGCACTAATGAGATGGCGAGGGTTGTCAGGGTCGCAGCCATTTTCGATGAAAGCACACTCGTAAGACACTCTTCACGTAATTGTCCCCGCAAACATCACATTTGCCGCATCAGTCCGTTATTTGCACGCCGGCTACTTTCCCCCGGCCTTGATTCTGAGGATTCGCGGCTTCCGTGACTCATTCTCCCGGAGACCCGTCGATACGCGGGGGAGGAAAAAAACGACCCGAGAAACCCGCAGTGTTTTCCTGGCTATGTTTAGTTGGCGAGGAGTAGGAGTGGGAACCTCTTAGTACCTCACGATACGAAACGATTTGCAATACAAAGCTCACGATAACGATGATCTGACGATATGGCGATACAATGATTAATGATACATTGGTCAGGAAAACATTCTAGAATATTCTACAAGTAATTAATAAACAGAAAAACAAGCTTCTGCTGTGAATTGGAATGAGTTTATCACTAGTAGACGTCCAATCCGTTTGAAGTGGGAGGGTGGCAGCGAATGAATGTTCATTCGCTGCCACCCTCCCACTTCAAACGGATTGGACGTCTATGGCAGCCAATGCCGGGCAATGAGGTCATTTTTGGATATTTAAGGTCATTTACCTGTTGATTTTCAGTTACTTCCTTTTGATTTTAGGGTATTTTACAGGTCACTTCCTGTTTATTTTGAGTTACAGAACAGGAAGTGGCCTGGGAATCACCCAAATGAATAGGCAGTTACTCCAACTCAACAGGAAATGGATAATTTTGACAGCCCTAATTAAGACCTGTAGTATGAACGTAGCCTTAGACTGGGAACTAGGGTTGTTCCGATCATGTTTTTTTTGCTCCCGATCCGATCGTTTTAGTTTGAGTATCTGCCGATCCCGATATTTCCCGATCTGATTGCTTTTTTTTGCTCCCGATTCAATTCCAATCATTCCCGATAATTTTTCCCGATCATATACATTTTGGCAATGCATTAAGAAAGAAATGAATAAAACTCGGACGAATATATACATTCAACATACAGTACATCAGTACTGTATTTGTTTATTATGACAATAAATCCTCAAGATGGCATTTACATTATTAACATTCTTTCTGTGCGAGGGATCCACGGATAGAAAGACCTGTGACTTTGTATATTGAGACAAAATATTGCCATCTAGTGTATTTTTTTGAGCTTTCAATAAATGATACTGTAGCCATGCCCAAATGCATGATGGGAAGTGGAACCATGACTGTGCGTAGTGCCACCAATTGATATATGTTCTCTGCGTTGGGAAATAACATGAGGTGTTAAGAAAAAGATCAATTGCTACCTTGCTTCCCCACATTGCTTCCCATGATATTTCTAATCGTGGGAAGAGTGATTGTCAGGCTTTAGCCAATTAAAAAAAGGTTCAAAGGCTGCCAAAATTCACTCTACTCATTTTACGCTGCCTTTTATCTCTCTGTATAGGTAAAACGGCGACATTACAGATTGAGCGCGACAATGCGTGAGTGGATTGTGCAGTGCATGCATGAATTGCGTTAAATATTTTAACGTGATACATTTTTTAAAAAATTAATTACCGCCGTTATCGGGATACATTTGATAACCCTACCTTAAGCCTAAACTAAAGACTCTGGATGAGTGTAACATATTATGTCTTTAACATTAAATACAATTAGAAAACTATTTATTAAAAAAATTATATTATATTTTTAAAAAAGGCATGGCCGATATTTTTTTTTGCAGATTCCGATACTTTGAAAATGACGTGATCCCGATCGATCGGGACATCTCTACTGGGAACGTTCGTTCATTCGAAACCAGAGCATTCACAGTCATTCTGTCAGATTTTCAGGGCATTTACAGGTCACTTGCCGTTCATTTACAGGTCATTTCCTGTTGAGTTTGAGTCACTGCCTATTCATTTGGGTGATTCCTAAGTCTGTAACACAAAATGAACAGGAAGTGACCCATAAAATACCCCAAAATCAACAGGAAGTAACTGAAAATCAACAGTTAAATGACCTTAAATGGCCCAAAATTACATAGGCGGAGTTTGACTTTTGGGGCGGTGGGGGCACAACATGTTGATGACCCCGAAACGTAGTGTCAGCAGTTAAATTAACTTACAAGAATATTTACAATCATAAGTTGACAGAGTGTTTTTTCCCCCCATCATTCTTGAGGGGAATTCTAAATCAGGCTGCTACGGACAGCTATACTTTTCGCCAAGATTGTCACCCATTGAATATGCTACGCCTGCCGGTGTCGTGCCAATGTAGTTACCCCAGTCAAAAATTGTATCCCCTGGGTAGAGCCATATGGAGGTAGATTTGTGTCTTTATTTATTTATTTATTTTTATTATTGAAGTCTTTTTTTTTTTTTTTATTGAAGCAACTTTTTTCATTGAGGTAATGTTAATGTGTTTTTGGGCCACATTTTGGCGAGGACTTTTGTGTCTATATTATTCAATGAAAAAATAATTTGCTTCAAAAATAAATGGATTTTAAAAAAGAAAATCACTTCAATCAAAAAAAGAAAAATTTCAATCATAGAAAAAGTTTTTGAATGCGAAAAAATATGTGTGATTGAAATTTTTGCATTTGAACACAATTTTTCATTGAAAAAGTTTTCTTTGAAGCAATCCTTTTTGTGTTTGGGCCATATTATGATTAGGACATTTGTGTCTAAATCAGACATGTCCAAAGTCCGGCCCGGGGGCCAAATGCGGTCAAATTTAATCCGGCCCCCAGCCCCTGTCATAAAATCAATAACGTCTGGCCCGCACACACACTTAATAAATTGGTCAGCAGTACTGCTACCAGCATATGAAGTCGCTTACACACTAAATGCTGCTCCTCATTTACCCATTAAAAGGCAGCAGCACTCTAAGTAACATTACCCCCGTGGGACTCTTTACTCCCAATTTTCTAAAATGGCGACAATCAACAACAAAAAAAGTTGACTGCGACGGCCGACGCTTCAAGGATAGGTGGAAATTGGACTATTTCTTCACTAAAATACACAACAACTGTTTCTGCCTCATTTGCAAAGAGACGGTCATTGTTTTTAAAGAGTTCAATTTGAGGCGATATTACCAAACAAGACACGCTGACATGTACAACAAGGGAAGATACGTAGCGAGAAATTGAAGCAAGCCAAAGCTAGTTTAATTTTACAGCAGCAGTATTTCACAAGAGCCCAAGACTCGAAAGAGAACGCCACAAAGGCTAGTTGCGAGATTGTTGAAATTATTAATTAAAAATAATAATAAAGCAAATGTGACACAAGGAATGGCTTGCTAAAATTTGCTTAAATATATTGTTCTATGTAAAGAACGTCAGCCAAGGTCGGCCCCCCACATTTTTACCACACCAAATCTGGCCCCATTTGCAAAAAGTTTGGACACCCCTGGTCTAAATCATTGAATCCCCCCAAAAAGTTGCTTCAATCAAAAAAAATATTTTCGGTCAAAGAAAAAAATCATTTTTAAAAATATTTTTAAAAAAATAAATAAAATAAAATAAAAGTTTTTTTTAATTACATGCAAAGCAAATGACCGTCTAAGGTGCTCGAAAAATAATTTTGACCCATTATAAAAATGTTTTTGTTCATTTAATTTTTGTTGCAGCTTTATTGCTTTTCAACTTTTACATATATTCGAAAGTCAATTACATGCAATGACACTTTTCGGACACCAGAGGGCCTGGCCCCCCATAAAATCCGCATATGTAAAATTACCTCATTGGCTGCTACTGACGTCTACAAGTGATAAACTCATTCCAATTCACAGCAGAAGCTTTTTTTTTTTTCCTGTTTATTAGTTGTTTGAGAATATCCTAGAATGATTTCCTGACCAATTTATCGAGAATGGTTGTATCGCCATATCGTCAGGTCATCGTTATCGTGAGCTTTGTATCGCAAATCCTATCGTGAGGTACAAAGAGGTTCTCATTCCTAGTTTTAGTATAGTGACGACAGTACATTGATCACATATTAATACTTAAAACACTGGTTGTTGTTGTGTGTCTCCTTAGTGGGCCTGTCGCGATAACAAATTTTAGTGTGCGATATTATTCTCATAAATTATTGCGATATGCGATATTATTGCGCCCCCCCCCCCTCAATTTTTTTTAACCAATTTACAGTAACACCGTGCGTACAGTATATATTAATAGATCAAGTACACCCATTTAAACGTATATATAATATTTACTCTTAAATTCAAAAATACTTTTTAAGAAATAACAGCTAAAAACAATAGACCATACCTCTTAAGCAAAACTCAACAATATTGATACCGCACAGAAACACAGAATAAATGCGTTTAAAAAAAAAATAAAATAAAAAATTTGCACTTAATAACTTAAGCATTTAGGCAAATGAAAACTTTTCATCTTTTCCCGTCATAGCTTCTGCAATGGTGTTCCATAGGGATGCAACGATACAGTTAAAGTCATGGTTCGGTACGATTTTTGATACGGGGGACACGATTTTCGATCTGATTCAATACATTTAATGCTCTGTAAAAAAAATTATTTTTGTTTAGTTCTTTTTGGCGTTTTTAAATTTTTTATTATTATTTTTTTTTTATTTTATTTTTTGCTAACGAGCAAAATTAAATTGCCATCATATAAACATGCATTTTAGTGCATGATATTTATGTGCTTCTTACTGATCTGAAAAAATTTTGCATAAAAGTGCTGAGAACAATCTTTACTGTTTGTAAAGTGAGGCAGGGCACACTTGATTGCTACAACTCTCTTAGCAGCTAGGTTTACTATATGAGCAAGACATCCTATTTGTGGTCCGAATCCATCTGTGTCACGTTCTCAATTAACAATATTTGCAACATTATCTATAGTCACTGGTATGGATTAATTTGGCCTTCTTAACTTCCATTCAGTCATGACAGTTTAGAATTCATCGATGTAGTACCGGTATATGGACTACGTGTCCCATAATCACTCTGGGCTCACGTAGCCAATGGCATGGGACATAGCACATCTAGTTTGCCATTTCATGATATCTAGTGTGTGCACGCATTAAAAAAAGTTAGCAAGCACCGCTAAATTCACGTCTGCCCATTACTGCATATACACATACCAGCATATGACAATCGACTTTCATAAACAGGAT
The DNA here is from genome assembly GCF_030265065.1 of Corythoichthys intestinalis. Lineage (NCBI taxonomy): Eukaryota > Metazoa > Chordata > Actinopteri > Syngnathiformes > Syngnathidae > Corythoichthys > Corythoichthys intestinalis. The sequence goes on from NC_080400.1 coordinate 5,797,023, forward strand.
GAGTTTGAAGCACAGCGCTTTTAATTTCATTCAGCTGTTCGTTGTCAAAGCGAGGTTGTTCGTAGCAGCCAAGTCGGTAACAATGTTTTGGCGGACTTCGTTGTAAATATCCGGTGTTGAGCCGAAAAATAGCCGCCACGCGTGAAATGTCACTCCTGACGGGAGCACCCACACGTCAACAACACTGGCGCGCCATAGATGGTCAACAGTCACTCCGGAGCACTGACGCGGCCGGTATACGTTGAACAATAGGATATAATGGGAACGATTGGCTCCGGCGCTAGTTTTTGCAGGACCTGGAACGAAGATGCATTTTGCACAGTTGGTAACGAGGAATCCAAACTTTTACAGCACGTCTGCTGCGCACACACGTGGACGTGAGGCGATAAATCGCAGCGGAAAAATTACCGCCTTCATTTTTATTTATCGCGCGATAAATGGAATTATTGCATATTGCGACAGGCTTACTCCTTAGTATCCGTTTTTTTTTTTTTTTTTTTTTTTTTTTTTAAAACTGGTAGTATGCCAAAGTAACAGCGTGGTTAATGTAACAACGAATCATTTTTAGAGCAGATCTGGTTAGTCTATCAACCTCAATGGCAGCCAATGAGCTAAGATAAGGTGTGGGAGGTGCTTGCTTTTCATCAGTGACGCACAACTTTGACAGAGATCAGATAGAAAGGACCACATCCCTCCCTTCCCCCTAAATCAACTGGAACATTGGCTCTGCTGACGTGGCTGTAGAGTGCAAGAAAGAAATAACCATCAGTCCTCCTCTACAAAAGTGCAGACTGACACCGAACCGAGATGAGTAGCCGTTTGACCTGGTCGAGACAGGTTCAGCCCACGCTGTCGGCCGTTGTCAACGTCACGTAATCTGTCTGAGAGATTCCGCTCACTCAACGAGTGAGCCGAGTAAAAACTGGGATGAATGAAATGCGTTCTTATGAAATTGCCTGTTTGAAAACACTTACCGTAAGCTGCAACTGTTGATTTATTCTCACCGAGCAGCTTTCCAATTGTCCCATAGCCTTTTCCAGCTTTGTGAAGCTCAACATTTTTTTTTTCTCTGGTGTCTTTTGAAAGCTCTCTGCTTTTGCCCTTGGTAGCAGTTGGATTGCACTTCTAGCCAAAAGTATTGGCACCCCTGCAATTCAGTCAAATAATGCTAATTTTCTCCCAGAAAATGATTGCAATTACAAATGCTTTGGTAGTAATATCTTTATTTATTTTGCTTGCAATGAAAAAACACAAAAGAGAGGAGGAAAAAAATTAAAGCATTATCATTTTACACAAAACTCCAAAAATGGGCTGGACAAAAGTATTGGTACCCTCAGCCTAATCTTTGGTTGCACAACCTTAAGACAAAATAACTGCGAACAACCGCTTCTGGGATCCTTCAATGGGTTTCTTACAATGCTTTGCTGGAATTTTAGACCATTGTTCTTTGGCCAACTGCCCCAGGTCTGAGATTTGAAGGGTGCCATTTTCGGATCTCTCCACAGGTGTTCTATAGCTGTGGTCCCCAACGATTTGGTACCGGGCTTTGCAGAAATAATAAATAATTTATTAACCATATTGGGTTGGTATCTCAAGCTTGAAGAATAAATACTGCGCAGCATCGGCATGGTAGTACTCAGTCACCGATACCATCATTCTTGTGTTGTCACGTTCTAGTCATGCTACCAAAACGCGACATGAGAAATATGAAAAATGACAAAAATATCCTCTAAGTCAGGGGTCCCCAACGATCGGGCGTGGCGCATTTGGTACCGGGCCGCGCAGAAATAATGATAATTTATTTACGACTGCATTCTGGCCGATTGACTTTGGCCTGTGCCACTTAACACACCAATATCCCTGTCTACTTTAGATATACAACTACAGGATAGGAGGTCGTCATAGAAAAGCATTGATAGGACTGTTTGCAGTACATCTTGTTTTGTATATCTATGTGCGCTTGGCCTCGATAATAACGTATGACCTAGGTCGTCGCCCATCACATTTGTTTCCGGAAATAATTAGCCCCCACACTACAATGACTGAAAAACAGACGTCTTTGGACAGATTTTTTACGGGGAAAAGGGAACCTGACGAGCCAGAAGATGAGCCTACAACCTTGAAGAAAACAAAATCTATGCTACTTCCCAATCACTTAAAGACCCACGAACTGAGAAGGAGTGGATTAGTGACCCGTATGTGAATAAACCGAGTGATTGGAGGATGTCTGTGCAACAGGAATATCAGCTTGTAGAGATTGCAAATCACGGCGACATTAAACGTACATTTGAGACAACAACTCTGCCGAGGTTCTGGATTAAAGTAATTTCGGAATTTCCTGACATCGCTAGGACTAGCACTGAAAACTGTGCTACAATTTCCAACATCGTATCTTAAGCCATGTTCCAAGTGACGTTACTTACACCACCTCAGTACGGAGCATGCGCAGAAAGAACGCAACCAGACACCATTCCGCTTCCCTGTTTACATGATATAATTTTACTTCTAATCGGTTTGGGAAAAGGAATATTCCACCCCTGTGAATCGGAATGAAATTCCATTCGGTTTGGGCCTGTTCATTCCGAATGAGGTGTTTATATGGAACACATTTATTCGCTTTGAACATCTAAACCGATTGTAATTGGAATATTTGGCTCCATGTAAACATGGCAAATGATCCCCAGTAAATTACAAATCAATTATTTTAAAAAAATCATACTATGTTATTTCTGGATTTTTTTTTCTCCAGATTTTGTGTTTATGAGTGGAAATGCATCTATGATTGAAATTTCAGACCTCTACCTATTTTCTAAGTGGGTGAACTTGCAAAATCACAAGGGGTGCAAATACTTCTGCTTGTCACTCTATATATAATATACTGGACTGTCTCAGAAAATTAGAATACACAATATTCTAATTTTTTGAGACAGTCCTGTGTATATATACAGGACTGTCTCAGGAAATTAGAATACACAATATTCTAATTTCCTGACTGTCTCAGGAAATTAGAATATTGTGTATTCTAATTTCCTGACTGTCTCAGGAAATTAGAATATTGTGTATTCTAATTTCCTGAGACAGTCCTGTATATATACACAGGACTGTCTCAAAAAATTAGAATATTGTGTATTCTAATTTTCTGAGACAGTCCAGTATAAACACAACAGGCTGTCTGAGTGTGTGTGGGAGTGGGGAAACAGTCGCATCTGAGTATAAGTCCAAACTATAAAAAAAAAAAAAAAAAGAGTGAGATTTATAGTCCAGAAAATGCTGTAATTAAAAATAAATTAGTACGATTAAAAAACATAATATAGAAGAAATACAAATTATTATCTTTTTATTTATGGGTTTATTTTATTTTATTTTTTTGCTTTTATGATGTGGACAAGGCTTGTCTTTGTTGATATGTTTGGATTTTTTTTTCCCCCATGGCTTTTCTGAAGGTCCTGCTCAGGTTCCCATGATGTCTCCAAACGGTTCAGTGCCTCCAATCTATGTGCCTCCTGGATACATTTCACAGGTAAGCCTCCTGTAGGTCATTTTTTTCAATTAGCTTGCGATTTGTGTCCACAGTATAAATGAAGCTGAATTTCAAGTTGGACAAATACTCATTGAAGTTATTTTTTGTGGACTATCAATTGTAAATTATTGGGTATCCTAAATTGTATTTTTGAAATTGAACTGAATTCTGGTAAAAGGTTGTTTATAGAATTTGCTTGGTGTTTTTCATTCACAGTCTGGAAAATAACTCGTACAAGTCAAAGAAATTCCAAAATAGTTGTTATGACTTTAATGTCCTGGATAAATAATCTTGTGTTGTTTTTAAAATTAAAATATATTTTATTTTAAATAGTGTCAGTGTCACTGTCCAATGTTAAGTTGTGTTTGTGTCCTTTTAAGAAAATTTCCCATTTATTAATGACATCATTCTTCACCAGTAAAATTCAATTGTAGGAAACAATTTTATTTTTTAACTCCTTTAAAAATCCAATTAGGCAATTTTATGAAGCACGTTCAGTAAAGGTGTGTGAAATTTCCGATTCTTAGATTATTCACGATTCGGCCGCTGAAGATTCAAGAATGATTCACAGACATCCATACATGGAGTTTATGATGAAATTGACGGGACATTGGGTGCAGGGCTGATTAATAGGAAGGCCCACCTCTGTTCAAGCCGACCGAGTGGAAACAGAGTTTTTTTCTGTTGAAAATTTTTGTGAATAAATGCTTAAATCCTTGAATTCTTTATAGATATGGACGTAAAACAGTGTCGAACCTTGGTTGAAAAACAAAGCAGTTAGCATTTATGTTACGTAAAAAAAGTGGGGCACATAAGTATTTAGTCAACCGCCAATTGTGCAAGTTCTCCTTCTTGAAAAGATTAGAGAGGCCTTTAATTGTCAACATGGGTAAACCTCAACCATGAGAGACAGAATGTGTAAAATAAAACAGAAAATCACTTTGATTTTTAAAGAATGCATTTCCAAATTAGAGTGGAAAATAAGTATTTGGTCACCTACAAACAAGCAAGATTTCTGGCTGTCAGAGGTCTAATTTCTTCTAACGAGGTCTAACGAGGCTCCACTCGTTACCTGTATTAATGGCACCTGTTTTACCTCATTATCGGTATAAAAGACACCTGTCCACAACTTCAGTCAGTCACACTCCAAACTCCACTATGGCCAAAGAGCTGTCGAAGGACACCAGAGACAAAATTGTAGACCTGCACCAGGCTGGGAAGACTGAATCTGCAATAGTTAAAATGCTTGGTGTAAAGAAATCAACTGTGGGAGCAATTATTAGAAAATGGAAGACATACAAGACCACTGATAATCTCCCTCGATCTGGGGCTCCATGCAAGATCTCACCCCGTGGCGTCAAAATGATAACAAGAACGGTGAGCAAAAATCCCAGAAACACACGGGGGGACCTAGTGAATGACCTACTGAGAGCTGGGACCACAGTAACAAAGGCTACTATCAGTAACACAATGCGCCGCCAGGGACTCAAATCCTGCACTGCAAGACGTGTCCCCCTGCTGAAGAAAGTACACATCCAGGTCCGTCTGCGGTTTGCTAGAGAGCATTTGGATGATCCAGAAGAGGACTGGGAGAATGTGTTGTAATCAGATGAAACCAAAATAGAACTTTTTGGTCGAAACACAGGTTCTCGTGTTTGGAGGAGAAAGAATACTGAATTGCATCCGAAGAACATCATACCCACTGTGAAGCATGGGGGTGGAAACATCATGCTTTGGAGCTGTTTTTCTGCAAAGGGACCAGGACGCCTGATCTGTGTAAAGGAAAGAATGAATGGGGCCATGTATCGAGATATTTTGAGTGAAGACCTCCTTCCATCAGCAAGGGCATTGAAGATGAGACGTGGCTGGGTCTTTCAGCAAGACAATGATCCCAAACACACAGCCAGGGCAACGAAGGAGTGGCTTCGTAAAAAGCACTTATAGGTCCTGGAGTGGCCTAGCCAGTCTCCAGATCTCAACCCCATAGAAAATATGTGAAAGGAGTTCAAAGTCCGTGTTGCCCAACGACAGCGAGTTCTAGAGGAGATCTGCATGGAGGAATGGGCCAAAATACCAGCAACAGTGTGTGAAAAGCTTGTGAAGAGTTACAGAAAACGTTTGGCCTCTGTTATTGCCAACAAAAGGTACATACCAAAGTATTAAGATGAACTTTTGGTATTGACCAAATACTTATTTTCCACCATGATTTGCAAATAAATTCTTTAAAAATCAAACAATGTGATTTTCTGTTTGTTTTTTTCCCCACACTCTCTCTCTTGGTTGAGATTTACCCATGTTGACAATTTCAGGCCTCTCTAATATATTCAAGTGGAAGAACTTTCACAATTAGTGGCTGACTAAATACTCATTCGCCCCACTGTAAGAGCAACAAACACTCTAAGTGGGTCTGGCGTGCCACGAAAGATGCACATGCTGAAAAGCACCTCATACCCACTGTGAAGTATGGGGGTGGGTCAGTGATGCTGTGGGGCTGTTTCGCTTCCAAAGGCCCTGGGAACCTTGTTAGGGTGCATGGCATCATGAATGCTTTGAAATACCAGGACATTTGAAATCAAAATCTGTTGCTCTCTGCCCGAAAGCTGAAGATGGATCGTCACTGGGTCTTTCAGCAAGACAATGACCCTAAACATATGGCCAAATCTTCACAGAAATGGTTCACCAGACACAAAATCAAGCTCCTCCGATGGCCATCTCAGTCCCCAGACCTTGTTTTGTTGGCAAAAGGGGGTTGTACAAAGTATTAACACCAGTGGTGCTAATAATTGTGACGCACATTATTTGATGTCAAATAATTTTTTACTAATGTGGGATTTTTTCCCCACTGAATGAATGCTCTTGTATTGAAGGTTGGATTTTTCTCTTTTTTTCCATTAAGGTCTCATATTATTTGAATTAAAAAAAAATATTAGAAGCTAAAAAACACATCTTTTTCAGGGGTGCCAATAATTATGGAGGGCACTGTAGCAAATACAGATACACACACCATTTGTTGCCTTCATTATTAGGCTTGTCTAAGGCTTTTATTTTTTTAAGGCTCCAGGAACATGTTTTTTTTTGGTCCAATATGGCTCTTTCAACATTTTGGGTTGCCGACCCCTGGACTAGCGGGAGCAATTTTAACAACTTTAACAGTTGATTCACAACATTAAATTAATTGTATGTAGTTTAAAGCTGCTGATACAAAATGGGGACTTGACTGAGTATTTTATTTACTGTTTTGAACTGTTAAATTGATACCGAAATAGTAGTTAAGCCTGAGAGTTTTTTTGTACTATTTTAGTGTCTAATGTACGAAACATTAAAAGCAGCTATTAAGGGGGGGGACTCTGAATCGTAATCAGATTGTGACGTGCCCCAAGATTCCCACCTCTAACATTCAGTGTGGTTTATCATAAAATGTCTAATCTGTTAAAGCTATATATCAAAGAAATTGAATCGTTGAGAAGGGTTTATTTGTAAAATTAAACAGTTCTCATCAAGTATCAATAGTCATGTTAGCTATTATGCTAGCAAAGCTAGACTGAGGGCTAACTTTGCTAACTAACTGTTAGTGTCCACTCTGTTACGTCCAAATGACGCCCTATTTAAAAAAAAAAAAAAAAAAAAAAAAAAAGACGTAAAAATCTGCCGGGTCCTTTTCGTAAAGCCTGTCTGGTTTGTTGGTACTTTGGCTGATTTTTCAAGATGCGCAGAATGTTGTATCACCAAAAAACATTGTCAGTCTGTTGACCGTGCAGTACATCATTTTAAAATCCTCAGATTAGGTGCGAAACTCAGTTAACAGTCATTGTGTTCTTTCTGTCTCTGCCGCGTGGCCTTTTATTTATGAGTCACAAAGAGCCGCATCGTTCCTTGAACTTTTAAGGTTTGACTCGTCTGTTTTGTGACTCGCGGCGCTGTCCTTTCAGATCATCGAAGAGAACGGTGTGCGTCGCGTTTTGGTGTTGCCTCAGCAACCGGAGTTCCACCCAGGAGGCCACTCGCCTCTCCACCACCCGCCGCCGCCTCCCCACGCGCACCTGCCCGCCTTCATCCCACACCCGGCCATGATGCCGCCGCCCCCTCACCTTTACACGGGCATGGCGGGAGGCGTGGGCGACATGAGCTCGCAGTACATCTCCCAATATCACCCGGCTCACATTTACTCAGAGCAGGGTGAGATGCCGCTCGAAAACGTCAAATCCCGCCCGCCGATCGTCTGTCACATGCCGTTTCTTCGGCGTTCAGTCTCTGCAGATTCCCACCCCCAGCATGGACGCCCGGCGTTCGTCCATAGGGACGACCGAACGAGCAAAACTTACGAGCGCCTCCAGAAAAAACTCAAGGACCGGCAGGGTGGAGGAGCCGCGCCTGCCAAGGACAGCCCTCCCTTGTCACCTCAGAAGACATGCGGAAGCCCCGACGCCCTCAATGGCGTCGGAGGCAAAGCGCCCGAGGCGGAGCAGCAAGCGGGTCGGGGCAAAAACGGTGAAGCCGCAGGTGGGTATTTCGGACCGAATTTCATTTTTTTTCTCCATCAAAACCCATCATGGAATATGTTATGTACTTCCTCAATTAGGGCTGTCAAAATTATCGCGTTAACGGGCGGTAATTAATTTTTTAAATTAATCACGTTAACATATTTGACGCAATTAACGCACATGCCCCCCTCAAACAGATTAAAATGTCAACACAGTGTAATGCCAACTTGTTACTTGTGTTTTTTGGAGTTTTGCTGCCCTTTGCTGGCGCTTGGGTGCGACTGATTTTATGGGCTTAAGCACCCATGAGCATTGTGTAATTATTGACATCAACAATGGCAGGCTACTAGTTTATTTTTTGATTGGAAATTTTACAAATTTTATTAAAACGAAAACATTAAGAGGGGTTTTAACTAGGGCTGTCAAAATTATCACGTTAACGGGCAGTAATTAATTTTTTAAATTAATCACGTTAACATATTTGACGCAATTAATGCACATGCCCCCCTCAAACAGATTAAAATGACAACACATTGCAATGCCAACTTGTTACTTTAGTTTTTGGGAGTTTTGCTGCCCTCTGCTGGCGCTTGGGTGCGACTGATTTTATGGGAGTAAGCACCCATGAGCATTATGTAATTATTGACATCAACAATGGCAGGCTACTAGTTTATTTTTTGATTGAAAATTTTATAAATTTTATTAAAACGAAAACATTAAGAGGGGTTTTAATTAGGGCTGTCAAAATTATCGCGATAACGGGCAGTAATTAATTTTTTAAATTAATCACGTTAACATATTTGACGCAATTAACGCACATGCCCCCCTCAAACAGATTAAAATGACAACACATTGCAATGCCAACTTGTTACTTTAGTTTTTGGGAGTTTTGCTGCCCTCTGCTGGCGCTTGGGTGCGACTGATTTTATGGGAGTAAGCACCCATGAGCATTATGTAATTATTGACATCAACAATGGCAGGCTACTAGTTTATTTTTTGATTGAAAATTTTATAAATTTTATTAAAACGAAAACATTAAGAGGGGTTTTAATATAAAATTTCTATAACTTGTACTAACATTTATCTTTTAAGAACTACAAGTCTTTCTATCCATGGACCGCTTTAACAGAATGTTAATAATGTTAATGCCATCTTGTTAATTTGTTATAATAAATAAATACAGTAAATCTGTACCGTGTGTTGAATGTATGTATCCATCTTGTCTTATCTTTCCATTCCAACAATAATTTACAGAAAAATATGGCATATTTTATAGATGGTTTGAATTGCGATTAATTACGATTCATTTTTAAGCTGTAATTAACTCTATTAAAACCTTTGATCATTTGACAGCCCTATCCTCAATGTATGTACATTTAAGGCCGAGACCACCAAACACTTCCTTATTCAGTGTGCTTCTACTCACATGTGCACACGACTCATCACTTAGGTTTCTTTTTACCGTAATACCACAACAGGGAGCGCACAACTATGGCAACAGCAGTGCGACATAAATGTTATATAACACATCACTTTCGAATGCTTTTTCAAGCTGTTCACTTTTATACATTTATTAGTTTTTAAATTTTATATATTTGAGATATTTTCAGCCTTGCTGATGACGTGCTGACCAAGAACATGTCTTGTGCAAAGAAGAGGAGTTTATTGAAGTTGTCTTCTTCAATTCAGCACCTTTGTGAAGTTGGCCCCACATCAGACGCAAATTTATATAACAATGATTTTTATCGTTTGTGCTACGTTTGCGCTTGCTTGTGCTGTAAAAAGTTTCATTTGCACTGCTATCGTTTTCAAATCTAAGCATGCTGCTGAAGGACATGCGTTCCCCTCTCCAAACTACTGTGACAGAGAAATGTCAGGCGAAATGTAAAGTCCATTCACTTTGCAAATAGAAAAAAAGCACATACCCCAATTGCAAACGCTTTGCAAAAGAAAAAAGCACGAATGCAAACTGCGACAACACGATCCCCAATTCCTAAAGTGTAGTTGCAAATTGGCAAAAGTACAAACCCCAAATCCCACAACACGAATGCAAATGGCTCGCAACATGACTGCAAATGTCTCGCATGATGAATGCAAAAAAAAAAAACACAGCACGACAGCAAGACGACCCGGAAGTAAAATAAAAAATAAAATTTAAAAAAAAAAGGACGACACTTTGGATTTTGCTATATGTGCTTTGTGACCATCTCTACCGACCTCCGTAAAGTAGCATCCCCCCCCCCCCCCCCTTTCAGACGCAAATTTATAGAAAAATGATGTCGTACCAACTCTCTCAATAACAGAGGGGTGTCCCAACAACTAAGGCAAACGTAGCACAAACGAATGGCACCCCTTCGGGTCCATTTTGCAGTAAATAAGGGGCTTGAGATATGAATTTCGAGTCATGACATGACTCGCACCCCCCCCAAATTAGTGAAAAACCGTGTGATAAAAGTGTTGCAACTCATGTGCATGACATAATTAATTAAATAATGAAATATTTATCGATCTTTTTACATTAAATGAGCTGATATTAAATTGGTGACCCATTTAAATGTTTATTTCAAGATGGATTTATTTCATTATTTCCCATGTGTTCCCCAATTCTTTTTAATTTTGTTTTTATCACTTATGAAAATGACTTCAAAATTGTCCAAATTATCTTTATAGACCCTACTCACATGATGTCACAACCACGCCTCCGCGCCATATTGTCCGTCAACTCGTCGTGTTGACGCATCCCGCTACGTAAATTCCTCCTATTATGGCGTGTTTTTCTGCTCGTTAACATTAATAATCAAAATGGTGAAGGCGTGTGTGGCGGTCGGTTGCAATAACAGAGCAGATAGACAGAGAGACTTGAAGTTCTACCGTATTCCGAGTGACCCGGAGAGGAGAGCGAGATGGACTGCTGCAATTTGACGAGAAAACTGGACTCCAAACGATTACCACGGATTATGTAGTAGTCATTTTATATCTGGTAAGATGCATTTATTCTATATTTAGAGGGTTTTGGGCTGACAACCACAATTAAGATCATTGCGAGGCTAATCGCCGACAACATACAGTTTCAAATTCAAGATGCTTATTTCTTCCACCATCATTACATTTTGAATAATATTTAGCTGGTACCAAGTGAAAGAAGCTGGCCTCGTCTACGGATCGTCAGTTAAACAGGTGTGTCCAAACCTTTTGCAAAGGGGGCCAGATTTGGTGTGGTAAAAATGCGGGGGCTACCTTAGCTGATTCACATAGAACAATTTATTTAAACAATTTTTAGCAAGCCCTTCTGTGTGTCACATTTGCTTTATTATTTTTTTAAATTCATAATTTCAAGTCTCGTCTTTGTGGCGTTCTCTTTAGACACTCGGGCTCTTGCGAAATACTGCTGCTGTGAAATTAAATTAGCTTCCAGTTGCTATAATTTCTCGCTGCGTATCTTCTCTGTAATGTTGTCGTACATGTCAGCGTGTCTTGTTCGGTGATATCATTATCGCGTCACATCGAACTCTTTGAAAACAGCGACTGTCTCTTTGCAAATGAGGCAGACACAGTTGTTGCATGCTTTATTGAAGAAATAGTCCAATATCCACCTATCCTTGAAGCGTCGTCCATCGCAGTCAACTTTTTTTTTTTTTATTGATTGTCGCCATTTTAGAAAATTGGTAGTAAAGGGTCACACGGGGTAATGTTGCTTAGAGTGCTGCTCTTAAAGTTTTTCAAACTTTCGTGAAAATAGGCTGATTTTGTGAGGACAAGATAGTTGTAGATATCAGGGTAGCAGATGTCAGGCAGAGACGGCGAAGACAGCGGGTCGAAAAAATATCGATTTAGGCATCAAATATGGATCTGGCGAATGGATAGACTGAAGCTTCTCCACATAACGCCTTTTATGCAACGCGTCCAATGAGTTTACTGCGTCTGAAAGCACCGGGGCTTCCATGAATTGCACTATAAATTCCACGACAAATTGAAACCATTGAGAATACGGATAAACAATGACGGACAATATGGCGGCCGGATACAGCGACACGTCATTCTGTGATATTGGTGAGTAGGGTCTATAGCATTATATTTATTTCCCTTTATATATTTTTTTAATTTTTATTTTATTATTTTAGGTACTTTTGTATTCGACAATGCTATTTTCTTTTCTTTTTTTTTTTTTATTAATTTGTTTTCAGATTTTCTTTTAATTTTTGTTTTGTTTTCCTAAGCTTTGATTTTATTTAATTTAGGATGTACAATTTTTTGTTGTATTTTTCAAATTTTCACATTTTTATTACCGTTATTTTTTTCATATCCTTATTTCCCCATTATTATTTTTTTTGTTTTATGTTTTTACTTATGAAAAAAAATTACTTTTCCTAATAACGATTTTTTAAATTATTATTTTTATCAATATGTGTAGTTTTGTATTCTGCAATATTTTTAATGTTTTGAATTTATTTTCCATATTTTCTTACAGTTTTTTTTTTTCATTTCTATTTAAATCCTTTTGATTTTATTAAAATTATGGATTTCCAATTTTTTGTGGTATTTTTCAAATTTTCTATTTTTATTGCCGTTGTTTTTGTGTCCTTATTTAGGAAAATATTTTTAATGGGGAAAAAATGGAAAGACCGGACATATTTTTACTTTAATATATGTATGTATATATTTATATAATTTTTCAACAAAACAAGAAAATGATCGCTGCCATCCCTCCCAGTCCAATTGAATTAAATGTCTTTGCCCATCAATCGTAGTGAAGGACTAAATTCAGGCATCAAGGGGGTGAAAAGAGAACATGATGGAAAAATGTCACAATTTTTCAAAATAAAACTATTTTATTTTTTTGCCCTCAGAATTGGACGCAGCAGGCCTAGCCCTACAAGCACTGCTGAGCACCATGGCTAAACCTTCGGTTGGTATGCCCTTCTTTTCCTCCCCTGTTCTTCTTTAAGCCCAGTTTGCTTGTATTTACATATTTTGATGCGACTATCAGCAGTACGCCCACGAGAGACTGCTAATGACGCCAATGCGTGGCGTCATTAAAAGTCCCGGTAACGCCGCTGATGAATTTCCGCCGACGCCCAGCTAATGAAGTCGGACCCACCGACGGCCACGCGCGAGGAAATTTTCTCTTGTGTGTGTGCCCACATGACAGTGAACGGGATTTTCTTTCCAGATGAAAACGTATTGAAAATTGGTCTTAGTATCAGTACCCATGCAATAAATTACTGTGCCAACCCTCCCACTGTAAATGGATTGGACGTATTGCGACAATGGTGGCCAATAAGTAAACAACATCAGTTGAGAAATAAGCTAGTTGATGGTAACTTTACATGTAATGCAAAAGTTACCATCTATAGTATTGTTTCATCTTAAATCTTGTCACTTTTTGAGTATCCTAGGCCTTCCACGTGCTTTAACCTATCGACTCCGTTCCAACTTCAACATATTTCAAAAATTCATGCCACGCGAACTTTATTCAGTGTTTGCCCCCCCACCCCAAAATCGTGGTTCTTTCAAAATATGAATTTGATGACCAAGATGGCAACGGTTTTTTTTTTCTTTTTACCAAGATGGCACCATTTTTTTAACCAAGATGTCAGTTTTTTTTAACCAAGATGTCACCGTTTTTTTTAACCCAAGATGGAACTTTAAAAAAAAATTTTAATACCAAGATGTCAGTTTTTTTTTAAACCCAAGATGACACTTTTTTTTGGTAACCAAAATGGCAGTTTTTTTTATTTCCCAAGATGTCACCATTTTTTTTTTTTTTTTTATGTAATAGTTTTGTTTTTTAAAAAGATGGCGCAGTTTCTTTTATTTTTTTACCAAATTGGCACAGTTTTTTCAACCAAGATGGCACTGTTTTTTGACCAAAAAGTCAGGTTGTTTTTTTTTTTACCAATGTTTTTGACCAAGATGGCACCATTTTTTAAACCAAGATGGCACCATTTTTTAAACCAAGATGTCGTTTGTTTGTTTTTTTGTGACCAAAATCGCACTTTTTTTTTTACCAAGATGTCACGTTTTTTTTTAACCAAGATGTCACTGTTTTAGTTTTTTTTATTTTTTATTTTTTATTATTATTATTATTATTATTATTATTTTTTTTTTTTTTTTTTTAAAGATGGCAGTTTTTCATTTTTACCAAGTTGGCACAGTTTTTTTTTTCTTCAACCAAGATGGCAGTTTTTTGACCAAGAAGTCAGGTTTTTTTTAATTTTTTTTTTTAACCAAGATGGCCCTTTTTTAAGCAAGATGTCACCATTTTTATTTTTATTTTTTACCAAGATGTCACTGTTGTATTTTTTATTTAAACGATGGCACAGTTTCTTTCATTTTTTTACCAAGTTGGCAGTTTTTTTCAACCAAGATGACACCGTTTTTTTTTTTTACCAAGAAGTCAGTTTTTTTTTTTTTTTTTTTTTTTTTTTTTTTAATGGACCAAGATGGCCCTTTTTTGACAAAGATGTCACCGTTTTTTTTTTGTTTTTTTGGGGGTTTTTTTGGACCAATACGTCAGGTGTTTTTTTTTTTTTCTAAGATGGCACCATTTTTTTTAACAAGATGGCATATGTCACCTTTGTTTTTTTACTTTACCAAGAAGTCCCCCCCCCCGACTAAAATGGCACCATTTTTTTTAACCAAAAATCTATATCAACAGGAAGTGACCCCAAGGAGTTTACCTGCCAAAGCAAAGCTACCATCGCAGTTTCTCCAGAAATTGCATTTTGTAGTTATGACTTAATTTCTATTGACTTTGATGGGAAAGTCGCCCCTACCAATATAACCTCCTTCTAGGGGCCATTGAAGGTCTTTTTATTTTTATTTTTTTTGAATGAAAATATCACTAGTAGATGTCAAATCCATTTGAAATGGGAGTCTGACATCCGCTCATGTGGTGTCAAATCATCCTTCTGATGTGAATTTGAATGAGTAAATCACTCGTGAATGAACATTCACTGCCATCCTTCCCACTTAAAATGGATTAAACGTCTAGTACCTGCAATGGCAGATAATTGGTGTCCACATTGTAAGACCAAAATAAATGTAAAAAAGTAATATGTGTAGATATGTTAAGAGTTGCAAAATTAGGATTTGTAGCATTTTTAGGCCAAAAGTTTATTAAATAGAACAGGAAGTGACCCAGAAATGCCAACTCATCCGCTACTAAGTGTTGTTGTACTGGTTAGTTATCGACTCATTGACAGGAAATTGAGAGCTCGGAGCTGCTTCAGGCACAACAAAAATAGCTCCTTTGAATAGAGGATTAGCTAGGAATTTCTTTGACCTCATAAAATGTACACTACAATCCTCTGAGGTCCTTGTAAATGTTGCAAAAGGAGTGTATTTCAAAGCGCTCGGATGGCTAAACCCCCGTGGTTGGGGATTTTATTCACCCCTCTATTTTGTTAGAGCGTGATGCGAAACAGTGGGGCGAGAAGGTCAATCTGATATTTTTCTTGCGTAAAAAATGGACCCTGCAGGTGTAGCGCCATCTGAAAAGGCACCAAATATAATGGGATAAAAATTCCTCACATAGAGTATTGGTATTTTTTTTTTCTTCCTGTCAAATTACTCTGCCTGCACTTTAATCCTCACTATTCCAACTTTGATAGGTTCCAAAAAACTCATACCATCAGATGCCCAACTTTGATAGGTTCCAAAAAACTCATACCATCAGATGCACTACCCCATGGGAGTGACACTGGAATGCCTCGAAATCAACAGGAAGTGAACCCGAAATGCTCTGAAATCAACAGGAAGTGACCCTCAAATCCCACCATATCAACAAGTGACCCAATATGAACAGGAAGTGAAACTACAATGCGTAACGATCCATAGACCCTGCTCACCAACGTTACAGAATGACGTGTCGCTGTTTCCGGCTGCCATATTGTCCGTCTCTGTTTAGCCCTATTCTCAATGGTTTCAATTAGTCGTTCAGTTTATAGAGCAATTCATGGAAGCCCCGACGCTGTAAACTCATTGGATGCGTTGCATAAAAGGCATTATGTGGAAAAGCTTGAGTCTATTCATTCGCCAGATCCATATTTGATGCCTAAATCGATATTTTTCGACCCGCTGTCTTCGCCCTCTCTGCCTGACATCTGCTACCCTGATATCTACAACTATCTTGTCCACACAAACTCAGCCTATTCTCATGAAAGTCTGAAAAACTTTTAAGAGCAGCACTCTAAGCAACATTACCCCGTGTGACCCTTTACTTCCAACTTTCTAAAATGGCAACAATCAATTAAAAAAAAAAAGATGACTGCGATGGCTGACGCTTCAAGGATAGGTGGATATTGGACGATTTCTTCAATAAAACACGCAACAACTGTGTCTGCCTCATTTGCAAAGAGACAGTCGCTGTTTTTAAAGAGTTCGATGCGACGTGATAATATTACCGAACAAGACACGCTGAGATGTACATTACAGGGAAGATACGCAGCGAGAAATTATAGCAACTGGAAGCTAGTTTAATTTCACAGCAGCAATATTTCGCAAGAGCCCGAGTGTCGAAAGAGAACGCCACAAAGGCGAGATTGTTGAAATTATGAATGAATAAAAAAAAAATAAAGTAAATGTGACACACAGAAGGGCTTGCTAAAATTTGTTTAAATATATTCTATGTGAATTAGCCAAGGTAGCCCCCCGCATTTTTACCACACCAAATCTGGCCCCCTTTGCAAAAGGTTTGGACACACCTGTTTACTGACGATCCGTAGACGAGGCCAGCTCCTTTCACTTGGTACCAGCTAAATATTATTCAAAATGTAATGACGATGGAAGAAATAAGCATCTTGAATTTGAAACTATGTTGTCGCCGATTAGCCTCGCAATGATCTTAATTGTGGTTGTCAGCCCAAAACCCTCTAAATATATATTAGATGCATCTTACCAGATATAAAATGACTACTACATAATCTGTGGTAATCGTTTGGAGCCCAGTTTTCTCGTCGAATTGCAGCAGTCCATCTCGCTCTCCTCTCCGGGTCTCTCGGAATACGGTAGAACTTAAAGTCTCTCCGTCTATCTTCTCTGTTACTGCAACCAGCCGCCAGACACGACTTCACCATTATGATTATTAATGTTAACGAGCAAAAAAACATGCCATAATAGGAGGAATTTACGAAGCGGTAATGCGTTAACATGACGAGTAGACGGACAACATGGCGCGGAGGTGTGGTTGTGACGTCATGTGAGTAGGGTCTATAGGAGGTGACCCTGGAATGCCTCAGAATCAACAGGAAGTGACCCAATATGAACAGAAAGAGATCCTGGAATGCCCTGAAGTCAATAGGAAATGACCCTCAATCCCCCCATATTAACAGCAAGTGACCCAATATGAACAGGAGAAGTGAACCTGTAATGCCCAAAATCAACAGGAAGTGACACTAATATGGACAGGAAGTGACCCTTGAATCCCTCCATTTCAATAGGAAATGACCCAATATGAATACGAAGTGAAATTGTAGTGCACAAAAATCAACAGGAAGTGACCCAATATATAAGGAAGTGAGCCCGAAATCAATAGGAAGTGAACCCAAAATGCCCTGAAATTAATAGGAAGTGAACCCGGAATCAACAGGAAGTTACCCTCAAATCCCTCCATATCAAAAGGAAGTGACCCAATGTGAACAGGAAGTGAACCTGTAATGCCCAAAAATTAACAGAAAATGACCCAGTATGTACAGGATGTGAACCCGAAATCAACAGGAAAATACCCTCAAATACCTCCATATCAATAGAAAGTGACCTGATATCTACTGGAAGTGACCTTGGAATGCCTCAAATGCCCTGATATCAACAGGAAGGGACCCTCAAATCCCCCCATATCAGCAGTAAGTGACCCAATATGAACAGGAAGTGAACCTGTAATGCCTAAAAATTAACAGGAATTGACTCGATATCTACAGGAAGTGTACCTGTAATGCCTCAAAATCAACAGGAAGTGGCCCAATATGTACAGAAAGTGAACCCGAAATGCCCTGAATTCAACAGGAAGTGACCCAATATGTGCAGGAAGTGTACCCGAAATGCCCCGAATCAACAGGTACACTTCTTATGCAGATTGGGTCACTTCCTGATGATTTTGAGGCATTACTGGGTGACTTCCTGTGTATTTTGGGACATTTTAGGGTCACTTCCAAATCATATTGGGTCACTTCCTGTTGGTTTTGAGGCTTTCCAGGGTCACTTCCTGTGTATTTTGGGACATTTAGGGGTAAATTCCTGACATTGAGTCACTTGAGTTGGAAATCACTAGGAATAAATGGAGGTTTTTGTGAAATTGAAATGAATGGTGAATTGGGCCATTGGAAATCAACTGAAAATTTTAGCCATTAGAAATGAATGGGTATGTTTTTTGGCACGTTTTGGCTGCGCCGTAAATTTTTAGGAATGACTGGATAGAACTTTTGTGCCCGTTAGAGTCCTGATTTTTTTTTTTTTTTGATTAGGACAAAAACTGTGGGACATGCATAGTGTTTTGAAATGTTACTCTTCCAGTCTTTTGGAGCAAACGGTCATTTGTGTGGTGTCAAGCGTTTTGGTTTATGAACGGGTGTCGGAGGGTCCGATGATTTTGTCTGGGTGGCGGGCTGAAGAAACGCCCCCCCCAAAAAATGGAATGTTATAGATGGTAGCTTTTGAATTACCGTATTGGCCCGACTGAAAAAGTGGGGTCTTTATTTGCGGTCTAGACGTCATACCCATTCATGACGCTAGATGGCGCCAAATATCATTGAAGCGATGTTCTGTCATGAGAGATCTCAGCTACTCTCAAGTTTAACCAGTTTGCGTTATTTTATTGCAATGTTTTTCCTTGTTCAGATTTGTTTCATGACTACAGTTAGTTATGGTTAATGCAGTTATTGCCATTTTGTTGTTTCATCACAATAGATTGGTTTATTTACATTTCAAAAACCAAAAGCCATTCATTTAGGGATGTGATTGCACTTTAGTTTACGTATTTAAATGTTCAGTTATTAAGATTAGAATGAGGCAAAATAACATGCTTTTTCTCTCAAATATATTTGTTTCAGATGTACTGTAATTATTTTCTATATAAAAATTAATTTGGTGTTCAAAAAGTCTTTTTTTCAAACTTGAAAAAGAGGGGGTCATCTTATAATCGTGGCCGTTTTATATTTGGGCCAATACAGTACTTGCAAAGCTACCATCGGAAATTAAGCTTTCCAACATTTTGGAATGAACATTGACAAAAGAGCACTTATTGTAGTGTCTAAAAGGACAACGGCAAATTGATGAGGGTTTTCCATTGGTATAGAGCACTATTACTGTAAGCCGTAGCCTATAGTAAAAAAAAAAAACGACATAACAGTTTAAAAGGACACTTGCTGTCTCAAGTTAACGCTAATGCTGACACGAATGCTATGCTAACGATGCAAATTACATTTAGTGTGTAACAATCGCTCAGCACAGAACCTTAAAAGGCTAAAGCAAAATTGCATATTATCTCTTGCTAAGATTACAAATCTTACCATGTGTTTCAAAACAAGCAAACACCTGCTACGATGCTAGCTGACTAACTACACGTTGAATAAGAAAATGTCACACATGATGACGGATCCTATAGCGCGTTTTCGTCTCGTCAGACGAAGAGTGGCATTCGCCCTGTTACGTTTTAGTCTCCCAAGACAAGTTCTTAGCTCGTCATCGACTAAATATTTTCATTATTGTCATCTTTGACGAACTCAACAATGGTTCCAAATGGTGTCTAAAAAGGTGTAGACAGTAGACACAGTAGACAATCCGGCTGGTGGAGCTGTAAATGCTATTTACACACCTGTGTTTTGTGTACACGCGACAGGTGTCGGACATCCGGGCCCGGGCGGTTAAAGCCAGCTGGAACGCGCCCACGCCGGAGGACGACGGCATCCTCGTGGGGACCCTCAGCTACGAGGTGTCTGTCTCGTTTAGCGGCAAGGATGGCAAGTACAAGAGCGTGTACTGGTGAGTGATGTCAGCGCTAACAAGCTAGCCATTGATGGGGATAGACGTCAAATCCATCTGAACTGGGATCCCTAGTATGGCCATTGACGGCGATCGTTTGATTGCCGTCATCCCCCCAACGCAAATTGGATTGGACGTCCAGCTCCGTCTATGGCAGCCAATGAGTTAACAAATAGATGTCGAAAAGCATTGGTGTACGATATAAGTATTTTCCACACTATAAGGCGAACTAAAAGCCTCCAATTTTCTCAAAAGCCGACAGTGCGCCTTATATATGGGATTAATATTGGTGAATCATGGCATTCTCTTTAGACCAGAGCCATCTAGTGGATGCATAATGCAAACCCCACTACTACCACAACTGCTACTAGTACTGCGTCTTATAATCTGATGTGGTTTACATATGGATTTTTTAATAATGACATAAGGCTGGGCGGTATGGCCTAAAGTACGTATCACGGTAAATTGAGCAGATTTACCTCGATAACGATAAATGACGATCAAGTCGCCCAAGCGGACTGTGATATAATTTGAAAATCTGAATCAGTGCGTGAAATAACAAATTGTTTCTTGTTGATTTATTTACCAGATTTCAATTTAACATAGTTAAAAAATTGTAAATGCAGTCTAAACATTACGTATTTAAAACAGTTGTTGTAATCCATAGAAATTCAGGTATGAACATTTATAACAGCTTGTATGACTTGAACAATGTCAACATTATAAAAATCAATACGACGACTGTGCAAACATGTCGTTGTAACACAAATGACTTAGTTTGAACAAAACACTTCAAACATTCAACTTATTGTTAATGGCTGCTGTGACATAATTACTCAACACAAGTGTTTAATTCAAGGTTTCAGGTTTTTTTCCTGAAAAAATGCCCACATGCATCCCACCACACAAACACACATTACAGCTATATTGCTCTTTTGCCAATGAAACATTTAAGATTTTATCATGGGAGTAAAGGTGTGCCTTATAGTCCGATGCGCCTTATAGTACAGAAAATACAGTACATCACAATTTTAATATATAAAAAAAAGCAAAATTTGAAAAATGCAACTAAAAATAGGAAAATCCTAACTTAAAAAAAAAAACATAAAATCAAAAAAAGTTTTTTTTAAATCGAAGAAAATTGATTAAAAATACGTTTATAATATTTAAAAAAAATAGGAGGGGAAATATGAAAGATAATTCATAATT
Organism: Corythoichthys intestinalis; assembly: GCF_030265065.1. Classification (NCBI taxonomy): domain Eukaryota; kingdom Metazoa; phylum Chordata; class Actinopteri; order Syngnathiformes; family Syngnathidae; genus Corythoichthys; species Corythoichthys intestinalis. The sequence continues at coordinate 5,818,209 of NC_080400.1, forward strand.
AAAATTGCAAAATACAACAATTGGAAATTTGAAAAAAAATTCATCATAATTTTTTTGTAACTTAGAAAATGGGTAAATTCGTAAAATAAAAATGCTGAAATAATATTAAATGATGAAAAATTGTCTTGTGTTAAATTTTAAATATTTTTAAAAATAATATTCCATAATTATGATTTTGTCATTGTCATCTGCACGTAGCGTAAATAAAAAGACCTTTCCAAATATACAACAAAAATTTGGGGGGGGGGAATCATGTTAAAGAAATGGAAGAAAATTGGTAAATTCATTCAAATAATAAAGTTTAAAAATGATTTTTTGAAAATGAGAACAATTACTTAAAAGGTGGAAATAAAATTCCTCTTGTTTGATCAATTAAAAAAAATTTTTTTTTAAAAATTGTTTTATTCGCATTTTTTACCTGAATTCCACAATTGTATTTTTCTATAATATATATGTATATAAATATAAGGGCTGTCAAAATTATCGCGTTAACGGGCGTTAATTTTTAAAATTAATCACGTTAAAATATTTGACGCAATTAACGCACATGCCCCGCTCAATTAGATTAAAATGACAGCAGTGTAATGTCCGCTTGTTACTTGTTTTTTTTGTTTGGCGCCATCTGCTGGCGCTTGGTACCAAATGAATTTATGGGTTTAAGCATAATGAGTGAGCATGGTGTAATTATTGTCATCAACAATGGCGAGCTACTACCGTAGTTTATTTTTTGATTGAAATATTTACAAATTTTAATAAAACTAAAACATTAAGAGGGGTTTTAATATAAAATTTCTATAACTTGTACTAACATTTATCTTTTAAGAACTACAGGTTTTTCTATCCATGGATCGCTTAAAGAGAATGTTAATAATGTTAATGCCATCTTGTTGATTTATTGTTATAATAAACAAATACAGTACTTATGTACCGTATGTTGAATGTATATATCCGTCTTGTGTCTTATCTTTCCATTCCAACAATGATTTACAGAAAAATATGGCATATTTTAGAGATGTTTTGAATTGCGATTAATTACGATGAATTTTTAAGCTGTAATTACGTCGATTAAAAAATTTAATCGTTTGACAGCCCTATTTTTTTTTTTTTTTTAATTTCAATTATTAATACCATTTGTGTTGTAAACCGGTGTGTCCTTTAATCCCGAAATGAAAATATTTATGTATTCCTCCTTTGTAAATTGAAGCATGACCCGGAATTCCTTTCATTGCAGCGGTGAGGAACTCAGTGCAACTTTAGAGAACCTTCGACCTGCAACAGACTATCACGTCAGGTAAGCGGTAACTCCAGTCTTCGAAACGACGGAACCTCTTTCGAGTCTCTAACCCGAACGCTCCGACAGGGTCCAGGCTACGTGTAACTGTTTACAGGGAAGCCCTTCGGAGGCGGCGAGCTTCACCACGCTGAGCTGCGAGCCCGAGGTGCCCAACGCTCCCAAAAAGGCCAGCGGGAACAAGAACTCGCTCGTACTTCAGTGGAAGGTACAGTGTTTTCTTGTGTCAACATTAGCCAGGTTATGGAACAAAACTATACTGCAAAAATCTTATTAGATGGGGCCCAGATATCAAAATTCTTTTTTTTTTTTTCTCTAAATGACATTTCCACAGTCCAAACCGTTTGACCGACCGTCACCATTCAAACATCAAATTGACCGGAATTTCCGCGCGATGCAGGGAATACTTCGAATGACCCTCCAAAATGTTCCGTTCGCCCGTAAACATATTTTTTGGGAAGTTTTTTTCCAAAATGTATGTAGTCCTATAATTTTTGAACAAATCGCATAATTACACATCTAAAATTACAGGTCAGTAAGGGGCATAAAGGTTGTATGCAGAATTTGACCAAAACTTGCGGTTACCCCAAAATTCGCCCAAAACTGTCCCATTCATTTGTAATGGGATGCCATTTACAGCCATGTACAGCCATCCAAATTTCCTATTCATTTTGAATATCAGAAAAACCTGTGTGCTTGTGATTTGAGTGTGAGTCGATGCCATTGACAGCCATGCAACAGGACATGTCACCGAAAGTCCCCTAATCAACAGGAAGTGACCCGTTTCAAATCAAATTGTCCCCCTAATGCCCCCAAATCAACAGAAAGTGACCTATGATCTCTATCTACCACAGCAAAGTGTCATCGTAATTTCTGAAGAAATTGCAGTTACTTTTTATGAAAAAAATGAAGTACAGTAGGGCTGCAGCTATCGATTATTTTAGCAGCCGATTAATCGATGAACTAGTTCGAATAATCGATTAATCGAATAAGGAACATAAAAATTTAAAATACCTGAGCTGAGCCTCCATCGGTATTAAAATAATGATCTATGTACAACAAAAGAACAATTGGCTAACTTACATAGCAAAAGTCCGCTAGCTTAAATGCTATAAAATGCACAAAAAAAAATTTTTTTTTTTTTTTTTTTTTTTTTTTTTTTTACAATGCTCTTAATAAATGGTTCAGACACATATTCCCACAAAAAACGGCCAAATATACTTTACGAATGCATTAAAAAAACAAGCTCAAACAAAAATTTAGCTTACGCTGGTCTTAACAAGGAGCTGCTGGATTCAGCCATGGGAAATGAGGCAGACTAGAGGGCAATGTATCCACCCAAATCAATAAAACTAAATGCAAACACTTTCAAAACAAACCATTACAACGCCACTTTAATTAAACGAATACTCGAAGCAGTAAAATTCGAGTCTTTTTTTTTTCCTAATCGAATACTCGAGTTAATCGGTTAATTGTTGCAGCACTAAAGTACAGTTGATCACAGTAACTTTTTGCCTGCTATGGATGACGATAGATGTTCAAAATGTCTTTAAATCAGGGGTCCTCAAATATTGAAGGTCCACAATTTTTTTTTTTCATACAAGCATGGGTGCATATATTAATGTCTGTCAAGTAGAAGGTGGTAGAGGTGGTTTTCTTTTGACCAAACAAAAATACAGCAACTCCTTCACAACAAACATAATATTCCTATCCCTCCCCCAGGAAGACGTAAATGTTTCGGCCCCCCACAACTCTCTGCCGCCACTGTAATTTGTATCATTTGCCTGTAAATTATTAATATAAGTATACCTCTGCATAATAATGTGTCCTTTTTAATATTAAAGAAAAAATATATAGCTCAACTTACAATAAAGTATAGAAAAGACAAAGTGCATCTCTTTGCCTGAATTAAAAAAAAAAAAAGTCCCATCCAATCTGTAAAAATACATTCAAGGTACATTTTTTGACCATCTAATAGTGAAAAATAAAATTTAATAAAATCAATCAATAAATACTCATAAATTCAAATAACAATTTAACCGTAAAAACATAAAATAAACCAAAACAACAGTGTCATTGGACAGTGGGACAGTTTTTATTTTTGCTATTTTGCACTGAGCAACTTGGTATTCCACCTTATATGATACTAACAGTGCTCGCTGGTTTACTGATGTAACACTGCGAAACAAAGCAGGACGATTGTTGGCGATATTCGGCACGTCTTGGCTGAAAAAAAATCAAGTGGCTTATCAATGTGAGTGGGAGATAATGTTTTTAAGTGACATCTTATTTGATGTGGCTTCCTGCTGTCCGTTGCAAACATTTTTAGACACAGACTGGTCTTTTCTCGTCTCCCACTATATTAAAAGTCAAAGCCAAATGCTACATAGGCTTTGTCATATTTCCTGATCTTAGCTCGTCACATCTCCAGTGCTCTTTGCTGTGTGCTCGTTTTTGTTCAAAAATATTGCACCTACTTTGAGAGTGATACATTATTCTAGTATAGCAAAAAAGTATGTTGCCCGAGGTCACATGCGCCACCCCTGGCATTGCTCTATGCCCCCCTATGGGGTCCCGCCCCACTATTTGAGAAGTACTGGTTTAGCTCAACAAATACACTGGATGGCAATATTTAGTCACAATACACAAACTATCAGAGGTCTCGAACATTGTGAAGTTAGCACTCAAATGACCGTGAAGTACCGTGGAAACGGGATAACGGCGCCAGTCGAGGGATAAAACACACTCGTTGGCTTGATTTCTAAGTAATTGAAAACTCACCATTGACACCTTGTGTTGTATTTCAATCACTACCTTACGTAGTTAAAGACACTGTGGAAGAACGGCAGGGAGCCCATGTGACGTCTCCGCTCGGCGACGTCAACAGTGGCGAGCTATTAGTTTATTTTTTTTGATTGAAAATTTTACAAATTTTATTAAAACGAAAACATTAAGAGCGGTTTTAATAGAAAATTACTATAACTTGTACTGACATTTATCTTTTAAGGACTATAAGTCTTTCTATCCGTGGAGCCATTTAACAGAAAGAATGTTAATAATGCCATTTAAGGATTTATTGTTATAATTAACAAATAGAGAACTTATGTACAGTATGTTGAATGTTTATGTTGGTCTTGTCTTATCTTTCCATTCCAACAATAATTTACAGAAAAATATGGCATATTTTAGAGATGGTCTGAATTGCAATTAATTACGAATAATTGATTAAAAATGTTAATCGTTTGACAGCCCTAATTATGATACTATTTTGTGTAGTAGTATACTATAATATTAATGGTAGATAATTTTTTTAAGAATTGTTTTGAATCATGTTGGAAAGGCGAAGTCATTGTTCTGAATCTGTTTACATTCCATTCTTTTGCACTAGTTAGTGCTACCAGCATTTGACCTCATTGTTTATTTTTGTTGTTTACGTGTTTTTTACTTTAATACAGAATTTAAATGTTCGAAAAAAGATATTACTGTCCCACCGAATTGTTTTGAAACTAGAATAAAGTAGAAAAATGCTTGTCTTTGTTAAATGCTTCATTGAGTGAGTCCACTCCGCTCAAGCTGCTCACTTACACACAGTGAGTTGCCACAGCAACTGTTTAACAAGTTAAACGATGATTGAAGCATGCTGCGCTTTGAAGTAAGCTTCTCAGGCAAGATCAAACCTTAACAGTCTGTCAATCATCGTTAACTTTAATATGCAACTCCAATGAACTGCCTGACCAAGAAAAGTGGCAGGACCGAGAGTGAGAGACAACACGTTCAGATCGGGACAGCTCTATAAGATACTGCATTTATTTATTTTTTAATTGAAAATCCGCGATGGACTAAGGGCGCGAAGTTTGAAGCGGGAAGTAGCGAGGGATCCCTGTACATTGGTCAGGAAGTCATTCTACAATATTTTACTATAAAAGTAATAAAACAGAAACACAAGCTCTTTTTATCCTCCAACTGTGAACTTAATTGAGTGTATCGCTAGGAGATGTCCAATTCATTTGAGGTGGGAGGGAGGCAACAAATTAACGTTTGTTAATTCGCTGCCATCCATCCCACTTCGAATGGATTGGACGTTGCAAGCGTTAAACTGGTCTTTTGGACGTCCGCACAAGTTAATCTATTCTTCACATTTTTTCCCCACTCTGGAGTTTTTGGCTTGGGAAATGTATGAAGAAAACATCCTCCATATGTGGACGGTCGTAATGTCTTGAGTCGTTTCTACAAGTTCCATAGCAGCAGTGTTTAATCTGCATGTTCTTTTTTTGAAAGATTACCGGGAGAAAACAGGCAGTACTAGCATTGGTTGTATGCGAGCGCGGTTCTATGTTGACCCCCTTCTAGTTTGCGATGGTGACGTCACGCAGCCTTGCGCCCTAAAAATAGCATTGCCCTAAAATGAACAGGAAGTGACATGGCAGTCAATGACAACCAATGGGTTTAATTTTGTGGCATTTCAGTTCATTTGCAGTTTATTATCAGTCACTTCCTGCTTATTTGGGGGCATTTAGAGGTCACTTCCTGTTGATTTTGGGCTACAGAACAGGAAGTGACCTGGGAATCTTCCTGAACAAATAAGCAGACTCAAACTCAACCTGTAAATTCGCCAAAAATCTTAAAGGCTAGCTGCAAACGAATGGACGTGCCAGTCTAAATTGGGCGTCTAGCACTGTCAATGGTACAGATAAGTGACTGTATTGTAGTTGGAGATTTTGGTGGCAACTTGTTTGTTCCCTTTTTTTTTTTTTTTTAAATAAGACCTTTTAGATACGATATATGGAATTTTGGCAGGAGCATATCGATAAACTTTTGGGATTCAAAGTATCGCGATATATCACCATTTCGGTGTATTGGTTACAACCCTGGCAAATATTGTGATGGGAGTTTTTTTTTCCATGTCACACAGAGCCATGAAACACACATGGGAAGTAGATTAGACTCAAATTTTGGCAACAATAGTCCCATTAAAGCTAAATCCAAGTCCTTTGTTTCCCCAAAAAACAATTAGCGCATTGACAACATGCCCCAGGGGAGGAAACTGCACCTCCCAATTGTTGTTCTCGTGTAATTAACGTTTTCATTTAGCCGGCGGCGCTGGGAAAAATGGCCACCACTGTGCCTGTGTAAAAATGTTTCAGGGCTCAGCAAGAAAATCTTTGGTGTATTCATTAAAAAGCAAGAAGTTGACGGTGTGTTGTCAGTTTGTCATGTTATCTTGCTTCTTTAGGCCCCGTGTGACAACGGCTCCAAGGTTCACAACTACATTCTTCAATGGGATGAGGTAATCATGTTAGCCTATTCATTTCATATAGGCCTTTCCGTGCCTTTGCTAGCAATATTATTTTATGAAATCAATAAGCAAAAGCTACCATCTATAATATTCCGTTGTTTTTTAAAAAAATTCTTAAAAATGGCGTTTCTTCCCAGCCAGAGCAGTTTGAACCACAGACACCATTCATAAACCAAAACGACCGGAAATAACATGCAAGAAAATTATCGTTCGCCCAAAATTTTTTTTTTTTTTTATCAAGTTAAATATCAAAATGTATCTAGTCCTACAAATTTTACCCAAATCACATACCTCATACTACTTAATATTAATTCAGGAAGTTTAAGAGGCATAGAAGTTGTATAGCTTTGCTTTTGCTATACAAATGGTTCGGCCAAAATTTGCAAAAAACGTATTCATTCATTTTTAAAGGCCGAAATTTCTCATTCACTTCCAGTAGACCTATTTGCCATTTCATTGACAGGAAGTGACCTGTTAGCGACTGGAAGAGACCCAAACTGCCCCCATATAAGCAGGAAGCGACTCGCTTGCGACCGGAAGTGACCCAAAATGCCTCCATATCAACAGGAAGTGACCCTGTATCAACAGGAAAATGACCTGGTATCATCCAGAAGTGACCCAAAATGCTTCCATTTCAACAGGAAGTGACCCGATATCAACAGGAAGTGACCCCGATATGCCCAAAATCAACAGGAAGTGACCCATTAGCGATTGGAAGTGACCCATTAGCGAACTGAAGTGACCCAAAATTCACCCGTATCAAAAGGAAGTGACCCGGTATCGACCAAAAGTAACCCAGAATGCCTCCATATCAACAAGAAGGGACCCTGATATGCCAAAAATCAACAGGAAGTGACCCGTTAGCAACTGGAAGTGACCCAAAATGCCCCCATATCAACAGGCAACGACCCGGAATCATCAGGAAGTGACCCAAAATGCCTCCATATCAACAGGAAGTGGCCCCATATCAACAGGAAATGACCCTGAAATGATCCCATGCCAATATCAAGTGAACCAATATAAACCAGTGACCCCGAAATCCCCCCAAATCAACAGAAAGTGACCAAATATCAACAGGAATTGACCCCAATATGCCTCTATATCAATAGGAAGTGACCTGATGTGAACAGGAAGTGACCCTGAAATCCCCCAAAATCAAGAGGAAGTCACCAGGTATGAACCAGAAGTGACCCAAAATGCCCCCATATTAATAGGAAGGGACCCCGAAATGCCTCAGAATTAACAGGAAGTGCCCTGATATACCAACCATCACAGCAAAGCTACCATTGTAATTCCTTTTTAAAGAAAATATTTTCCAAACAATAAGACATTTTTAATTTGATTTTGACAAATTTTCCTCAAAATTAGAATGTCATCGAAAATCTGAAAATATGTATTTTAATTTATCCAATAAAAATCCAAATTTCCCATTAATCAGAGTATCATTGAAATGATGGAAGTATTTATTATTGGCAACAAAAGAGTTCACCTTTAGGCTTGACAATGACCTTTTGGCTTACAGGGAAAAGGCACCGGCGCATTTGAGCAGTGCTACTACGGACCTCTGAAGCAGTACCGAGTGACCAAACTTTCGCCGGCCTCCAGATATTCCTTCCGCCTGGCGGCCAAAAACAACATGGGCGTCAGGTGCTAAAAATGGAAATCTTCAAGTGGAGCGCAGAAAACATGGATTAACAAACGCGTCTCGGTCCAGTGATTTCAGCGACTCGGTGGAGCTGTTCACCTCGTGCAGCGTGCCGTCGCCGCCCTTCCCTCCGGAGCTGGAGACGGCCGGCGTCAACTATCTGTCTCTCAAGTGGCAGCGGCCCAGCGGATCGCCGAAGGAGGACGACGTCTGCTACGTCCTGGAGATGGACGAGGAAGGCTCGGTATACATGTTTTTCTCACAGTAGAGTTAGATTTTTCACAGAACTCGGGGCTAACGGCTGTCAGCGCTGTCGTAGCACGCCGTTCGTTATTTTTTATCGCGAACCTTGTTCTTTTGTAATAACACAATGCATCGGATGGAGCCGTAGAAGATAAAAAATTTTTGTCATTGTTTACATTTTTCACATTGCGTTTGTGGCAAGAAGCAGTGTTATTTATGGTGTTGATATAATACCACTGCAACACTAGAATGACTGTATCAGTGAGTACTACCATGTAGGGTTGGGCATCGTTTGAAATTGAACGATTCCGGTTCCAATTCCGGTTCCATGTTTCGATTCCGGTTCCGAACGATTCTCAATTCAGATTCTTTTAAGAGGCAGTGTCCCAAAAAAAAAAAAGGCAGGTTCAAAAAAATATATAGTTTAAAAATTTATATTAATGTCTTAACCTTAACCTCTCCATTTTTTAAAAAAATTTAATTAATTTATTTTTTTGAATTTAGTATTATTATTATTTCATATTAATACAGTTAAAATGAAATTTATAAATGATATGAAGTTCTCACAGGGTTATTTTTAACCTGTATATAAATGTCTTTCAACTCGAATGTAATGAAGTTTCTTTCCACAGGAGTGAACTTTCACAAAGATGATTATTTTTCAAAAGCCCACGGAGAAAACATTGACTTATATTCCTTTGCCATACATGAACCTTAGCTGGGAGCTACAACGAAGCATTAGTATAAATTCTTCTATTGATTATAATTTGATGTAGCAAAATAATGTTTCCTTAAATGGCGTACCGCACGCATGCTATTTTTAGACCGTGACGTCGCATCGTAAAGCGGAAGTAGAGTAGAAGTGGGACATTTTAGACCCGCCCTCGCATAGAAGCAATGGAAAATCTGCTACTTTTCTCCGGTAATCTTTCAAAAACGAGCATGCTGATCACACATTGCTTTTTTGGAACTTGTAGAAACGACTCGACATTACGACATATGAAGGATGTTTTCTTCATACGTTTCCCGAAACTAAAAACTCGGAGGAGAAAATGTGAAGACTGAATCAACTTGCGCGGACTTTTAACGTCAGCTCTGCAGTAAACATTTATGCAGTAAACATTTCGTAGGGTTGGCATTGTCTTTCAGAGGACAAAGAGGTAAGCCATTTTGATATTTTTAACTTATTTTTTGGCGTGACGTGCCGGGTGCTGCTTCTGTCTGACAATGAATGACCTAAGAAGAATTAAAATGGTATCTGACTGCCACTGTTACATTTTCTGTTGTAAAAAAAAAAAAAAACTTTAGTAAGGGGGAAGTGTAAATAAGTTATAGAATTAAGATTTGTTAACAATGGAAAAAATTAAAAGTGTTCGTTGGCTGTCACCGAGTAGCATTTGCGATCGCTACACAAAGCTAACTAAATTACCCCCAAGAACGGTAAGAGACATAGGACAACCAGAGGATATATAAGAAAGACAGGGCTGATGGTAAAGGATAGCTTGTTGAAACAGGAAAATGTCATTGTCAGTCGCGTCGATAAAAAAGCCAAGGCTATGCTTAGGTCGGCTCGTTCTTTTCGTCTTTTTCAGCCTTCGACACCCAAGCCTTCTCTTTAACTGAACATTTTTATGTTCTTCCACATCTTTTCCAGTGAATTTGGCACTAGGCACATCATTTTTGGAGAGAATTGGTAGGTTGTGCTCTGTAAACATCTCCTTCGTACACAATTTCCATTCATTTCCTATTAGGGACAACCGGTGGCTTGTCCCTACTTAGCAACAGTAGCTAATGTCATGAATATTAATGAACGGAAGTGACGTGTTGCTTGCAGTAAGCCATTGTAAAACCGATTCTCTTGTGTTTACAGACACATGCAATGTTTGTTGTGACAATACCAGTTAGGCCAGTGAGTGGCGCTGTAGGAGTATGTACGTATAATGCAGAGAAGAAGAGATAAGAGCTTCTGGCTAGGATGCTTTGTGATGTGATGCGATGTTTTCACTGCCACAAGTTCATTAAAAAGGTAACCGAATGCTTCATATAGCTGCTTCTTTCTAAATAAGCAACACGACAGATTCCAAAACAAAAATCCTTTTCATACTGTTGATTTTAACGGAGGCGTCCACTGCTTTAAGATAGCGGCTGTTTACTACCGCCAGCGAATCGGTCATTTTGCATCTATTTCTCTTTATATGTTCTAACGCTGCCAAGTCTGTCATTTTGCATCTAGTTCTATATACGTGATATCAACTATAGCCCGACGTAATAATACGATTTATTCTCGTACTATTTTCCATCTATCCATCATCTACTGCTTAATCTGGGGTCGGATCGCAGGAACACGTAATGTATTGTTTTACTTACCTGCTTCTGACGGCGCAGCGTGTCAACTATGTAGCACTCGGCTGGCTTTGCACTTGGCACTTAGGCTATATTCCATGAAGCCGGTTGTGCATAATTGGTCGTGCAGCCACCTTTGCATGATATAGTTGTGTTGCAAAATGTTGTATTGAGCTGACTGGTCATTTATTTTGTAAAGTTAAGCCAAACTTTTGAGCGCCGCAGCACAGTGTCCATGGTTGTAATGAAATTGCACTGCACAAACACGCGCTTCTTGTGGCTTCTTCGTGGTTTTTGGCAGCATTTTTTTCTGCTTGGCGGTCAGGGCATCAAAACATGGAATTGAAATTTGAAAATTTGAACGGTTCCGGGTACCGAAGTGTTACAACCGGGTCCCATATATGCTCAATGCTCGATGCCCAACCCTACTACAATGCCAATGCTGCGCAATATTTATTTTTCAAGCTTGCTGTGCACAAAGCCGTAAATAAGAGCACGAGAGCTTATCACCAGTATTGTCAGATTACTTGAAAAAGTAATTCAATTACTGATTACGCCTCAAAAACAATCTAGTTACATTACCGATTACTTTATTATCAAAGTAAGTTACTTTAAAAGTCATTTATCGGTTACTTTTTAACAATTTTTCTCCCTTTGCTACCTCAACATAAGAATGACAACAGAAAAATGTCATCGCATGTAATTGACTTTCCGATAATTGGATTTAAAGGAAAAGATCAGAATTTTTCACATAATGCTTAATCTTCGAGCTAGCGGGGCTCGATGGAGTTGATTTTAACCACCAATGACCTGCGCTAGCTTAGCCACTCCGGAGCCCTGAAACTAACAAATAACTGCATCTGCATCTCAGATGTAACTAGAATAAAAAAAAGACTAATTCACTGCTTTCACTCAAAAAACCTTTATATCTTATTAAAAAAAAAAAAAAAAATACTGTATATATATATATATATATATATATATATATATATACCTAAAAATGCTGTTACGCTTGATAACACACATCACTTAAAAGTTAGGATTTTTTTCCCCCCACGTGTTTCAATTGAAATTCTATTTGTGTCAAGCCATTTTTAAGTTCTAGTTAAGTTAGTCTAAACTGTAAGTTCTGATAGGATTTTGAGTTTTTGCAGTGTTCATAATAAATGTATGATACAGGCTGTATTGGAGCACATTAGGGACCAGTGCTACTGCTACTTGGTGTTTTATCCAGCAATGACTACTGAGCTAAAATTGATAGTTAGCATTATTGAGTTTTTATTTTACACCCTCATCACTCCACAACACTATGTTATGTTAAAGCCTGTATGTAAGACACGTTAACCACGCGTCGACAGTAGTCATAATTAATAGAAACCTAGCCCTCCGCAGGGCTAGCGTTACTTGAGTTAGTGACATTAATGTTAATCTTTATTTATTAGCGCTTAGCGCTCTTTATTAAATCTTTATTTATTAGCGCTTAGCGCTCTACTGCTTTAAGATGGCGGCTTTTTACTAACGCTGCCCTGACGCGGCCGAGTCTGTCATTTCGTATCTAGTTCAACATACATGTGATCTCTATGAGACTCATCAGACGCTACCTACCAACGTAGCATCGTGCGGGCTAGTATTTAGCAACGTCGGCGTCGTCTGTCGGTTGCAGTAAGTAAGGTTTTTTTTTTTTTTTTCCCTACTTCCTCTACGCACGTGACATCAGCGCGTTGTCCCGCATTAAAAGTAGTCCGAGCAAAACGTGATGCTTAGAGCTGTCAAAATAAACGATTACTCGAGGTGAATAAAATTACTCGGATCAGTTTTTAAACTCGAGTTATTCGAGTTGCTCGAGTATTCGTTTCAGCTCTAATGTCAAAGCATCTGCAATTTACGTAGTGGCAAATGTTCATTCGCTGCCGTCCCTCCCACTTCAAATGGATTGGACATCTAGCACCGTCATAGGCAGCCAACTAGGTTAATGTAAGGGTAAAAGTCATAATTTATGCATTAAAGGGTTTAAGTGTTTAAATATTGGAAATTTCACCTGCTAAATTCATCGCCGGCCATTATTCTTCTTCTTCTTTCCACCCAAACAATTAAAAATATGTCAACAAAGATCCTCCTGTTGACTCCATCCAACATAAAAACTGTATGTTTTCCATCACCACTAAAAGAAAGCTCAAATTGTTTTTTTTTTTTTTTTTTTAATCTAAATGTACATGAACATTTTCCGCTTCCTTTAAAAACTGCACATCCTTTTATTTGCGGTTTATCTAACCGCCGTTATCATCTGGTCGCACTCCACAGGGTTACGGCTTCCAGCCGAGCTACGACGGCGAAGATCTCTCCTGCACCGTCAGGAACCTCCACAGGAGCACGAAGTACAAGTTTCGAGTAAGGATGTACACTACTCGGGCTGTTCTTTTCCGCAGCCCAGTCTTTTGGTCGAAAAATACCTATTAGTCATATTTTTGTCATTTCAATATAGGTTAGTCGTAAAATTTTAATGGTTATGATTCAACTCTGCACTTTCCAATAGAATATTTTTATATATTTCCCCCACAAGCATGCCGAGTTTGAAAATCTGTTGAATTGGGGTTTTATTTTTGGTCACAACACTAGTAAATTTATACTATAAATTTATTATTTAAAAATCATACAATGTGATTTTCTGGATTTTTGTATTCGATTCCGTCCCTCACAGTTGAAGAGAACTTATGATAAAAATGACAGACCTCTACATGCTTTGCAAGTGGGAAAACCAGCAAAATCGGCAGTGTATCAAATACTTGTTCTCCCCACTGTATTAAATAAAGCCTGTATGTAAGACACATTAGCCACGCATCGACAGTGGTCATAATCAATAGAAACCTAGCCCTTCAAAGGGCTAACGTTACATGAGCGAGTGACAGTAACGTTATATTTATTAGCGCTGAAAAGTCTACTGCTTAAAGATGGCGGCTGTTTATTAACACTGCCCATACGCGTCATTTCGCATCTAGTTCTAATTGCATGCTATGTCTATGAGACGCCTTGGACATTACCTGCTACCAAATCAGCATCATGCGAACGTAATTTTTAGTAACGTCGGTGTAGTTTGTGGCGGCTGTCGGCTGCAGTGTTTTTTTTTTTTTTTTTTTTTTTAAATTGCTTCTTCCTCTACGCACGTGACATCAGCACGTTGTCCCGCATTAGTAGTAGTCCGGGCAAAACGTGATGCTTAGAGCTGGCAAAATGAAACGATTCCTCGAGGTGAATAAAATTACTCGGATCAGTCTTTAAACTCGAGTTACTCGTGTTGCTCGAGTATTCATTTCAGCTCTAGAACGTACGTTCCCAGTCTAAATGGGTTGGGTGTCAAGCACCGTCAATGGCACCCTTAGAGTTAACTGAGACGCTATTATGGTGGAAGATTTGGGTAGCAACTTGATGGTTCTTTTTTTTTTTTTTTTAAACATTGACACCTTTTTAAAACGATATCTTGATTCTTGACAGGAGCATATCAATAACCTTTTGGGATACAAAGTATCACGATATATCACCATTTCGATATTTTGTCACACCCCTTCTGTAAATCCACACTTCTGAATACGTTCTGGCCATGTTTAGTGAATATTAGTAGTGGACCTCTCTCTGTTACTGGCTGGGATCGTGGTCTTTCCTTGACTCACGGGCTAATGCTAGGCAATAGCCAATGGCAAAGCAGCTGTTACGTTCAGTAAACTGGGAGCTGCGAGTAGCAGCCCATACTGTAATTTTGCCTCTCATATCCTCAAAGTTCTTTCATAACGAGGCAGTGTTTTCGCGTTGAGGCGTGTCGTAACCTGAAAATTCCGTTTGTAGAGACATTTGTAAGTAGAGGTACCACTGTACTTGGTTTGTCGGCAAAGTGCTAGCTTTCTGTCTTGTTTTTTTGACATGTACACTTCCCATGATGGCATTCAGGTGGCAGCGTACAACTCGGAGGGCAAGAGTAACCCCAGCCCGGTGGTGGAGTTCATCACCAACCCGGACCGACCCAGTGGTCCCTCCAGGCCCGTCGTTAAGGGCAAAGTCCTGCCCAACAGCTTCAAGTTGGCATGGGGTACGCATCACTCACACAAAACACTGACACCGTCCAACCACGTTAACGCATTCGGTGCCATTGATGACCAACCGTAGAAGTCAGGTCCATTGATCATCTTTTACTGCTAATGACAACAATAGATGTTCAGTCCATTTGAGTAGTTGTGATCGAATGATCAAAATATATATGGCGGAAAACACTCAGGTGACTTGAAGTTCTTCTCTGAGACCACCAATTTGGCCATCTTTCAAAATTGTCCGATATGCATGTGTGATACATCATAGGAAAGCTTAAAATCTCAATTTCCTGGGGGAAGAAAAATTTTGAACTGGGAGGGCATTTAAAAAAAATAAATAAATAAATAAATAAATAAATAAAAAGTTTTTTAAACAGCAAAACCCTATCTGGAGGTGAGAACACGCGAGAGCAGAATTACAGACGCCATGACTTTAAAGAGATATTATCGCGTACTTACCTTGATTCGATCCAAAGACTCCATGTATCACTGAGTGTCAAGACACAGCTGTGAGTGGTCACAGCTGGATTTTTGGAGGGATTTTAGGGGTGAAACATGGTAATATAACAAGGGTTGCAATGCAGAAAAAGCAGACATCAAGGAGTGGTCCAGAACGTTCTTTTTTATATATTTACACTTTTAAACTTTTTTTTTTTCCTTCAATTTTTCTTTGTTTGGATCGATTATTTATCATCTAATAAATCGGGGAAAATGTGACAGTACAAAAAGTGAATAAAATTAAGCCATAATTATGAGGTAGATACCCGTGACTTATTTACAGACACCATTTTTTTTCATTGTGACGTAATTTGTTTAAAAGTTTAAAATATGCGAGTGAATAAAAAAATTTTTTTGTTGTTGTTGTTGTTGTTGTTGAACGAAATATTAGACATCAATTAATGATTCTAAGCTAAAAATGACATTTTGAAGAATATAATTACTTCTTTTTCTGGTTGGGTTTGGGTTGAAACAAAAGCGGTTGCGCGACAACTGTAAACGGGGGTTTCCAGGGTAAAACGGACAAATTAAAAATAGTTCGAGGGCTTAATGCGCCGTAAATCTGCTATGGCAGCATGTAGACATATTGTTCTATCAAACACAACAGTTCATATTGGCTTAAAATATAGCAGTTTATTTTAAAGAAGGGAAAAAGAGCAGAAACTGCTTTTTCAGTCTTGTCTGCGTTTTTCGCCATATATTTTTGGAGCATTTTTCTTTTGTTTTGTACGGAAGCGTATCACTTTAACACACAGACCCTCCCCCGCCCCCCCAAAATTTTTTTCCCCTCGATGTTAAAAAAAAAAAAAAAAACCTTTGCTTCGAAGGTAAAACATCGTTTTTGCTTCGATTTATATTTTTAGTTTTTGCTTTAATTATTTTTTTGTTTTGACTTCCTTTTTCATTAAGCACCCTGACTTTTTTGGGATACCGTTTTTGCCTCGACAAAAAATATAAATTTTTTTTACGTACATTTTTTTTCTCCCCTCAGTCTTTTTTTTCCCCTTCCATGTCCTCTTAGGGGCTTTGTAGTTTTTCCCTATTTTGGTGCATTTTTATAATTTTTTTGTTTTATTTTATCTTTTTTTATTTTTGTTTTTTTTGGGATGCCTTCGATTTTTTTTTTTTTTTTTTTTTGCTTTGATTTTATTTTATTCATTATTATTATATATATTTTTTTTTTATCAAGCACCCTAAGTGTTTTTCTTTTTTTGGGATGAGGGGGCAGTATTTTTTGCCTCAACAAATTTTTTTTTTTTTTTTTTTTTTTTTTTTTTTTTGTGATTCCCCCCCCCCCCCCACCCACTTTTTTAATTTCCGTGTCCCCTGAGGGTCTTTGTAGTTAGTTTTTCCCTTTGATGCGTTTTTGTCTTTTTTTTTTTTTTTTTTTTTTAATTACATTTTTTCATATTTTTATTTTATTTTGGGTGTTTTGGGATGCCATTGAAAATTCTATTTAGGTGACTTTTTTTGCCCCTTTTTTTGTGCCTTTGAAAAAAGTTTTTTTCCTGTATTTTGTAATTAACTTTCTGTGGTTTGGTGTCCTCAACTGTGTGTGAAAAATAATGTCTTTAAGTAGTTGGTAAAAGAAGTAGATGAATCTTGAAAACACCCATTGACGGCAATATTTATCCAATCCATTTGAAGCGAGAGGGATGGAAGCAAAATAATGAACAACCCTCCCACTTAAAATGGATTTGACGTCCGTGAGCGATAAACTCATTTAAAGAGTCTTAACTTGGCTTTTTTGAGCCAGACGATTGGACGTCTATAACCATCAACGAGTTAATAATTGTTC
Organism: Corythoichthys intestinalis; assembly: GCF_030265065.1. Classification (NCBI taxonomy): domain Eukaryota; kingdom Metazoa; phylum Chordata; class Actinopteri; order Syngnathiformes; family Syngnathidae; genus Corythoichthys; species Corythoichthys intestinalis. The sequence goes on from NC_080400.1 coordinate 5,835,399, forward strand.
ATTTGGTTTCAGATCCTCCGAGAGAAAACGGTGGTGCCAGTATCACTAAGTACATCGTGGAAATGTCAGAGGGTTTAAGCGGTAAGTAAACAAACTCAAGGTTGAATTTACTGTCTGTTGGATTTGCATCACGATGGCGTTTGCGCAGGTTTGTGGGAGTCGACGTACGCCGGTCCGGCCACGGAGCACCTCTGCGACGGTCTCAAGCCTGGATACTCTTACCAAACCAGAGTGTACTGCATGAGCGAGGGGGGGCAGAGCCCGGTGAGTCATTCGTCAACACGCGTTGCCGGGAAATCTAGATAAAGGCTTCGATGGGGAGCTGGCATTAGATTTTCATTTTTGTCATTTGAACTTTTAAGGGCGTTCACGGTCGCTGCTTTTATTTTAAATCTGTGGTTTGTAATTTTCTGGTAGGCCTGCCGCGATGACAAATTTTTGTAGGAGATATATTTTCAATCTAAGGGTGGGAGAGTGGCACACTCGCACTTCAAACGGATTGGACGTCGAAGGCTTTCAGTGGCAGCCATTGCCAGACGATGAGTTCACGTTGAAGCATTTCACGTCATTTCCTGTTGATTCTGGGCATTTACAGGTCACTTCCAATTGATTTTGGGTTACTGAACTCAATGTCCCCAAACGAATAGAGACCGACTCAAAATCAGCAGGACGTAAACTGTAAATTCTCTCAAATGAACAGGAAAAGAGCAAATGAAATGCCATGCAGCTTCATTGCTTCAAGAAGCTTTATTTGGCCATCACTGCTCCCTTGGGAGAGACTGATAACCTCTGCTATCAACACTGTGGACATCCCAAAACATTGCAACTTGCTCTCCATACCCTCCAGCATGCAATGCGGCGCTGAGGATTTAAATAACATTCCTAGGTCTTGTTCTGCGCTAGTTATTTCTTCGGTTACTGTTCCACTTGTTTCATGAATTTTCTAGTTATGCTTTACCGGTTTCACGGTTTACCGTGGTGTGAAAACGTCGCGGTTTCAAAACCACTAAAATTTTCCATCAGACCGTAGTACGGTATTCGCTATTTTTCATGTGTCAAAAATGCAGCCAGAAGTGGCTTGGCGCGGCAGCGCTCACCCCCTCCCATTTGTTGCTGTGTGTGAAAGTGACGCTATCGGCTAGACAGCCAGTGAACCCAAAAACAAATGCTCCAAAGATAAGGTGTACTTTTCTTCAATTTATTGAGCTCTCAAATCATGGTAAGTAGAATATACAAAACGAATACATTTAAAACGTTGTCCAATTGTATTTTTCAATGTGTGAGTAGCTTCAACAGATTAGCAGCATGAAAAAGTTCGCCAAAAACAAAACACACATTTTCCTTTCAAATTCAATATACAAACTAACTAAAAGCTTACAAAGACGAATGTTAGCCTAGGCTTAGCTGGGAGTGCAACTTCGTCGAGTGTTACAGCCGCAGAGTGAGAAAACAAGCTTGATTCGCTTGAATGAAGCGGAAAAGGGGATAGCAGCAAAGATCGCTAATTGCAAAAGATGCTCTTGCCCTAAGCACAAATCCACGTTCGCTGGATCAAGGAGAGGTCTCAGTCCCATTGTTTTTTTGTTTGTTTGTTTAGATGAAACCTTTCCACACAATATTTACACTTTAAACTAACTTATACATTTTTAACTAATTTAATCAACTTAAGAATTCTTTGTTTTTTAACACATAGGCATGACGTCATGTAGGCTAGAGCTGACACAGTGGCTGAAAATGGCGAAACTTCACTTGAGCTTTTCCAACCTCCAAAAATCATGTAGTACAATTTTTTAAAAATGTCATTCAGACGTGTTTTTACTTTTATATAGAAATTATTTTGTTCTTGCTCTAATCTTGAGCAACTTGAGCTGTGGCTGTGGGTATGGTCTATAAGTTATATTTATTTTAATTGTATTTAAAAATATATTTTTTTATTGATAGTTTATTTTAACAATATATTCATGTTCCAATTTGCAACTATGTTCTGGAAAAAAATAAATAAAAAATCCTGTTCAATGGGAAAAAAATAATCATTTTTTAAAACCCATAATATACCTATAATTGCGATACCGTGAAAAACCGCGGTATTTTTGCCCACGGTTGTCGTACCGTCAAAATCTCATACCAGCACATGCCTACTTTTCAGTTTGTTATGTGATTATTTTTATTTTTGAAATCATGAGCTAAAGTTAAACCTGTCGCAATATGCAATAATTCCATATATCGCGCGATATATAAAAATAAAGGCGGTAATTTTTCCGCTGCGGTTTATCGCCTCGCGTGCATGTGTGTGCGCGTGTGCAGCAGACGCGCTGTTAAAAGTTGGTTACCAACTGCGCAAAATGCATCTTCGTTCCAGGTCCGGCAAAAACTAGCGCCAGAGCCAATCGTTCCCATTATATCCTATTGTCCAACGTATACCGGCCGCGTCAGTGCTCCGGAGTGACTGTGGACCATCTATGGCGCGCCGGTGTTGTTGACGTGTGGGTGCTCCCGTCAGGAGTGACATTTCACGCGGGGCGGCTATTTTTCGGCACAACGCTGGATATTTACAACGAAGTCCGCCAAAACATTGTTACCGACTTGGCTGCTACGAATAACCTCACTTTGACAACGAAGAGCTGAATGAAATTAAGAGCGCTGTGCTTCAAACTCGTCCTGTTTATGAAAGCCGTCATATGCTGGTGTTGTGTAGTAATGAGCAGACGTGACTTCAGCGGCGCTTGCTAACTTTTTTAATGCGCGGTTGCGCGCACACACTAGATATCATGAAATGGCACACTAGATGTGCTACGTCCCATGCCATTGGCTACGTGAGCCCAGAGTGATTATGGGACATGTAGTCCATATACTACATCGATGAATTCTCAACTGTCATGACTGAATGGAAGTTAAGAAGGCCAAATCAATCCATACCAGTGACTATAGATAATGTTGCAAATATTGTTAATACAGTACGTGACACAGATGGATTCGGACCATAAATAGGATGTCTTGCTCATGTAGTAAACCTAGCTGCTAAGAGAGCTGTAGCAATCAACGGTGTGCCCCGCCTCACTTTACAAACAGTAAAGATTGTTCTCAGCACTTTTATACAAATTTTTGTCATATCAGTAAGCACGTAAATATTATGCACTAAAATGCATGTTTATATGATGGCAATTTACTTTTTGCTCGTTAGCAAAACAAAAAGGAAAAAAAAAAGAAACAAAAAATACAATTGTTGTTTTTTTTTTTTTTTTACAGAGCATTAAATGTATTGAATCAGATCGAAAATCGTGTCCCCCGTATCAAAATTCGTACCGAACCATGACTTAACTGTATCGTTACATCCCTATGGAACACCATTGCAGAAGCTATGACGGGAAATGTTTTCATTTTCCTAAATGCTTAAGTTATTAAGTGCAATTTTTTTTTTTTAAAAAACACATTTTATTTATTCTGTGTTTCTGTGCGGTATCAATATTGTTGTTTTTTACTTAAGAGGCAGGGTCTATTGTTTTTAGTTGTGATTTCTTAAAAAGTATATTTGAATTTAAGAGTAAATATTTATCGTGTTTAAATGGGTGTACTTGATCTATTAATCTATACTGTATTCACACTGTGTTATTGTAAATTGGTTAAAAAAAAAATTGGGGGGGCGCAATAATATCGCATATCGCAATAATTTATGAGAATAATTATCGCACACTAAAATTTGTTATCGCGACAGGCCTAGCTAAAGTATCCATCATTCATCATCCATCATTATGGCAGACATCACGCTCACCTTTGCCATTTTGAACTGAATAAATGTCTGTGTACCGAACCAAAAAAAAAGGTTGCTGAAAGTTGTTCAAATAAAAATGCTTTGTGCCCACCCCACACTCTAGCTGTCGGAGACCCTGCAGATCCAGACTCCCGCGGTGCCCCCCGGTCCCTGCCAACCCCCGCGACTCGTGGGCAAACCCAAAGCCCGGGAAGTGCAACTGCGTTGGGGTAAGTTTTCTTTGAATATAATTGAAAACCTTTATTGTGATTGTACATAGTACAATGAGATTTAAAGCTTTGACATAACATACATGACTTAGAACCAAAGTACAATCAGGCTAATATCAATAACACTGGTTACAGTTTACACAGATTGGGAATAAAGGGAATAAGTGATTAGCAGTAAGTGGTAAGGTAGTGCTAATATTGCGTATATGACAATGCACAGAATAGGAGGTACAGTATATAGCTGACAAGATATTGATGTACAGTTGTATGAAAAGGTATCTGAACCTTTTGGAATGTCTCGCATTTCTGCATGAAATCACCATCGAATGTGATCTGATCTTTGTCAAAATCACACAGATGTAAAAACAGTGTCTGCTTTAACTAAAACCAACCAAACATGTATTGGTTTTCATATTTTGATGAGGATAGCATGCAAACAATGACAGAATGGGGGGGGAAATAAGTGAACCCTCTGCCTAAGGAAACTTAAAGAGCAATTGAAACTAGGGCTGTCAAACGATTAAAATTTTTAATCGAGTTAATCACAGCTTAAAAATTAATTAATCGTAATTATTCGCAATTCAAACCATCTATAAAATATGCCATATTTTCTGTAAATTATTATTGGAATGGAAAAATAAGACAAAAGACGGATACTGTATATACATTTAACATACTGTACTGTACATATACTGTACATAAGTACTGTATTTGTTTATTATAACAATAAATCAACAAGATGGCATTAACATTATTGACATTCTGTTAAAGCGATCCATGGATAGAAAGACTTGTAGTTCTTAAAAGATAAATGTTAGTACAAGTTATATTAATTTTATATTAAAACCCCTCTTAATGTTTTTGTTTTAATAAAATTTTAAAAATTTTCCATCAAAAAATAAACTTGTAGTTTGCCTTTAGCCACGTTTACATGCTGACTTTTATTCATACCGATTCAAATCATTCCGAATGGAAATTTCACATCAGCTGTTTACATGTCACTTCATCTATTCCGATCCAGCGTTTACATGTGCCTTTATTCCGAAAGGACGTTTGACAACTGCCGTCTGACATGCGCAGATTAATCAAAACAAAGCGTCACGTTGCAAAACATGGAGATCGATCGTCAGATCAGCTGCTGTTTTAACTTTTCGAGTGGAAACAAAACTTCAGAATGATAGAGAGTGCTTGGAAGCCATGTTGCAAGTGACGTTACTTACGTCACCAAGTGACGTCACCACGTCAGTACGGAGCATGCGCAGAAAGAACGCAACCAGACACCATTCCGCTTCCCTGTTTACATGATATAATTTGACTTCTAATCGGTTTGGGAAAAGGAATATTCCACCCCTGTGAATCGGAATGAAATTCCATTCGGTTTGGGCCTGTTCATTCCGAATGAGGTGTTTATATGGAACACATTTATTCGGTTTGAACAAATATTCCGATTGTAATTGGAATATTTGGCTCAATGTAAACGTGGCAATTGTTGATGTCAATAACTACACAATGCTCATGGTGCTGAAACCCATAAAATCCGTCGCACCCAAACGCCAGCAGAGGGCGACAAAACACCAAAAAAACACAAGTAACAAATGGACATAACCTTGTGCTCTCATTTTAATCTGTTTGAACGGAACATGTGCGTTAAATGCGTCAAATATTTTAACATAATTAATTTAAAAAATTAATTACCATCCATTAACGCGATAATTTTGACAGCCCTAATTGAAACCTATTTTTACCAAACAATTTAAATCAGGTGTGTGCCCAATCACTGATGAGTGGCCTAAAGTTGCCCTGTCCACTGTAAAACATACACCTGGTAAGAATTGTCCTGATGAGAAGCATTGTCTGATGTGCATCATGGCTCAGTCAAAAGAGCTGTCTGAAGGATTGTTGATTTGTATAAAGCTGGGAAAGGATACAAAACTGTTATGTACTTCTTTAATCTAAGTACATTTAAGGCTGAAACTTGAATAGAACAACACTTCTTTATTCAGTGTGCTTCTCTTCATATGTGCCCCTGACACATCACAGAGATTCCTTTTGTCCTGTAATACCACACCCACAAGAAGTGCACACTATGGCAACAGCAGTGTGACATAAATACATCAATCGACAGAGAAGTTGTCCACAAATGGAGAGAGTTTGGCACTGTTGCTTCTCTCCCAAGGAGTGGCCGTCCACCAAAGATGACGCAAATAGTTCAGCGCAGAATACTCGGAGATGTAAAAAAGAACCCTAGAGTGTCTGCTAAAGACTTACAGAAATCTCTGGCACAGTCCAATATCTCTGTGAACACATCAACTAAACTAGTATGTAAAACTATTTCCAAGAATGGTGCTAATAAAAGGACTCCATTGGGAAAAGCCTGTGCTCTCTCGAGCTGTCCCGACTAGTCGACGTCATCGATGATGTAAATACGTCGACGGGCAAAACATACCGTCGACGGGTATTGACGTGTTTAAAAAAAAAATTTACATGTGGATAAAGTTTAGAATGGCGGGCGCTCGCGATGCAAGCGGTTGTTACTAACACCCCCAAGGGGGCCGCTGTTATTTCAATGTGACCGGCATTGTCAGATTGAGCAAAGAGGAAGAAAGTGGGCGAGCGAGAGAGAGTGAGCGAAAGAGAGGGAGTGAGCTCCGTGAGTTTGGAAAGTGCGCGGGTAGCGCGGAGTTCAGTGGCTGCAGCCCCTGCGTTTTTATTTTGGACATTAAAAGTATAAAGAGCCATCCGACGCCTCTCGGTGTTTTTATGCACGCCGCTGCCTTCCTGAGGAGGACATGGGCCGAACCGACGACAACGAGCCAAGTGAATCGCAGGTTCACTCCTCACTATGGCGAGGAGTTGAAAACACCGCCAATTACCAAAAAGGGCAGAATTGGTGACACGTGAAAGTGGCATAAAGCCAAAAAAGCGGACCAGAATAACTGGAATTATATCAAGGAAAATATGGAGGGTGCCACTGTTTGTACTCTTTGCTAAGTTGAGCTCCCATACCACGGTAGCACGTCGGCTATGAACACTTGAAGCGCCGTCATCCAAGTATAATTTTCGAAGACAAGAAGAAACAACAAGCTAGCGGATTGTAAGTCCATACAACTTTCCAGCGATGTTTTTTAAAATGGAGGTTACCTTTATGTGCGTCGTATCAAAGTGCATTTTTATTTGATAAAATAATTAATGTATATATATATATATATAATTATATAATTTTTTAAAAATTATTATTAAATTTATTAGGATCATGGAAGCTCCCACTTGGGGAAAATATATACATACATCCTGTATATACATGATATAATGAAAATATATATAGAAACAGCACTGGCCTGCTTACTGTAATCCATGACTGCACTAATGTTAGTCACTTTATATTATAAAGTATCATTGTGTATATACTAGGGCTGTCAAACGATTACAATTTTTAATCGAGTTAATTTCAGCTTAAAAGTTAATTAATCGTAATTAATCGCAATTAATCGCAATTCTAACCATCTATATAATATGCCATATTTTTCTGTAAATTATTGTTGGAATGGAAAGATAAGACGCAAGATGGATATATATATTCAACATGCGGTACATAAGGACTGTATTTGTTTATTATAACAATAAATCAACAAGATGGCATTAACATTATTAACATTCTGTTAAAGTGATCCATGGATAGAAAGACTTGTAGTTCTTTATGAAAAATGTCAGTACAAGTTATAGAAATTTTATATTAAAACCCCTCTTAATGTTTTCGTTTTAATAAAATTTGTAAAATTTTCAATCAAAAAATAAACTAGAAGCCCGCCATTGTTGATGGCAATAATTACTTACACTATAAAATCAGTCGCAACCAAGCGCCAGCAGAGGGCAGCAAAACTCCGCAAAACACAATTAACAAGTGGCCCTTTCACTCTACTGTCATTTAAATCTGTCTGAGCTGGGCCAAGTGTGTTAATTGCGTCAAATATTTTAACGTGATTAATTAAAAAAATTAATTAACGCCCGTTAACACGATAATTTTGACAGCCCTAGTATATACATATAGTAGTATACTATAAAATCAATACTGTATATTTAATTTTTGTTACTGTGAGTATGTGTGCCTCTCATTCAAAATAGTTGTGGTAATATTTCAGTGTGCCCTCTACTTTATCTATTTTCAGGTTAAAACAAACAAAAGTTGAACAGTTTTTTCCCCTCCCCCAAAAATGCAGAATGCACACCAGAAAAAGCATCTGAACTTACACAAAGTATTCTGAAAATGGTTGTCCGGGACATTTCGATTCATTTTAACATTTAGAACAATATAGACAATGACATACCACAAAAAGAGTGAGAATTGTTTTGACTCCTGTTAAAGAGGTGAAGTCTCAGTGTTTCCATTTACATTTTTTTGCACTAGTTAATTCCAGCATCATTTGACCTCATTGTTTGTGATTTATTATTGATTTATTATTATTATTATTTATCATATTGATTTATGTCATTTATCATTAATAAAGACTGTAGGTGTTGTTTTTTGTGAATTAATAAGCTTCAACAAACATTTCATTATTAAAGTAGTAGTTAAAAAAAAAAAAAAAAAAATATTAGATTAGTCGACTAATCGTAAAAATAGTCGGCTGACTAATCGGGAGGAAATTAGTCGTTTGGGACAGCCCTAGTGCTCTCTAAAAAAAAAAAAAACCTTGTTACTCGTTTAACGTTCGCAAAAAAGGCACTTGGACACTCCACATTAGTTTTGGCAAAATATTTTGTGGACTGATGAAACCAAAGTTGAATTGTTTGGGAGTAACACACATCATGTGTGGAGGAAAAATAGAACAGTTCATGAACATCCACACCTCATCCCCACCGCGAAGCATAGTGGAGGGAGCATCATGATTTGGGGCTGTTTTGCTACCTCAGGGCCTGGACAACTCGTAATCATGAATGAATTCAAAAGTTTTGCAGGAAAACCTGAGGCCGTCTGTCAGACAGTTGAAGCTAAAAAGAGGACGGTTGCTGCAACAAGACAATGATCCAAAACACAGAAGTGAATCAACCTCAGAATGGTTTCAGAAGAACAAACTACACATTCTGGAGTGGCCAAGTCAAAGTCCAGACTTGAACCCTATTGAGATGCTGTGGTGTGTGTGTGATGAATGAAATTATTCCTGCCAAAAAAATATTGATCGTAATGGTTCACTTACTTATTTGTCCCCCTTCTGTCATTGTTTGCATGCTATCCTCATTAATATATGAAAACTGGGGCTGTCAAAATGATCGCGTTAACGGGCGGTAATTAATTTTTTTGACCACGTTAAAATATTTGACGCAATTAACGCACATGCCCCGTTCAAACATTAAAATGACAGCAGTGTCATGGCCACTTGTTACTTGTTTTTTGTCTCCCTCTGCTGGCACTTTGGTGCGACTGATTTTATGGGTTTAAGCACCATGAGACTTGTGTAATTATTGACATCAACAATGGCAAGCTACTAGTTTATTTTTTGATTGAAAATTTTACAAATTTTATTAAAACGAAAACATTAAGAGGGGTTTTAATATAAAATATCTATAACTTGTACTCACATTTATCTTTTAAGAACTACAAGTCTTTCTATCCATGGATCGCTTTAACAGAATGTTAATGATGTTAATGTCATCTTGTTGATTTATTGTTATAATAAACAAATACAGTACTTATGTACAGTATGTTGGATGTATATATCCGTCTTGTGTCTTATCATTCCATTCCAACAATAATTTACAGAAAAGTATGGCATATTTTATAGGTGGTTTGAATTGCGATTAATTAATTTTTAAGCTGTGATTAACTCGATTAAAAATTTTAATCGTTTGACAGCCCTAATGAAATCCTATAAATGTTTGGGTGGTTATAGTTAAAACAGACACTGTTTTTACATCTGTGTGATTTTGACAAAGATCAGATCACATTTTATGGTGCTTTTATGCAGAAATATGAGAAATTCCAAAAGGTTCAGATACTTTTTTATACCACTGTATGTATTCCTTTAATGGGTTTTGATGAAGTACGAGACACTGCCCATAAATCAGAAACCCGCCATGTCCACAATTGTCAGGTGCACCTCAGGTGGACGGCGGCAGTCCGGTGTCTTGCTACAGCGTGGAGCTGAGCGCTCCGCAGTCCGAGGAGAGCCGGGAGGTCTACCAGGGACCCGACTTGGACTGTTGCGTGGCCGGCTTGTTGCCCGGCAGGACCTACGGCTTCCGGCTCAAGGCGGGGAACAAGGCCGGGGTGAGAATGCGAACAAAAATGTACAATTTCGTTCCACTGTCAGATTTGTGAATTGTCCCACCCCGCCTCCGTTTAGTTTGGACCTCTCTCGGAGCGCTACGACGTCACCACGGGACCCGGAGCCCCCGAAGCGTGCAAGGCTCCTTCCGTCACGTGCAAATCGCCCAGCTGCGTTGTCGTCGGCTGGGAGGTAAGGTCGCTGAAATACAGCGGTACCTCGAGATTTTTCAAAGCTTTTTTTTTTTTTTCCCCGCTCCATATTACGAATAACGATTCCTCATACGAAAGATACTACGTACTGTAACAGCTATCAATTAGTTTAGTAATCGATTACTCTATCAACTAGTTGGTTCGAATAAATTTGTCATTGGATTAGGAACATTTCATCTGTTGCAGAATACATTTTTGGAAATGTAAAACCAAGGTTTATGTCAGGTTATGTCATATTCACTATTGCCACTAGAGAGCAGTGTATCCACGCAAATCAATACAACTAATTGCAAACACTTTCAAAACCATTAGAACAGCACTGTAACTAATTTGCTCCCAAAAACGTATAAATACATTCTATTTTTAATTGTTTAAGTCTCCCCTAAACGTATTTATACGTCTTTTACGTTTTTTTATCACAAGAGACACCTCTAGGTTCTGATGCTAGTTCGCTCCAAAGCACAACGCTCAAAATCCATTTTAAAGCAATAAAACTGGCTACTGGAGGGCAGTAGCGCATTTGGGAAGAACTCATACCAGACCATGAAAGGAAATATATGAAGAGAAATAGTCAGGAAACGGAAGTTGGAAGAAGTAAGAAGCGTGAGAAAAACGTGGAGAACACAAGGCATATGCCCCACACAAGTTCCCTAGGTGAATTCTGTTATGAGGTAGTGGTCACAACGAAAGAAAGATTAAAAAAAAAAAAAAAAATCTATCTTGATGAGACAGACAGACGGTGATGAGGGGAAAAATTTACCCTGTCTGTCGATACAGCTGCGGCCACAACAGCGTCATCTCTCAGTTCAATAGTTTAGTTATGTGTAAATAAATTGTTACTTTGCTATCAAAAGCTCTATTTGTCTTGTGTATGTTATTTTGTAGAAGGAAAACATAACATTATTCAGATGTTTGGGATGTCACAAAAGCAAAAAAAAATAGCTGTGTTAAAGTCAGTTATGTTTGAAATGTATGCTTTTACAAAAAGCTCAATTCCTGTTTTTTCATCAGATATTGCCCAAACTAAGCTATTTTCTAATGGTGATATCTAAAGAATGGAAAAAGATATGAACTTACTTTTTTTCCTGCTGAAAGAAGAGAGTCTAATCTTTCTTTTGGTGGGTTCCATGTTTATATAGCAATTGAACAGAATTTTCTTTGGGCCTTGCAAAATCAGTCAAAATCCAGTAAAACAGCCGGGAGCGAAGGGGCTTGCTCCGGTGAAAATGGCTGGGAGTGAATGAGTTAAACGAATCCGCGAAGCAGCAAAATTTTATTCGAAGCTTTTTTCTAATTGAATTACTCGAGTTAATCGATTCATCGTTGCAGCACTATATGAAAGCCACTCCGGAATCAATTTTGTATATTGAGGTACTGGCCATTTAAAGTTAAAATCGTGATTTCAGGCGCCGCTTTGCAACGGGGCCCCGGTGACGGACTTTCGGCTGGAGTGGGGGGCCGCTGAAGGATGCATGCAGGTGTGTTACAGCGGACCGGCGCTCGCCCACGAGATAAAGGGCCTGCTGCCCGCCACCAACTACTTCTGCAGGGTTCAGGTAACGCCGTTGTCACGGTACTCAAAATTTTCACCCGCGTTGTGACGTACTTTCCTTGCGCGATTTCCACTTAAAAACGCAGGAGTCTCGTCCGCCATTTTGTCTCTAGTCACATTAAACAGTACCTTATACTAGTACCTCACTAAATGTAAAGTTGTTCAACTTTACAGACTGCAAACATGGCAATTGTGCTTTTTGAAGCTTTTTAGTTCTTTCACTCTTGACAAATTGTAAAAATGTAACACGCATATGTACACTTATGTTCAAAATGACACTCGTTGTATTGTATTGTACTCACAATGTAAATTCAATTAACCTAATTTGCCTAATAAAAGTCCACTAGCTCTAATGCTACGAATGGTAACGTACCGTATCGGCCCGACTATAAGACAGTGTTTTTTGCATTGAAATAAGACTGAAAAAGTGGGAGTCGTCTTATATTCGGGGTCTAGACATTATACCCATTCACGGCGCTAAATGGCGCCAGATATCATTGAAGAGATGTTCTGTCATGACAGATCTCAGCTACTAGTTTAACCAGTTTGCATTATTTTATTGCATTATTAATATTTTTCCTTATTCAGATTTGTTTCAAGACTACAGTTACAGTTAGACCTCACTTTGATGGTTAATGCAGTTATTGCAATTTTGTTGTTTTATCCCAATAGATTGGTTTATTTACATTTCAAAAACCAGAAGCCATTCATTTATGAGTGTGATTGCACTTTAGTTTACATATTTCAATGTTCAGATATGAAGATTTGAATGAGGCAAAATAACAAGCTTTTTCTCTCAGATATATTGTTATAAATATTTGTTTCAGATGTACCGTAATTATTTTCTGTATAAAAATTAGGTGTTCAAAAAGTCTTTTTTCAAACTTGAGCCTTGAAAAAGAGGGGTTGTCTTATAATCAGGGCCGTCTTATATTCGGGCCAATACGGTATTTACAATTCTCATAGCAAATCACTCCCACGTAACTCCACAAACTGTAGCTGTAAATTTAATTACGAATGCATACACAAACACATATTAGCCGAAACAACTTGCAGCCTTATGTGGACCAAACCAGAGCGCATCTATCTATCCATGTCAGATGTTGGAGTCTTCTTCTCAATCATACAAGGCGACAGCCCAGCCAGACCCAACGCTGCCACCAAAGGACAGTGTATACTCCATCATTAAACAAAATATAATACTTTGGATTTTTTGGATAGGTATTGTGAAGGTATTTTACTCAGTTTATTCTGACATGCGCTGAAATTTAGTTACGTCGCCCACCGTAAGAACGGAACTAATTTGTAACCCAGGGACTACCTGTACTTTGATATGACATCAATTTGAAACAAAGATTTGAAGCGGGAGGGATGGCAGCGAATAAACGAACGTTCCACTAATTGGACGGCTACTCGTGATAAAACTTATTGATAGAATGATTGAATACCTCCGTGAAGTTGGCCCCCCATCAGACACAAATTTACGTTTATCAAAAAGGATGTCAATCGTTTGTGCTGTAAAGTTTCATTTGTGCTGCTATCGTTTTTGAGATATTTTCAATTCTTTTATAAAGTGCCGGCCAAAAGCATTGGCGCCTCTGCAATTCTGTCGGATAATGCTCAATTTCTCCCAGAAAATGATTGCAATTGCAAATGCTTTTGTCGTAATGTCTCCATTTATTTTGCTTGCGATGAAAAAACACAAAAGAGAATGGAGAAAAAAAAATGTCATCATTATCAATTTACACAAAACTCCAAAAATGGGCCGGACAAAAGTATTGGCACCCTCAGGTCTGGACTCATTGCTGGCCGCTTTAGAAGTCTCCAGTGCTTTCTCTCAAACCATTTTCTAGTGCTTTTTGAAGTGTGTTTTGGCTGGAAGACCCATGACCTCTGAGGGTGACCCTTCTTTGTCACACCGGGCCCTACATTATGCTGCAAAATTTGTTGGTAGTCTTCAGACTTCATAATGCCATGCACACGGTCAAGCAGTCCAGTGCCAGAGGTAGCAAAGTGACCCCAAAACATCAGGGAACCTCCGCCATGTTTGACTGTGGGGACTGTGTTCTTTTCTTTGAAGGCCTCGTTTTTTTTCCTGTAAACTCTATGTTGATGCCTTTTCCCAAAAATGCTGTACTTTTGTCTCATCTGAGCAGAGAACATTCTTCCAAAACGTCTTTGGCTTTTTCAGGCAAGTTTTGGCCAACTCCAACCTGGCTTTTGTATGTGTCTGGGTCAGAAGTGGGGTCTTCCTGAGTATCCTACCATAACGTCCCTTTCAGATGCCGACGGATAGTACGGGTTGACACTGTTGTACCATTGGACTGTAGGACAGCTTGAACTTGTTTGGCTGTTCGTCGAGGTTCTTTATCCACCATCCGCACAATCTTTCGTTGAAATCTTTGGTCAATTTTCCCTTTCCGTCCACATCTAGGGAGGTTAGCCACAGTGCCGTGGGCTTTACACTTGATGGCACTGCGCACGGTAGACGCAGGAACATTCAGGTCTTTGGAGATGGACTTGTAGCCTTGAGATTGCCCATGCTTCCTCACAATTTTGCTTCTCGAGTCCTCAGACAGTTCTTTGGTCTTCTTTCTTTTCTCCATGCTTAATGTGGTACACACAAGGACACAGGACAGAAGTTGAGTCAACCTCAATCCATTTTAACTGGCTGCAAGTGTGATTTAGTTAACGCCACCCCATGTTATGTGCCACAGGTAAGTAACAAGCGCTGTTAATTACGCAAATTAGAGAAGCATCACATCATTTTTCAAAGGGTGCCAATGCTTTTGTCTGGCCCATTTTTGGAATTTTGTGTAAAACGATCGATTTAATTTTTTTGGGTTCATTCTCTTTTGTGTTTTTTTCATTGCAAGCAAAATCAATGAAGATATTACTACCAAAGCATTTGTAATTGCAATCATTTTCTGGGAGAAATTGAACATGATCTGACAGAATTGCAGGGGTGCCAATACCTTTGGCCGGCACTGTAGGTCAATCTGAGGTCAATCAGCCCCCCATTTTGATTCAAAATGGCTAAAAATGATGTCAATCGTTTGTGCTGCTATTGTTTTTGTGATATTGAGATATTAATTTCGAGTAATGATGTCACACAGTCATTCATTTGTGTTAGGCTTGTGCTAGTTTGTGCTGCTATTGATAAATAGGTATTGAGAAACTAACATCGAGTGATGTCAATCACAGCACCTCCGTCGCGGCTGACGGAGCGTACCAAGTCTCTCAATAACGGGGCGTGACCCAACAACTTGCGCAAATGTAGCACAAATTGACCCCCATTTACTGCAAAATGGACCCTGAAGGGTGCCATTTGTTTGTGTCACGTTTGCGCAAGTTGTTGGGACACCCCTCTGTTATTGAGAGAGTTGGTATGCTCCATCTGCCACGGGAGTTGGATACGGACGAGCTGCGAGTCATCACTGGAAATTAGTATTTATAAAATGATAGCAGCGAAAATGATTTTTTTTCCCAGCACAAATGAATGGCACCATTTCAGGTCCATTTTGCAATAAAGAGGGGGCTGCGTGACATCATCGCTCAAAATTAAAATCTCAATATTTCAAAAACGATAGCAGCAGAAATTAAATTTTTACAGCATAAACGAAGCATGAACGATTGACACCATTTTTAGCCACTTTTATTCAAAATGCGGGCTGATTGACCTCAGATTGACCTATGAAAGTACTAAATATCTTTAAAATGATAGCAGCACTGACATCATTTTTGTAAAAATTTGAGTCTGATGGAAGGCCAACTTCACGGAGGTTGATTGAATGCCGACATTTGCTGAAAAGTTCTAGCGCCATCTTGTGGACGAGTGTTTTCTGACCTCTCCCCAGGCTGTGAACGTGGCGGGCGTGGGTCCTTTCAGCGAGGCGATCCTGTGCCAGACCCCCTGCTCGGTCCCGGCCGCCGTCAGCAACATCTGGGCCATGAAGGAATCGGAGCTGGTCCGTTTCGGGGCTCCCGACGATTATGATGAGGAAGAAGAGGATGAAGAGGAGGAGGAGGAAGGCGCGCGGCAGCGGCGGCCGCCCCTGTACTCGCCGTCCACTTGCGCGGGGGTCTGCTGGGACCCGCCTTGCGACCACGGCTCAGAGATCACGTCCTATCTGATCGACTTGGGCGAGAGGCAGCCCGTCCCGGCGGGCCCCGGCACCCGCCACGTGCTCCGCCACCTGCAGCCCGACACCGGCTACAGGATCCGCATACAGGCTCTCAACAGCTTGGGGGCGGGGCCTTTCAGTCACACCTTTAAGCTGAAGACCAAGCCCCTGCCCCCGCCGCCGCCCCGCCTGGAGTGCGCCGCCTTCAGCCACCACACCCTCAGGCTCAAGTGGGGCGACGGGCCGGCCAAAGCAGACGCCCTCCACTATCGGCTGCAGATGGAGGACAGGAGTGGCAGGTCGCCGATTATCTCCACTGACGTAGTATTAGGACCAAACAAAGAACGGGGGAAGGGGTAGAACTACGGGATTAAAGTCGTAGTACAGTGGTACCTCAAGATGGCTAGCTTCATACTACAGGTCTCAATGCACAAATCCGATTTTTGGGCGTGCCCATTCAGACCTTCTTTGTCCATTGAGACCGTTCAAGTGTCACGCATGCGCACGAATTAATAATCCCCATTTAGTCTTATATTCAAAGTTTATATGGACCGATAGAACGCATACACGCGCACACACGAGCCTTGACGTGTGTGCGTGAAATGACGTGGGTGCGTCAGTTCGCCCCGACTCGCCCATGTGTGCAATCATGAAATATTGCTCATTCGGCGCACAGAATGAAAATCAAAAATTATAAGGCATATTCTTTTCTTCATTTTATTTTTTTTTTATAACTGGTCAAGCCCGCTTCGTGCTTAAGAGCAGAGTTCGAGCTAGGCGCTAATGCCTACATGGCTGCCGTCCTCCGTGCCTCTTGCGCTTTGCTGACGTAATTGCTGCACGAATTCCGATTTGGGGTTCTTGACAGTTCGGACCGCCGGTCACATTTGGGAAAAAATGTGGCCCAGATCGGATTTGAACCACATACAAAAGTGAAAGTTGAAACGGTCCACTTCTATGCGACTTGTCCCGTTCAGACCATCAAGTTCATGCCTGACTCGAGTCGGAAAAACACGAAAAATCAGATTCGTGCATTAAGACCTGTAATATGAACCTAGCCGATGTGACTTGATTGGGTTCCGGAGTGACCTCTGACAATTTGGCGATATATCGCGATACTTTGTTGCCCAAAACGTTATGGATATGCTCCCACCACGAATCGATAAATCGTTTTTAAAGTGTCTTCCATTAGAATAGTGTGTACGTTAGCTCACTGGCTGCCATTGACGGCGCTAGACATCCATTCCATATTAACTTGATTGGACGTCTAGTGTCATCAATAGACCTGAAACCAAAGCATTCACTGTCAGTCAATAGGTCACTTCCTGTTCATTTAGGGCAAAATTGTCAGTTTTGTCATTAAAAATCATGAGAGCTGAAACGAATACTCGAGCAACTCGAGTAACTCGAGTTTAAAAACTGATCCGAGTAATTTTATTCACATCGAGTAATCGTTTATTTTGACAGCTCGAAGCATCACGTTTTGCTCGGACTACTTTTAATGCGGGACAACGCGCTTATGTCACGTGCGTAGAGGAAGAAGCAAAAAAAAAAAAAAACTTACTGCAGCCGACAGCCGCTACAAACGACGCCGACGTTGCTAAATACTAGCCCGCATGATGCTACGTTGGTAGCAGGTAGCGTCTGATGAGTCTCAGAGATCACATGTATGTTGAACTAGATGCTTAATGTCAGACTCGGCCTCGTCTGCGCAGCGTTAGTAAACAGCCGCCATCTTAAAGCAGTAGAGCACTAAGCGCTAATAAAGCGCGCTAAGCGCTAATAAATAAGATTAACGTTACTGTCTCTAGCTCAAGTAATGTTAGCCCTGTAGAGGGCTAGGTTTCTATTAATTATGACCACTTTCGATGCGTGGCTAACGTGTCTTACATACAGGCTTTAACATAACATAGCGTTGTGGAGTGATGAGGGTGTAAAATAAAAACTCAATAATGCTAACTATCAATTTTAGCTCAGTAGTAATTGCAGGATAAAACACCAAGTAGCACTGGTCCCTAATGTGCTCCAATACAGCCTGTATCATACATTTATTTTGAACACTGCAAAAACTCAAAATCCTATCAGGACTTACAGTTTAGACTAACTTAAAACATTACTAGAACTTAAAAATGGCTTGACACAAATAGAAATTCAATTGAAACACGTGGGAAAAAATCCTAACTTTTAAGTGATGTGTGTTATCAAGCGTAACGGCATTTTTAGGTGTATATATATATATATGTATATATTTCAGATCTAAAGGTTTTTGGAGTGAAAGCAGTGAATTAGTCTTTTTTTATTCTAGTTACATCTGAGATGCGATTGTTGGCGGTTTTCAACAATATACATCGAAAATAAAGACATTGATTGACTGAAAATGGTTCAAGATTAGATGAAATGTCTTGTTTTCTCATGTATATTTATAATTGCTCTTCACCTAAAAATATATTTGTTTTATCCGATTAATCGATAGAATTTTCAGTCGATTACTAAAATATTCGATAGTTGCAGCCCTAAAAATCATAGATAAAAAGTGTAAGTCAAGAACAAAATATGCTTTTATGTATAATTCATTAGATTTTTTTGGGGGGGGGGCCCTCCTGAGATTCCATACGTTCTGCTATAACTGCCACAAACAGTCTTAATTTTTTAACAACGATGAATTTTACAATTCAAACACCGTGTTGGCTACTTAACAATGAATTTTCTTCTTTGGTGGTAAATACTAGTCCTTCTAAAAAAAATTAGCATATTGTGATAATGTTCATTATTTTCTGTAATGTACTGATAAACGTTAGACTTTCATATATTTAGATTCATTACACACAACTTGAAGTAGTTCAAGCCTTTTAATATAGATGATTTTGGCAAAAAAGTCAAGGAAAAAAAACAAAAATCCCTATCTCAAAAAATTGGCATATCATGAAAAGGTCATCTAAAGAAGCTACTAACCTAATCATCTGAATCAACGAATTAACTCAAAACCCCTGTGAAAGATTCCTGAGGCTTTTAAAAACTCCCAGCCTGGTTCATTACTCAAAACCGCAATCGTGGGCAAGACTGCCGACCTGACTGCTGTCCAGAAGGCCATCATTGACACCCTCAATCAACAAGCTAAGACAAAGTAAGAAATTTTAGAGCGAATAGGCTGTTCCCAGAGTGCCGTATCAAGGCACCTCAGCGGGAAGGAAAAAGTGTGGAAGGAAACGCTGTGCAACCAGAAGAGGTGACCGCACCCTGAGAAAGATTGTGGAGAAGGGCCAATTCCAGACCTTGGGGGACATGCAGAAACAGTGGACTGAATCTGGAGTAGAAACATCCAGAGCCACTGTGCACAGGCGTGTGCTGGAGTTTAGTTTGCACTGTAATTGTTTTTGAGGTATTTACAATTCCTTAAAAGGTTGATCTGAGGTCACTGAGGACTTGAACCTAGTAACATTACGACTTTCTGGTACTATTGTAATATTTTTCTCATAGTCCTATTTTTTTTCTTTGTTTGGCCCTAGTACGCTGTCGTAGATGAATATTGGAAGATTTTGGGGGGAAAAATTCCTTGTGTCTTTGCAGATTTTCATCCTTGTATGAAGGAACCTGCCAGAGCCACAAAGTGCAGAGGCTGAATGAGTCTACCTCGTACGCGTTCCGCATTCAAGCCTTGAATGAGGCGGGCTCGGGCCCCTTCTCTGCCGTTTACACCTTCACCACGCCGCGATCCCCGCCGGCACCCCTCAAAGGTAGGCCTGCATCCAACTAAATATTAGACCTGAATCTATGATTCAAAGCTAAAAATGACAGGCATTTCAAATAATAAATATGATTACTTACCTTTTTATGGCTAGGTTGAAACAAAAGCTGTTGCGTGATGTCTGTAAACGGGGGTTTCCAGGGTAAAACGGACAAATTAAAAATAGTTCAGGGACTTAATGCGCCATGAATCTGCTATGGCAGCATATAGACGTATTGTTCTATCAAACACAACAGTTTATTTTAAAGAGGGGTGCAAGAGCAGAAACTGATTTTTCAGCCTTGTCCGTTTTCCGCCATATATGTATACATACACATATGGCGGAAAACAGGTGACTTGAAGTTCCGCTCTGAGACCCCCATTTTGGCCAAATTTAAAAAATGGTCCTTATGCATGTGTGATACATCATTGGAAAGCTTAAAATCTCCATTTTCTGGGGGGAAAAAATTTTGAACTGGAGAACATTTAAAAACTTTTTTTTCAAACAGTGAGACCGTGTCTGGAGGTGAGAGGATGCGGGAGCAGAATTAAAGACCCCATGCCTTTAACGAGATATTATCGTGTACTTACCTTGTTTCGATCCAAAAACTTCCATGTAGCGCGTATCACCAAGTGTCAAGACACAGCTGTGAATGGCCACAGCTGGATTTCTGGGGGATTTTGTGGGTGAAACATGGTAATATAACAAGGGTCATGATGTAGAACTCGCAGACATAAAGGAGGTCAAGATTTTTTTTCAATATTTTTGTTTGGATCGATTATTTATCATCTAAAATATTGGGGGAAATGCGACAGTAACAGAAAAAAAATACAATAAAATGATAGTTATGAGGTAGATATCCGTGACTATTTTACAGACGCCAATTTTTTCATTGTGATGTAATTTGTTTACAATATGCAAGTGAATAATTTTTTTTTTTTTTTTTTTTTTAAGGATATATTAGACATTAATGATTCTAAGCTAAAAATGACAGACATTTCGAATAATATGATTACTTACCTTCTTTTTATTGCTAGGTTGAAAGGCAAGCGGTTGCGCAATGTCTCTAACGGGTGTACAGATTAAAACGGACAAATTAAAAATAGTTTGGGGGCTTATTGCGCCATGAATCTGCTATGGCAACATGTAGACATACTGTTTTGTCAAACACAACAGTTGTTTTGGCTTGAAATACAGCAGTTTATTTGAAAAAGGGGTGCAAGAGCAGAAACTGCTTTTTCAGCCTTGTCTGTGTTTTCCTCCATGTATAAAAAAATATTCACTATTTTGCACTCTTGAACTCCTGTATAAAACCTGTTTTGACCATGGTATGTAGAAAGGACACAAATGCCTATGACCATACCTGCTGTTTTTGTTGAATTATCAGACATAAAGCTCCGCAGTGTTATTTTTTTCTGGTGAATGTTTATCCTAACAAATTATCAAGCTTCAAAATGTTTTAAACATGTCTGGTTGTCAATGGCACACCAATATTACAAATTTTGACCCAAACATTTTTTTTGTCATTTTGGGTCCATTCTAATTGGTCAGTGAAGAAAACAACAGTTTGGACATGAAGGTTATGGTGTCCTGAAGAAAGGGACCCAACCTGGTCATCGTGAACAATTTTTTTCTTTGAAATCTAAAGGCAACATCAAAGGTCTGCAAATTCAGCCAAAATAGGCATAAGTGTTAAAGCGCCTGTTACAGCATTTAAAAAAAAAAAAATCTTAAATAGCCTTATTATGTGAGTTAGAATCATATTTTCCAACAATTTGACTATACACAACACTTTGGCAAAGCGCAGATGATGAGAAATTAGTCTTTTTTTAATCTGCCATTTTGCACCTGCCTGTCATTATAGCGCTCTAGCATAGGAAGACGTTGGCAGGGTCACGATTTCATCTGATTAAGAATTCAGCCCATTGAGCAAAATGTACGAAGCGGCAGAATGTCATTGTTTCAGTCTCTCTACGCCAATTTTTTTTTACAGGATATTCTTTTAATCTACATATATATTTGCCCAATTGCTAAATAAATGGTATGGTCATAACAATGACAGTCTTGTGCTAAATGGAATATGAAATACTAAAAATGCATTTATTCAGTACGACATGGCAAAATTACTCCATAATGGTCAAAACTGTCGACTTCTTGCACCTCTTGAACGATATTTTATGCCACCGGAGTGGCTTTTGTCATAGCGTAAACAAACCAGGAGACAGCTAGCCAACTTACCCTAACCGAGCGGCGTTTCCAAGTCTTATTCTCACCTTTCGAAAACGAAAAACCACACAAAACTACCCTGGACCATGTCACACAGCGGCGGCATTGTCAATTGTCTTCGCCGATCGGCAACCCCTCCGGCGGCGAGCAAGTTACAGCTCGTCGTTCCCCTGCTGCGGGCAGGAAAGCTCGTTGCCGGGGAAGCAGCTGGAGAAGGAAAAGGGCAGCTATTAGTAGCACAAGTCCTGTGGTGAAAACAAACACTGCTTAATAAACCAGTTTGCTAGGTTACTAGACAATATTACTTAAATAATCAATAGCTGCAGCCCTACTGATAAGTGTCAATTGTGTTCGTGCGTAGCCCCCAAAGTGGAGCGAACGGACGACAACTCCTGCGAGGTGAGCTGGGAGTCTCTTTCGCCCATGAAGGGCGACCCCATCGTCTACACGCTGCAATTCATGACGGGAAACTCCGACTTCAAGCAGGTTAGTTCGCTCGCTCGCTCATTATGTCGGGGGTGTCAAATGCATGGCCCAGGGTCATTCTACCCAAAAGGCAGAATGTTTTAGGTCACTCATACTGTACAGAGAGACTTGCATGCTTTTATTTTGACATTGGCGTCGATTTGTTTTCAAGTGCGCTTGGCTCACTTTCGTGTCAGCTGTCACGTTCGTTTGTACGCAGTCAAAACGGATTGGACGTCAATGGCAGCCAATGAGTTGACAAGGAATTGAACCAAAAATGCCCTAAAACAGAAAGAAACAACAGGAAGTCACCTGGGAATGCCCGTATATCAACAGGAAGTGACCAATGACTGAAGCGGCCGGAAATGACCGAAAAATCAACAGGAAGTGACCCAAAAGAAACAAAGTGACCTGAAAAGCCACCAAATCCTCAGGAAATGCCCTAATATCAACGGAAAATGATTTAAAATATACAGTCTGTGACTTTAAATGCCCCAACATGTGCAGGAAGTGACCTGCAAGTACCCCAGAATTAACAAAGTGATCCAATTTCGATAGGTACCCTAAAATTACAAAGGAGTACTCCCGAAAAAACAGGTAAGTAGGTAGGTAAGTAACCTTAAATTTGCCACAAAATTAACTGGAAGTGACCTGGAAATGCCTTAAATCAACCAGAAAGCATTTAAAATGCTGGAATCCCATCCAAAGATGCAGGTAGTGGCCTGAAATCAACAGGAAGTGACCTGAAAAAGCCCCCAAATCTTCAGGAAGTGACCATGGAGCAGCTTGGAAATGATCAAAGAAGAAATAGGAAGTGACTGAAAATTTTAACAGGAAGTGACCTTGGAATCCCCCAAATATATAGCGGTCAAATATCAACAGGAAGTGACCTGTAAGTACCCCAAAATAAACAAAGAAGTGACCCATAAGTACTCGAAAATTAAGGGATCCCAATAAAAACCCCAAAACAGGACGTAGCCTGAAAAAGCCCCAAAATTAATGGCAAGTGACCGATGAACAGGAATCGACCGTGAAATGCTCTACAAACAACTGTAGAGGATCCAAAATGGGGATATGACTCCAGAA
The DNA here is from genome assembly GCF_030265065.1 of Corythoichthys intestinalis. Lineage (NCBI taxonomy): Eukaryota > Metazoa > Chordata > Actinopteri > Syngnathiformes > Syngnathidae > Corythoichthys > Corythoichthys intestinalis. Next base: position 5,859,030 of record NC_080400.1, read on the forward strand.
TCCCCCCCAAATGCAGGTGGTGACCCAAAATCAACAGGAGGTGTCTCTTGGAAATTCCCTAAACTCAACAGGATATGATCCAAAATATACAGGAAGTGCCCCCGAAATGAAGTAAAATGTGGAGGAATTTACCCGAAAGCAACGGGAAGTGTCCCTGAAATCAACAGGAAGTCATCAATGAACAGGAAGTGACCTGGAAATGCCCAAAAATCAACAGGAAAAGATCCCAAACATATAAGTGACCCCGGAACTCCCCCAAAAGATGGAGGTAGTGACCCGAGATAAACAGACCCATAAATGCCCCAAAGTCAACAGGAACTGACCAATGAACAGGAAGCGATCTGCAAATGCCCTAAAATAGACAGGAAAGGATCCAAAATAAAGAGGAAGTGACCTGAAAAAGGCCCAATATTTACAGGAAGTGATCCATAAATGCTGTAAAATCAACAGAAAATGTACATAAGTGACCCAATATCAACAGAAAGTGACCCGTAAATAACCTGAAATTACAAGGAAGTGATCCCCAAAATATGCCCGAAAACAGGAAGTAACTTGAAAATGCCCCAAAATTAAGAGGAAGTGACCAATGAACAGGGAGTGACCTGTAAATTCTCTAAAAAAAACAGTAGAGGATCCAAAATCATAGGATGTGACCCTGGAATCACCCAAAAGATGTAGATAGTTGCCCAAAATCAACAGGAAGTGACTTCCAAATGCCCTAAAATCAACAGGAAATTATTTAAAAAAATAAAGGAAGGAGCAATATGTGGAGAAAGTGACCCAAAAATGCCCCCAAATCAACAGGAACTAACCAGTGAACAGGAAGTGATCTGGAAATTCCCAAAAATCAACAGAAGATCCAAAATATACAGGAAGTGATCCTGGAACCCCCCAAAATCATCAGGAAGTGACCCAAAAATGCCCCAAAATCAACAAGAAGTCTCCAATAAACAGGAAGTGACCTGGAAATGCCCAAAAGTCAACAGGAAATGATCCAAAGTATATAGGAAGTGACCCTGGAAAACCTCAAAAGATGTAGGTAGTGACCCAAAATCAACGGGAAGTGACCAGTGACCAGGAAATTCACGAAAATCAACAGGAAATGATCCAAAATATACAGGAAGAGACCCTGGAACCCCCCAATATCAATAGGTAGTGACCCAAAAATGCCCCAAAATCAAAAGAAAGTGACTAATAACAGGAAATGTCCTGGAAATTGCTCAAAATCAGTGATCAATCAATCAATCAATCAATCAATCAATGATCCAAAATATACAGGAAGTGACCCCAGAAAGCCTCAAAAGATGTAGGAAGTGACCCAAAATCAACAGGAACAGAAAGTGACCAAAGAACAGGAAGTGACCTAAAAATGCCCTGAAATCAACAGGAAATGTTCCAAAATATGCAGGAGGTGATCTGGAAATTCCAAAAAATCAACAGGAGATGATCCTAAATATACAGGAAGTGACCCTGGAACCCCCCTCCCCAAAAAAATCAACAGGAAGCAACTCAAAAATGCCCCAAAATCAACAGAAAGTGAGCATTGAACAGGAAGTGACCCAGAAATTCCAAAAAATCAACAAGAAATGATTTCAAATATACAGGAAGTGACCCTGGAACCCCCACAAAATCAACAGGAAGTGACCCACAAATGCCCCAAAATCAGCAGAAAGTGAGCAGTGAACCGGGAGTTTCCAAAAATCAACAGGAAATGATCCAAAATATACAGGAGGTGACCTGGAGATTCCAAAAAATCAACAGATGATCCTAAATATACAGGAAGCGACCCTGGAACCCCCCAAAATCAACAGGAAGCAACCCAGAAATGCCCCAAAATCAAGAGAAAGTGAGCTGTGAACAGGAAGTGACCCAGAAATTCCCAAAAATCAACAGGAAATGATTCAAAATATACAGGAGGTGACCCTAGAACCCCCCAAAATCAACAGGAAGTCACCCACAAATGCCCCAAAATCAGCAGAAAGTGAGCAGTGAACTGGAAGTGACCTGGAAATTCCCAAAAATCAACAGGAAATGATTCAAAATATACAGGAGGTGACCTGGAGACTCGACAAAAAATCAACAGGAGATGATCCTAAATATACAGGAAGTGACCTTGGAACCCCGCAACCCAAAAATGCACCAAAATCAACAGAAAGTGAGCAGTGAACAGAAGTTGACCCAGAAATTCCCCAAAATCAACAGGAAATGATTTAAAATATACAGGAAGTGACCCTGGAATCCCCCAAAAATCATCAGGAAGTGACCCACAAATGCCCCAAAATCAGCAGAAAGTGAGCAGTGACCCGGAAATTCTCAAAAATCAACAGGAAATGATCCAAAATATACAGGAAATGACCCCAGAAGGCCTCAAACGATGTAGGTAGTGACCCTAAAATGCCCCAAAGTCAACAGGAAGTGGCCTGAAAATGCCCTATAATCAGCAGGAAATGCTCCAAAATATACAGGAAGTGACCCTAGAACCCTCCAAAATCAACAGGAAGTGACCCAAAATTTCCCTAAGCTTAACAGTATATGCTCAAAATTTGACCCAATGTTAACAGGAACATGTAAATACCCTAAAATGACAAGGAAGTAACCCAAAATGAACTCATTGCCTGCCATTGACAATGACGTCCAGATGGATATAGACGTCGAGACCCATCAGTGGATTGAGCCGTTGAGCAACGGCGCACCTGAGATCTCATGGCTAACCAAAATGAGTTTGACACCCCTGCAGTACGCCGAGACGGTACGATCCGTCAAAACCGGCGCCGAGCAAATCAAATAATCCACGCGGCTTTTCGTCAGGCGTACAAAGGTCCCGGCACGTGCTTCACCTTGGCGCACCTGCACCCCAACAGCGACTACCGCTTCCGCGTGTGCGCCGTCCGTCAGTGCCAGGACGCGCCCGAGCTGAGCGGGCCCTTCAGCCCCACCGTCACGCTAGCCGTCCAGCGCAGCGGCGGCGACGCCCCGCCGTCCAGAACCTCGGCCAACGCCGCCCCTTCTTCCTCCTCCTCCTCTCCGTCGGGCCGACCCGGCCGCGGCCTGACGGACGAGCAGTGCGCCTTCCTGCTGCTGATGGCCTTCGCCGTCATCGCCATCCTCATCGCGTTCGTCATCCAGTACTTCGTCATCAAATGAGCGCCGTCTGTCTCCACGGTTACCACAGCTTTATTGTTTTTTCACCTCCTTTCACGCTTTCTGATCGACCCCCCAGCCCCCCCCCCCCCCAAAAAAAAAAAAATCAGGGATGTTAGCGGGAAATTTCACTTCCTTGATTTCCTGTCCAACTTCAAAACAAAAGGTCCAATTAAATTGACTTGTACAATTTTTTAAGCTACTCTCATTTTTCCCCCATTTCCCCCCCAAAATCTTAGCTCTCAAAGTATCACCATCATCCCCCCAAAAATTGGACAAATTTGTATCAGAACGATAAAATATTGGACTAGTAATCCCCCCTAAAATGATCCAAAATGAACATTTGAGTGCCATGAGCGACACTAAGACGTCCAATTTGAATTGAAGTGAGTTTACGATCCTAGAACGTTCAACCCTCCTGCTTCAAACGGATTTGGACATCTACTCGCAATAAACTCATTTCGATTGACAGCCGAAGCAAGAAAACATCTTTCATCGCCTCTGGTGCGACGTTTCCATTTAAATCGAGGTAATAGATATACATAAAGCATTGGAGGAATACATATGTACATACAATTTAAAAAAATATGGATAGTAAATTGGAAAATATGGATAACAATTTGAAAGTCCTAAAATTAAAAAGAATAATAATAACCTCGGCCTGCAAGCAGCCCTGAACGGGCCCTCGCACTTTGGCGCAACCCGGACAGCACGCAGGTCAGCGTGGTGGCAGATCGTCTGTCTCTCGTCATCTCCTGAGAATCTAACTTTTTTGAAACTCGCCTCTTTTTTTGGGTTAATACATTTACACACCTAGGTGAAAAAGCCCCTATTGAAGAGAGTCCTACAAAAAAAGTAGGTGTTACCGAGCTGTGCAGCCGCGCCCATATTCAAAACCAAAATGAATCTTTTAATTGGGCCAATTCGAAAAAATTTACTTCCTTCTAACTCATTCGCTCCCAGCCATTTTCACCAGTGCAACCGCCTTTGCTCCCGGCCGTTTTACTAGATTTTGATTGATTTTGCAAAACCCACAGAAAATTCTGTTCTATCGCTATATTAACATGGAATCTGCCAAAAGAAAGATTAGACTCTGTTCTTTCAGCAGGGAAAAAAGCAAGTTCCTATTTTTTCCCATTCTTTAGAAATCAGCATTAGAAAATAGCTTAGTTTGAGCAATTTTCCAATTTCTGATGAAAAAACCATACATTTCAAAGATAACTGACTTAAACACAGCTATTTTTTGAATGTTTTCCTTTTCCAAAATAACATCAACAACAAGACAAATAGAGCTTTTGATGGCAAAGTAACAATTTATTTACACATAACTAACTGAGAGATGACGCTGTTGGGGCCGCGACAGCCGGGTAAACTTTTCCCTCATCGCCACCTGTCTCTTTAAGATGGATTATTTTGAGTCTCTGCGGGGTCTGCTCGGCGAACAGCACAGACTTAACGGCATCGTCCACTGCACTGGTGGTCCAGGTCGTTCTGCTCGGTCGTCCAGCGCCTGGCATCCCAGTTGTCCTCTAGGTTGTTCATCTCGGTCGTCCGCCACTTGGCATCCTGGACGCCATCCGGTCTTCTTCTGCCGGCGCCCCGGCCGTGTGGCCAGCCGTTCGTTCGTTCCATTGAATCGGGGTGCGGATCTTACCAAATGCGCTACAGCCCTCCAGTGGCCAATTTTATTGCTTTAAAACGGATTTTCAGCTTTGTGCTTTGGAGCTAAATTGAATCAGAACCCAGAGATGTCTCTTGTTAAAAAAAAAAAAAAAAAAAGAAAAAAAACGTAAAAGACGTCTAAATACATCTTTGGGACACTGAAACAATTAAAAATAGAACGTATTTATTAGGGCTGTCAAACGATTAAAATTTTTAATCAAGTTAATCACAGCTTAAAAATTGTAATTAATCGCAATTCAAACCATCTCTAAAATATGCCATATTTTTCTGTAAATTATTGTTGGAATGGAAAGATAAGACTGATATATATATTCAACATACTGTACAGAAGTACTGTATTTCTTTATTATAACAATAAATCCACAAGACGACATTAACATTCTTTCTGTGAAAGGGATCCACGGATAGAAAGACCTGTAATTCTTAAAAGATAAATGTGAGTACAAGTTAAAGTAATTTTGATAGTTTGTATATTGTGACTAAATATTGCCATCTAGTGTATTTGTTGAGCTAAACTTAATGTTAGAATAGAGTATTATTTTGCGTAGCTATTTTGATTGAGAATGCCAGATCTCTTTGCATTGAGTGCTTTTCTTTTTGTGAACATTTTATTTTTGAGAGAGAGGAACATTATTTTTGTTGTGCTTTCACTAAATGATACTGTAGCGACTTAAATGTTCTTAACTGCCCAAATGCATGATGGGAATTTGAGCAACCATGAGTCACAGTGGTTGCTGCAAATGGTATATCTTCTCTGCGTTGAGTACAATACATGGAGTTAAGAAAAAGATCATCTCAAGTTATTCTTCCCCATGTCGCTTGCCACAATAGTTTTAACAATTGTGGAAGAGATGCCACCGCTTATTCCATTAAATAGCGCGGCTCCAATAAATGCCTGCGTTACCAATTCGCCCTTTTTGGTAAGTGGCGGTGCTATGGACCGGCGATTCATGTTGGCTCATTGTCATCGGTTGGCTCGGTTCGTCCGATTTCCTCCTGAGGAAGACGACGGCGTACATATAACACCGAGAAGCGTTGGATGGCTTTTTGTGGGTACTTTTACTAACAAAACAAAAGCATGTGGGGGATGAAGCACTTGAGCCTGTGCTAACTGCGCACTTTCTCTACTCTCTGGCTCGACCACTTTCTTCCTCACTGCTCAATCTGACAATGCCGGTCACATTGGAAATAACAGCGGCACCCTTGGCGGGTGCCGGTAACACCTGCGTCCACTCCACTTGCTTGTCTCTGCCCTTAGTTCTCAATATACTACAAACGGCGCCATAGTAGTCTGTTCGCGGCAATGCTTGAGTGGGTCATTCCGCGCATTGCGTTAAATATTTTAACGTGATTAATTAAAAAAAATTAATTACCGCCCGTTAACGCGTTCATTTTGACAGCCCTATTTATACGTTTTTGGGAGCAAATGAGTTAATGGCGAGTAAAGGGTCGTCACAGCAACAGACAGACGTGTGGACATGGGCCTCTAATTGTAGTCTTAATAAAGGTCTTGAAACTACAAAGACCAACCTGAAAAGAACTGGACACGTATAAGTAAAATGAATGACTTTCTTTTGCCGCTAGTTGGTGCTACAGAGTTGATGCAAATGACTTCAGGGTACGATTCTCATGAAGCACAGGAAGTTTGGCGCAGATATGTTGTATGTCTGCCAAGTTGTGACTGTTCCAAACTTGTGGTGAGACAAAATGGCTACAATCGTTTTCACTTTCCTGGGCCCCTACGCTTCAACGAAACCTCAGTATTTTTCATCAGGCACCTGAACATGTTCCAAGGCTCCCCTGATGCAAGTTTGAGGTCAATAGATTTTTTTTCCCTTGGAGGAGGAGCCTGGCTCGTAAAAAGGGCATTTCCTGTTCCCACTAGGGGGCGCCAGCCCTAATGGGTAATATTTAAATGCATTCGTGTTCAGGCTGGGATACCTGACATACATGTCAGATAGGATAAAGATTGAACGTTGTATCAGGTGTTTAGTGTTTTGCCCAAAAAATGGCAGACTTGGGCAACTCGCCCAGGTCAGGCCCGTGAATGTAAACTCACCATTTTGAGAACTTAAGATGTCATATGTCTCATGAACATTCTTTCCAATTTTGCCGAGGCACCGAGGCTCAAATGTTAACCCTGTTAATCGATAAAAAATTTCAAATTCAATCCAAAATACTCAATTTCCTGTTGGGTTTGGAATATGGGTGCAAGAGACTTTTTGGAGCAGTTTTGCACAACGTATCGACTCCCAAATGTCATCGCTCTACGTTGAGAAAACCTAAATGGAGAGGCCTTTTTTAAAAATTCAAAAGGGCGCCACTAAGCCATTTTGTTACATTTTTTCGTAACGTTGCAAAATGATTGAAATTGGCCAAATTGACCATTTTCATTTGCCGAGGAGAAGAAATAACTCTCGTACACTTAGTGCTTGGACCCTTATAATATCGAAAATTAGTATAAAAGAGCAGTTAGTTGATAAATTATTCCTTTTACGAAATATCTCTTTCAATCTTTTATTTCAAAATATTTTATTTCAAATTCATTTTTCTATATTTTTATTTACATTGTTTATTGTTCTGTATTTCCATCTAATTTTTTTGTTTTGTTTTTTAGGATCTTCCCATTTTTTGGTTGTATTTTTCAAATTTATTTTCATGCACTTATGTACTTTTATTAATGTGCTTATTTTTAATTTTCTCTTTTAATCTTTAAAAACTTTTTTGGAAAATTGATTGGAAACATTGATTATTTTATTATTTATTATTTTAAATATTATATTGATTATTAAATATTGAAATTAATTGGAAAATTGATCTTTCAATTTTTTGGTTTTTTCTTTTTTTTGTTTTTGTACTTTTTTTTTTTTTTTAAATCATATATATAGAGAGAAAATTAAAAATATATTTTACATAATTGTTTTTTCATTTTTTCTATTTTTAGATTTTAAAATTTTCCAAATAGAATATTTTTTTCTTTGTATGATTTTCTATTTTTTTCCCATTATTATTTTTATGTACTATAATTTTCTATTTTATTTGTAATTTTCTTTTTTTAAATCGTTTTCAATTTTTTGTTTTTAAAATTTTGATTTTAAAATCTTATATGTAGATTTTTTTTTTTTTTTTAATTCTTCTGGTTTTCGTATTTTGTTGTTTTCTATTCATATTTGTTATTTCCATGTACTTTGATTTTCTAATTTTAGATTTTAAAATCATTTTGATTCAAAAATCTTTAAAAAATTTATTTCAATTTTTTTTGTTGGTTTTTATTTTAATTTTTAAATTTATTTTTGATTTTCCATTTTTACTTTTTAAAATAATTTTGATTCACATTTTAATTTTCTGTTTTTTTTGTAGTTATCAATTTAATTTTCTTTAATTTTTAAAATTATTTTACTTTTTTCTTTGTCAAATCTTTTTAATGTATTTTCTATACTTTTTTTTTTTTTTTTTTAATATGATTTTCTAATTTTTTAGGTTGTATTTTTCAATGTAATATATTTTCCTCTTATTTTGAAGTCTTCCTCCAATGCTTTCCATGCCTATTTATTCAATGTAAATCCTGGATTGACAACATGTTTTTTGGGTGAGTCACGTATTTCCACCTGATATTTTTACTTTGTACACTGACGACCACACGGAGGAAAATAAAACCCAAAAAAATCGATTATAAGAAAGAAAATCCGACTGAATTATGACCGTCCACCTTCCAGAAAGTTGAATTTTGCACTTTTTCTGTTTTTGGATCACCTGAGGAATGTTTAAGAAACAAAAACCACCAGCAGAGAATCCATATCGCTGCAGTAAAACAAAATGAAATGCTTGGTAAAAAGTGGAAAAATGGAAAGCAAACTATTTTTCCTCTCTCCTTCGATGATGATGATGATGATACTGTAGCTGCTCGACTTCAGCACAACAACAAAAAAAACAACGCTTCCTTTTGGGTTCCTGAAGTTTTGTTTTTGCACCTTAACGGAATTGAAAAAAAAAACAAACAAAAAAACGGCCGATTCGGTGTTTTACCCGACAAAAACTTATTAAAATGTCGTCGCGTTGATGGTGCGAGACGTCCAATCCATTTTGACTGGACATTCATTTGTAGCTGGAAAATGGATGCAAAAGTAGCTTGTTGTAGCGAAATAGTGTAAAGTGTCTTGTTGCTGTGTTGGAAAATGGAACAAAATTCATTGCTAGCTGGAAATTGGATGCAAAACGAGTCGTTCTTTGGGGTCACACTCACTTCCTTGTGCATTTTGACCCTTTGACATAATGGGTCACTTCCTCCATATTTTGAGTCATTCCAAGAGCACTTGCTGTTTATTGGTCTCACTCTGTAGATTTGGTGGCTCTTTCACTTCACTTCCGGTTGATTTGGAGTCACGAGCTGCATTTTTGGTGGATTCTGGGGTCACTTCCTTTGTTTTGGATCTGAAGGAATCTGACCTTCTAGCCAGACTGCCGGAACCGCGCCAGCCGAACGGCCGGACCCGCGCTGGGGCAGCTCCAATGACCCGGGCCGGCGGGACCCCGGCAATCCGGCCAGAAGGGCAAAACCCGTGCGTTCACCTAAGTCTTAACCCTTTGTACTGACTCCATCGTGAAAGGTTTAAAGAAGGCTCACCGAGAACAAGTTGACAATTTATTCGGGTCAACTAGGGGTGTGCCATCTTAGGCACTACACGATTCGATTTGATTACGATTCAGGGTGCTAAGATTCAATTTTTGAACGATGATCACAGCATTGACGATGATCACAGTTATCACGATTATCGATGCATCATACATTCCTGATTAATAAAGGAGCCAAACAAATTTATGTCCATTCAATGGGAACGATGGAAACATGCCCATACTACAAAAAGCTGCCCTTAAGCTGCTTTATTTATTTTTCACAAGAAAGTGCAAAAACATTAACCATTTTAAAGGGAGTACTTATTTCTCTCAATACAATAAAATGTACTCTGGTGGAATAAATTCCACATTTTCTGGACACAAACAAAGTGACTTCTTTTAATCAATATACTTTGTTTTCATAGTTTACCTCCCTTGTGTAACTCTTGGAGTTACAGGTGGAAATCACAACTGCTCTTGATCACATTTAACTTGATCACATAGCCGAGCACATAAAAAAAAAAACAACACCGCCACACACACACACACACAGTCATTACAGTGCGCGCACTTTCTTCTCACCCTGCCTGCCCACGCGCACACACGCCTGTCGGCTCCCAGGCAGGCCTTGCAGCAACAGATTTCTGTAATATTTTGCATGATTGTAGTGTTACCACTGTACTTAATTGTGGTTTTACACGTTCTGCATATGAAATGCAAGTTAGCTAATTAGCTTAGCGCTCGGCGCTAACTATTAACATCTCAAAAACAACAACAATAAAGGCTAAACAGTACAAGAGGGTTCATGCACTCACCTCTTATAGACGCACACGGGTCTTAGCAACACACTCGGGACATTTTTCAATTGAAATGGCTTAAAACTACTGCTTGACATCTGAAAGACAAGGAGCAACGAACTCTCTTCCCCTCTCATTCTTAAAAATAACTTGCGCACAAAAGCGCTTCTGTTTCTGTCTGTCTCATACACAAATTTATTTTCCAGTCTTTTAAAAAGGAGTAAATCTCTCTTCCAGTAACTGGGAGCATCCATCATAACGTTGCGTGTGCGTCCGTTAACGGTGTCCGGGCGGCAGACGTGTCCTGAATTTCGTGCCGTGTGAAAATAATCGTTTTTGAACCTTTATGACTCGTAATCGAATCGAGACTTGTCGAATCGCGATGCGTGTAATATGCATGTAGTATTTCCAAGTCACTTGCTGGTCATGGGACACTTCCTGTATATTCAGAGGCTTTTTCAGGTCATGTTCTGTTGATTTTGGCACTTCCTGCATCTTTTAGGAGATCTGTTGTCAATTTGTGTATGGCGGAAAACACTCAGGTGACTTGAAGTTCCGCTCCGAGACCCCCAATTTGGCCAAATTTCAAAATTGTCCTATATGCATGTGTGATACATCATTGGAAAGCTTAAAATCTCAATGTTCTGGGGGAAGAAAAATTTTGAGCAGGAGGGCATTTTTGGAAAAAAATTTTTTTTAAATTTAAACTCTAACTCGAGGTGAGAGCATAATTAAAGACACCATGATTTTAACGAGATACTATCGCGTAGAGGCGTGCGAAATTCCCGAGTCTGAGATTATTCACAATTCGGCCGTGGAAGATTCGAGAACGATTCACAAAATCCAAATTCTGATTATTGAATTATACCAGGTAAAGCAGACCTAAAACACAGCGCTAGAGGCGTGCGAAATTTCCGATTCTTAGATTATTCGCGATTCGGCCGTGGAAGATTTGAGAACGATTCACAAACATCCAAATTCCGATTATTGAATTATACCAGGTAAAGCGGAAATCAAACACAGTCAGCGCGGTCTTTTTGGACGCAATGAGGAACGGACCGAGAGTAAATATGTCAACTCATGCCGCTAGATAAAAAAAAAACAATCATACCTGACTGCGGCCGACAGCCGCTACAAACAACGCCAAGTTGCTAGTTGCTACAAACATACGGCTACAGTAGATATCATATATATGTAGAACTAGATGCAAAATGACAGACGACGTCAGTGTTGGACCATGTATTATTGAACAGAGATGCGAAATTGTGACAGACTTTCCGGCGTTAGGAAACAGCCGCCATCTTAAAGCAGTAGACCTCTCTAGAAGGCTCTGTTGTAGCGAACCTAATCAACTTTTATCTAAAATACTCCTAAATCGGCAGAATCTTGTCTTGAATCTATCTTTAAATGATGAAATAGTTTTAAAACTTTGACAAAAGTAGACAGAATGGGAATTATGGAATAACGGGAGCAATTTTAACAACTTTAACGGTTGATTCACAACATTAATTGAATGTAGTTTAAAGCTGCTGATACAGAATGGGGACTGGAGTATTTTATTTACTGTTTGTATATTTGTTTACTGTTATATGCTAACTTGATACTGAAATAGTAGTTTGGTTTAGCCTGAGAGGATTTTTGAACAATTTTGGAACTAATGTAAAAAACATTAAAAAAAAAAAGAGGGGTGTGCATCAATAACCGTTTTATAATGGAATCGTTAGGTGCCCAAAGATTCCTAGCTCTCCCAGCGCAGTCTTCGGGACGCAATGAGGAATGGCCCGAGAGTAAATATCAACTCATGCCGCTTATTAAAAAAAAAAAAAAAAAAAAAAAAAAAGACTGCGGCCGACAGCTGCTTCAAACAATGCCCAGTTGCTAGTTGCTACAAACTATGGTAGATATCACATATATGTAGAACTAGATGCAAAATGACAGACGATGGCGCCGGTAGAACATGTAAAAAGAACTAGATGCAAAATGACAGACTTGCCGTTTAGTAGTTGCCGCGTTGTTAACAAGCCGCCATCTTAAAGCAGTAGACTCCTCTAGAAGGCTCTGTTGTAGCGAACCTAATGCACTTTTTATCTAAAATACTCCTAAATCGGCAAAATCTTCACTTGAATCCATCTTTAAACGATGAAACCGTTTTAAAACTTAAAACATGTCGAAAGTAGACAAGGGAAATTATGGTATAACGGGAGAATTTTAACTTTAACGGTTGATTCACAACATTAATTGAATATAGTTTAAAGCTGCTGATACAGAATGGGACTTGAGTATTTTATTTACTGTTTTAAACTGTTAATATGATACTGAAATATTAGTTTGGTTTAGCCTGAGAAGATTTTTGAACAATTTTGAAACTAATGTACAAAACATTAAAAGCGCGAGGTTTGGGGGGGGGGTAACATCAATAATCGATTTACTATCGAATCGGAGCCTCTGAATCGTAATCGAATCGTTAGGTGCCAAAAGATTCCCACCTCTACTATCGCGTACTCACCTTGTTTCGATCCAAGAACTCACCGAGTGTCGAGACACAGCTGTGAATGGCCACAGCCAGACTTTTTTGGGAATTTTAGGGGTGAAACACGGTAATATAACAAGGATCGCGATGCAGAAATCGCAGACATCAAGGAGTGGTTGAGATTTTTTTTCAAATATTTACTCTTTGAAATGTTTTTTTTTTTTTTTTAATCTATTTTAGTTGGATCGATTATCATCTACATTAATGCGAGGATGGAATGGAAAATACGACAGTAACAAAAATATACAATTAAGCGATAGTTATGAGGTAGATATCTGTGACTTTTTTACAGACGTTATTTTTTTCATCGTGACAAAATTTGTTTAAAAGTTTAAAATATGCGAGTGAATAATTTTATAGTTTTTTTTTTTTTTTTAAACTAAATATTAGACATCAATTAATGATTCTAATCTAAAAAATTGATAGACATTCAGAATAATAAATATAACTTTTTATGGCTGGGTTGAAACAAAAGCGGTTGCGCGGTGTCTTTAACCCTGGTCTCCAGGGTAAAACGGACAAATTAAAAATAGTCCGGGGGCTTTATGCGCCATGAAAATGCTATGGCAGCATATAGTTCTATCGAACACAGCAGTTCTTTTGGCTTAAAATACAGCAGTTTATTTTAAAGGGGGTGCAAGAGCAGAAACTGCTTTTTTCAGCCTTGTCTGTGTTTTCCGCCATATATTTTGGATCATTCCCTGTTGATTTTAAGGCATTTTTATGTCGTTTCCTGTTCATTGGCTACTTCCTGTTGATTTGGGGGGCTTTTTCATATTACTTCCCGTTGATATTGGGTCACGTTTTTCATTTTAGAGGAGTTTGAGCTTAGTTTTTGCATCTTTGGTGGATTCTGTAGTCTTTTTTTTTTTTTTTTTTTTTTTTTTTTTTTAATTGCATCCTGTGGATTTTAGAGGATTTCCGGGTCCCTTCCTTCCAGTCAAAATGGATTGGACGTCTAGCTGAAAGATGCTTTCACAGCCAGTGCACCCACTTTAAGTGAATTGGATGTCTGTCCTTGTCAATGGCGGGCAATGAGTTAATCACATTTGAACTCACATCGCTTTAATGGGAATGTTGACCACAAACAATATGGCCGCAACGTAGCCCTGTCAGAAATGATTGAGACGTCTAGCGCCGTCAAATTGTAGGTGAATGACCAAAAGTATTGGCACCCCTGCAATTCTGTCAGATAATGCTCAATTTCTAACAGAAAATGATTGCAATTACAAATGATTTGGTAGTAATATCTTCATTTATTTTTCCTTCATTGAAAAAACACAAGAAGAATGGATTTTTTTTCCCTTTAATCGTTTTTTACACACACACACAAAAAAAAAACTCAAAAAATGGGCCGGACAAAAGTATTGGCACCCTCTGCCTAATACTTGGTAGCACAACCTTTAGACGAAATAACTGCGAACAACCGCTTCCGTTGTCCATCAATGAGTTTCTTACAATGCTCTGCTGGAATTTTGGACCATTCTTCTTTGGCCAACTGCTCCAGGTCTCTGAGATTTGAAGGTTGCCATTTTCAGATCTCTCTGCAGGTGTTCTATGGGATTCAGGTCTGGACTCACTGCTGGCCACTTTAGAAATCTCCAGTGCTTTCTCTTGAACCATTTTCCAGTGTGTTTTGGGTCATTGTTCTGCTAGAAGACCCATGACCTCTGAGGGAGACCCAGCTTTCTCACACTGGGCCCTACTGTATGCTGCAAAATTCGTTGGTAGTCTTCAGGCTTCATAATGTCATGCACATGGTCAAGAAGTCCAGGGCCAGAGGCAGCCAAGCAACCCCAAAACATCAGGGAACCGCTGCCATGTTTGACTGTGGGACCGTGTTCTTTTCTTTGAAGGCCTAATTTTTTTTCCTGTAAACTCTATGTTGATGCCTTTTCCCAAAAAGCTCTACTTTTGTCTCATCTGACCAGAGAACATTCTTCCAAAACGTTTTTGGCTTTCTCAGGTAAATTTTTGGTAAACTCCAGCCTGGCTTTTTTTATGTCTCTGGGTCAGAAGTGGGGTCTTCCTCTGTATCCTAGAATAGAGTCAGTTTTCATTCAGACACCGACGGATAGTACGGGTTGACTTTGTTGTACCCTCTACAATCTTTCGTTGAAATCTCTTTTTTTCCGCCCACATCTGGGAGCAGGGGCGGCCCAGCCTATAAGGGGCCCAGATAGTGGGCAATCTGGCAATTGTTTAATTTATATTGTTTTGTTTACTACAGTTTGCTTTATTTGACTTTTGTGAGTTTTGATTTTTGATTACAAACTTAAAAGATTAACGTTCTTCCTTCTTTCTTTCCTCTTTTAGAAAATGGTTTATCTACTGTAAGTACTGACAATCATTTGAGGTGAGAAGTTTGAAGAATGCAGTGCAACAAAATCTGATTAATATATAAAATATGGACATATAGCTTGGATTGCATGATTGGGTTTCACAGTACACTGACGAAATGGTGGGCCAAAAAATATGGGCCCCTAGGCATTATTTTGCTTAGGGCCCCCAAGTGGCCTGGGCCGGCCCTGTCTGGGAGGTTAGCCGCAGTGCCATGGGCTTTACACTGATTGATGACACTGCTTACAGTAGACACAGGAACATTCAGTTCTTCGGATATGGACTTGTAGCCTTGAGATCGCCCGTGCTTCCTCACAATTTTGCTTCTTAAGTCCTCAGACAGTTCTTTGGCTGTGTTTCTTTTCTCCATGCTCAATGTGGTACACACAAGGACTCAGGACAGAGGTTGAGTCAACATTAATCCATTTTAACTGGCTGCAAGTGTGATTGTTATTGCCACCACAGGTAAGTAACAGGTGCTGTTAATTCCACAAATTAAAGAAGCATCACGTGATTTTCCAAAGGGTGCCAATACTTTTGTCCAGCCCATTTTTAGAGTTTTGTGTAAAATGATAATGATTTCCATTTTTTTTTTCATTGCAAGCAAACTAATGAATATATTACTACCAAAGCATTTGTAATTGCAATTATTTTCTGGGAGAAATTGAGCATTATGTGACAGAATTGCAGGGGTGCCAAAACTTTTGGCAAGCAGTGTGTATATACACAACTGTATATGAACTCAATGGCACTGAAACATGTGCCAGTCCTCCCAGTTTAAACGAATTGGACTTTTATGCTTGTCCATGTCAAGCAATGAGTTTATTGGGGGAAATGGTCATCACGTGTCAAGGTTGTTGTTTTTTTTAGTTAGAAAACACTACAAAGTGTTTCATTGTCTTCTTAATTATTTTTTTTCGCTACATTTTATTTGACGTCAGTAAAAAGAAATGTAGTCGTTTGTACGTGTTCGGTTGAACTATTTTGCGTTTTTACTTTTGGCTTGTCCAGGGTTACGTGTCAACTATATAAATCTATATATATCTATATTTTTTATATCATGCGTGATAAGTTGAAAAATGAGTGATCCGTCACCATTCCATCCGAGTACTTCCTCCTTCAAATCGAAATATTTCGGAAGTCAGAAAATTGTGCATTTGTTAAATAAAAAAATGAATAAATTGGGGGGGAAATGTCATCGCTATTAGTGCTGTGCGATACGTATCGACAAAAGAAAATATGAAACTTGGAATTTGTCAGGTTTATTGATTATCGTCGGATAGAGCTGTGCTTGCAATGCACATTTAGGCCAGTAGAAGGTGCCGTGTTTGCACCAAAACAATATGCAACTTAGCATTGTAAATCTTATCGATTATTGTCATAATAGGACTGGTCCTGTAATGTGCATTTAAGCTACAAGGTGGCACCAAAACGTTATAAAACTTGCTATTTTATGTCTCTTACCGTCAGAAATTGAACTGTTACTGCATTGCCAGAAGATGGTGCTGACTTGCGCTGGTTCCGAATGCTGCAGTAGTACCACTAGCTGGCCTCAAGGTGTCCCTCCCGCCACTTAATACTTATTTTATTGGCTCCCCCTACAACCGTACATAACTAATGCAAGCGAGACAATTGAAAATACCGACAATTCATTTTCATATTCATTTAATTTAGGGCTGTCAAACGATTACAATTTTTAATCGAGGTAATCGCAGCTTAAAAATCGTAATTAATCGCAATTCAAACCATTTATGAAATATACCATATTTTTCTGTAAATTATTGTTGGAATGGGAAGATAAGAAACAAGACGAATATATACATTCAACGTACTATACATAAGTACTGTATTTATTATAACAATAAGTCACCAAGATGACATTAACATTATTAACATTCTGTTAAAGCGATCTGTGGATAGAAAGACTTGTAGTTCTTAAAAGATAAATGTTAGTACAAGTTAGAGAATTTTTATATTAAAACCCTTCCAATGTTTTTGTTTGAATAAAGTTTGTAAAATTTTCAATCAAAAAACAAACTAGTAGCTCGTCATTGTTGATGTCAATAGCAAATATGGTGCTGAAACCCATAAAATCAGTCGCACCCAAGCACCAGCAGAGGACGGCAAAACACCAAAAAACACAAGTAACAAGTGGAAATGACACTTTGCTGTCATTTTAATCTGAGCGGGGCATGTGCGTTAAATGCGTCAAATATTTTAACGTAATTAAGTAAAAAAAAATTAACGCCCGCTAACGCGATAATTTTGACAGCCCTAATTTAACAATATTGCACTAATTAATAGGAGTGGGAACTCGCGATACGAACGGTGATACAACAGGACATCATTCTACAATATATTGATTTTTGGTAAGATTTTTGTTGATTTTTCAGGCATTTCTGGGTCATTTCTTGTTGATTTTAGGGCATTTACAGATCACCTTCTGTTGATTTCAGGATTAATGAGCAGGAAGTGACCCGGGTATATCCCCAAATGACTAGAAAGTGACTCAAAATCAACAGGAAGTGACCTGTAAATGCCCTCGAAACCAGGAAGACTGGCTGTGAGTGGGCTGTTTCAGTTCCATGGACGTATGTGGTCGTCAAATCTTAGATTGGACGTCTAGCACTGTCAATGGCAGCTAACTCAGACACTATTCTAGTGACAAAGTATCGCGATACATCACCATTTCGTTATCTTGCCACACCCCTATTCATTAATACCATAAAAGTACTCGCATGTATTTGTAAATATTTACTTTCCTGTGTTGCTTCTCTTTACACTGGATGGTTTTAGGTTGCAGCACTCAGAATCTATGATTCACATAAAAATGGATCGTTTTCAGTATCGCACGGCACTAATCGAGACTCGAAAGTGTTCATTGGGTCCTGAAAGTTCACCTCGCTGTTTCTCGGTAGCAAATTGTGCCATTTCAACTTTGGAAAAAAAATATTATGCACAAAAATGGAGAAAGAAGCGTTTTTATGTCATTTTAATCTTAGCAGTTCTGTATACCTCATACGCCATACATTCCAAAAAAACAAAAAAAAAAAAGACATTTGTTATACGATGCGTACATATCACTATCCAAATGTGGATGATGTGGGCGGGGGCGGGCTAATGTAATCATAGAAATGTATTTAAAAGTGTACATGTATAGCTATGGTATCTCCGACAACAAAAAATTCCATGCACAATAAAAGATTTATTATTCTTAAATGGCTTGCTTTTTATTGTTTACATATCAAAAATATGCTAGCGTCATGTCTATATGTATATGGCGGAAAACTCTCAGGTGACTTGAAGTAAAAATAAAATAAGGTCATTTTTCACCAAAATCAAGAAAAAAATGCTTTCAAATAATGTTTTGAACCATACATTCTTGAATAAAGAACATTTCTGACATTTTTTTTTTTTTTTTTTAGGATTATGTATAATTTTTTGCTTAAAATAAGGCTGTTAAGCTTATTTTCAGCTGGCTATTTTTCTTTAAGAAATCTATATACTTGAAGTGCTGGCAGTTAATTTCACTTATTTCCAATAGATTTACACTGAAAACAAGGGAATATAACTAGTTTTAAGGAGTTTTTTTGCTGTGTAGTAATGTTATACGTTAGGAATGGCTTACTTTTAAAGGCATTTTTGTGCAACTTAGGTATTTACTCTGTAAGTAATTGTTGCCAAAAGTTTACCATTACACAATGTCAGACAATCTGTCTTTATTTAGATGTTGGAATTTACGACTTGTTCACATTTGATGTTGAAAAAAAGAGCAATGTATACTTTAAAATCTTACATAAATCTTTTAATAGAATTATCGGCTTGACATTATCGGTTGAAACGAGGAGGAAATTATCGGTTATCGGTATCGGCTGAAAAATGCATTATCGTGCATCACTAGTTACATATTTTTCACATTTTTTACACTGTAGCACATTTGTACATATTTTTTAACACATTTGTTACATTATATCACAATTTTCATCTTTACATTTTTCACGTTTTTACACGATAGCACATTTTTACATGTTTTCACACTTGTAGATACTTTTCACATTTTTACACGATAGCACATTTTTACATGTTTTCACAATTTTACATAAGACGTTTTTACATCATATGACACATAATTTTCATCTTTAGATTTTTTAGGTTTTTACATAATTTACACATATTTACATATTTTCACATTTCACGTTTTTCTAAGTTAATGTTTTTACATGATAATTACGTTTTTACACGATAACACATTTTTACATATTTTTCACATTTTTACACTAGCACATTTTTACATATTTTTTAACATAACACGTGTTTACATATCACTTACATAATTAATTTCTTTACATTTTTCCCGTTTTTACACGATAGCACATTTTTAAATGTTTTCCCTTTTAGATGATACTTTTCACGTTTTTACATATTTTTCACATTTTTACACGATAGCACATTTTTATGTGTATTCACATTTTTACATAACACGTTTTTACATCATATCCCTAACATAATTTTCATCTTTAGATTTTCCAGGTTTTTACATAATTTACACATATGCATATTTTCACATAATTTCACGTTTTTCTAAGTTCATGTTTTTACATAATTATTACGTTTTTATATTGTGGCAGTAGGGTCAGATTGTCCATCTGTTGTCACTTTGGGCTAATCAGCCCTGCATGCCAATCAGCTGGTAGAACCCTCTTATATAAGGAGGGAACTATCTTGACCCCATCAATTGCTCTTTGGTGTCGAGGTTTCCCACATCCTATTGCCTCACTTATGCTCCTTCAGCTGTCGGCCAGGTAAGAACGCGCATGGCTGCGAACTTTTTGTTGAATAAAATGCACCGATCGCTTTAGTTTTGTGACGACCAGCGAGAATCTCCTCCTGCTGCCGTTGGTGTAAATGCGTGACATCTGGCGCTATTTAGCGTGAGACAAAGTTGAATCCACCTCCTAACTTTGTCATGCAGGATCACTGACTCGGATCGGTAAGTTGGCGTCTTTTAATCAACGCTGGTCTAAAATAGTTAACACGATTCGTTTTTTTAATTTTCTTTTAGCATGGAGTGATTGCAGGCTGGCCAGGTTGCGTGGCGACTGCTAATACGAGACACTGCTGCTTTGCCTACATTAAAAGCTCATGCCCAATTCTTTCGGGTTGGGCGGAGCGGATGTCATCGCCGTGCTGAGTGGACGTCACCTTGCGGGGCTGTCTGGCTGCGTGCACGCACGGCTCTACCGCGTTTAAAGAACTGGTATCGCACGTACCACGTCCCTTGGACTTCCGGATACGGGTCCAATTTTAGTCGCTATTTTATTTTGCCTTTCTGTAATTCACCAAATGAGATTGTTGCCAATTTATTTATGATCCTCATTGTTTCGTTTTCCGTTGTTTTAGGGCTTGGGGCTTCCGGTGGTTGGTGGCGTGCGAGTTTTGGCGACCCCTGGTGTGCAGTGACATCTTGTTTTGGTTTTGGGTTTGTTTTGTAGTGTTCTTGGGGTTCGCCCCTCCTACCACTGGTAAGTCCCAGCCCCGTGGGTTTATCCCTTTATGTTGGAAGTTTTTATTTATTTATTTTAATTCACAAAATAAACAATTTGTACCACGCAGAACTGCCTCTTGCTCTCCTTGCAGCACGAACCTTGCTGACCTTAAATTTAAAATCTTTTCCCTGGGACAAATCCAGGGTGGCGTTGTCTGGCAAATTTTTAATCTTCCAATTACCACGTGTTGCCACAATATGATAACACGTTTTTACAAATTTTTCCACGTTTTCACAATTTTCATGTTTACACAATAGCACATTTTTACATGATTTCTCGTTTTTACACTATAACACGTTTTTACATATTTTTCACATTTTTACACTAGCACATTTTTACATTTTTTCAACATAACATTTTTACATTATATCACTTACATAATTTTCATCTTTACATTTTTCACGTTTTTACACGATAGCACATTTTTACATAATTACGTTTTTATATGATAACACGTTTTTACATATTTTTCCACGTTTTCACAATTTTCATGTTTACACAATAGCACATTTTTACATGATTTCTCGTTTTTACACTATAACACATTTTTACATATTTTTCACATTTTTACATTGTAGCACATTTTTTATTTTTTCAACATAACATTTTTACATTATATCACTTACATAATTTTCATCTTTACATTTTTCACATTTTTACACGATAGCACATTTTTACATGTCTTCACACTTTTAGATGATACTTTTCACGTTTTTACATATTTTTCACATTTTTACACGATAGCACATTTTTTCAGTTTTCATAACGTTTTTAAAAACCATGTCACCAACATAATTTTCATCTTTAGATTTTTCACGTTTTTACATAATTTACACATATTTACATTTTCACATTACATCACATTTTCTAAGTTTTTACATGAAAATTATTACGTTTTTACATAACACGTTTTTACATATTTATCCACGTTTTCACAATTTTCATGTTTACACAATAGCACATTTTTACATGATTTCTCGTTTTTACATAACACATTTTTACATATTTTTCACATTTTTACACTGTAGTACATTTTTCCATATTTTTTAACATAACATTTTTACATTATATCACTTCCATAATTTTCATCTTTACATTTTTCACGTTTTTACACGATAGCACATTTTTTCACATTTTTACATAATGTTTTTACATCATTAACATAATTTTCATCTTTAGATTTTTCACCTTTTTATACAACACATTTAAAAATATATATATATACTATATTTTCATGTTTTTACATAATTTACACATTTTTACATAGGTTCACATAATTTCACGTTTTGATACGTTAACATTTTTACGTATTTTTCAAATTTTTACACAAAATTATGTCAAAAAGTAATACTGGATTTTTTTCTTGGGGTGTGGCAGGAATACGCTTCCATAATTCTTTTTTTTTTTTTTTTTTTTTTATGTGTTAAATGTCAATGGATTGTTGGAATGGGTTCGACGTCCATCATAGTGCGTGACAGTTGCCATTTATCAACATTAGTTGGTAAAGCGATAACGAGCGCGGTGCCCCCCTCCCACGCCACGCTCGCTTGGTAACTTCCTCCCGCCGTCGTCATTCAATTAATAGAAGACCAACCTCAAGCCCCTCCCCTCCGAAGAGAGGGGAGCAAGAGACTGTCGCCTCCGGTCGCCAGATGGTCCGCATCGCTGTCCTCCCTTCAGTCGCACAGGTAAGGTCGCTCGGGTGATTGTGGATTCATCTGTAGGAGCAAGATTTATGATTTGGATGTCCCTAATAATGTCTTGTCTTTTGCTGGGATTCTACATCTTTCACAATGTCAATAAGCCATGATATTAGGGTGACTAGGTGGCCTAAGTGAATGTGTAGCTTACCCCAAAAAATATATACCGTATTGGCCCGAGTATAAGATGGTGTTTGTTGCATTGAAATAAGACTGAAAAAGTAGGGGTCGTCTTATATTCGCGGTCTACACGTTATACCCAGTCACGACGCTAGATGGCGCCAGATATCATTGAAGCGATGTTCTGTCATGACAGATCTCAGCTACTCTTAAGTTTAACCAGTTTGCATTATTTTATTGCAATGTTTTTCCTTATTCAGATTTGTTTCAAGACTCGTTACAGTTGGACTTCACTTTGATGGTTAATGCAATTTTGTTGTTTTATCACAATAGATTGGTTTATTTACATTTCAAAAACCAGAAGCCATTAATTTCGAATGTGATTGCACTTTAGTTTACATATTTAAATGTTCAGATATTAAGATTTGAATGAGGCAAAATAACATGCTTTTTCTCTCAAATATATTGTTATATTTTGTTTCGGATGTACTGTAATTATTTTCTGTATAAAAATGAATTTGGTGTTCAAAAAGTCTTTTTTCAAACTTGAGTCTTGAAAAAGGGGGTCGTCTTATAATCAGGGCCATCTTATATTCGGGCCAATACGGTACTTTTGAATATTGCAAATATTGTCCTTGAAGCAAATGAACCACCATGAAGCTCTGCTGTAATTGGCTGCAAAACTACCCCCTGCCGTCAACAATGTTGTCATATAACATGCCTCTCAGCATGTATTGCGGCGCTACACATTTAAATAACATTTAAAGTTCATATTTTGCTTTGCTAAATATTTCTTCAGCTACTGCTCTAGTTGTTTCATGAATTGCTAGTAATTAGAGGCATGCAAAAATTCCGATTTTGAGATTATTCGCGATTCAGCCGTGGAAGATTCGAGAACGATTCACAAATATCCAAATTCCGATTATTGAATTATACCAGGTAAAGCGGAAGTAAAACACAGTCAGCGCGCTCTTTGGGACGCAATGAGGAACGGACCGAGAGTAAATATCATGTTCAACTCATGCCGCTAGATAAAAAAAAAACAAAAAAAAACAATCATACCTGACTGCTGATTGAACAGAAATGCGAAATTGTGACAGACTTTCCAGCGTTAGTAAACAGCCGCCATCTTAAAGCAGTAGACCTCTCTAGAAGGCTCTGTTGAAGCAAACCTAATTAACTTTTTATCTAAAATACTCCTAAATCGGCAAAAGTAGACAGAAGGGAAATTATGGAAAAACGGGAGCAATTTTAACAACTGTAACAGTTGATTCACAACATTAATTTCCTTGAATGTAGTTTAAAGCTGCTGATACAGAATGGGGACTGGAGTTTTTTATTTACTGTTATTTTTTATATTTGTTTACTGTTATATGTTAACTTGATACTTAAATAGTAGTTTGGTTTAGCCTGAGAGGATTTTTGAACAATTTTGGAACTAATGTACCAAAACAAAAAAAGGAGGGGGGTGCATCAATAATCGTTTTATAATCGAATCGGAGCCTCTGAATCGTAATCGAATCGTTAGGTGCCCAAAGATTCCCAGCTCTACTATTAATGCTATTTAGTTTGGTTTTGTTTTGAAACCGTGGATTTGATTTAATGGCCCGCTACTAATTGTTATTATTTGTTGGAAATTTGTTTTTTGGTTCATGCACTAAAAACTGTTCCTCCCTGATGTGTGAGCGCTACAAAATAGCAGGTGATTAATGGTGGTAAAGCTCCCGGGTCAGTTAATTGACTCGTAGCTGTAAAACTGTAAAACCTTAAATCGGTTAATCTTTACACCTCCAATATTGTATTTGTAGCATGTTGAAATGTACTTGATATGTTAGAAAACGTTCGGGAGGTGCATCACGAGTTATTTCCCCACAAAAGCCCACTCCACTAGAAGGCGCCCTAGGCAACCGCTTAGCTGTACTACGCTTATGCTTCATTTTTAATTTTTGGATTAAAAATGATACTACAATTACGACACTTTTTTTGGAATTGACATTAAACTCACATTCAACAAATGTTTAAATGCATCAAGTAGCGCTACAAGCGAATCTAGTATCCAGTATAAACCGATATCAACAGGAAGTGACCCCGAAATTCCTCAAAATCAACTGGAAGTTCCTTGACATCAGCAGAAAGTGACCCCCCCCAAAGGCTCCCATATCAACAGGAAGTGACCCTGAAATGCGTGACACTTTATCAAAAGGAAGTGACCCCCGAAATGCCTCAAAATCAACAGTAAGTTACTCGATAAGGGACACCAAAATTGAATTGACCCAATATAAATAATAACTGAACCCAAAATTCCCTCATATCAACAGGAAGTGACCCTGAAATGTGTGATGCGATATCAACAGGGAGTGACCCCAAAAGCCTCAAAATCAACAGGAAGTTACTCTATCAACAGGAAGTGATACCAAAATAACCCCAGATCAACAGGAATTGACCCCAAAATTCACCCAAATCAAGAGGAATTGACCTGATCAGGGTCCCCCAGGATTGATAAATCTAAATTCAAGACTTTAAAGACCTTTTTTTAATGCCATTTCAACTGAAAATTAATACTTTTCTCGCACCCATTATTTAGATAATATTTAATCATATTAAAAAAATAAAGCACTGAACACCAAATTTAACCTCAATTACTACGTGTGTTTGACAAAAGAATGCACATTTTTTGAAGATACAATTAAAACAAAAAGTTTTGTGCCACAGACCGGCCCTCTTTATGTCATGACCTACCTTATTAAAATATTGTAATAATAATCGTGCTGTCAAGCGATTCATTTTTTAAAATCGCGACTAATCGCATGCTGTCAATAGTAAACTTGCAATTTTTTAAAATGCATAAATTATATATTTCAATTTCTAAATACACCTATTAGCACAGGTCATCAGATTTAAGCCTCATTAGAAACAAGAAAAGAGTTGTCCTTTACACTTGTAAAGATGAATCAAATATGAATTTTCCCCAAATAACTTTTAAAAAGGGAGGCACGGAGGAAGAGCATGTTTACTGACAGTTCTGAGATCAAGGGCTCAAGCGCAGGTTCTGTGTGAAGTTACCATTTTATTTTTGGGGTACTGGCTATAATTTTATCTTATATTAGACTGACTTTTAAAGAATGAGGAACCTTTTGCACGTGTTTTAAATTACACATGTGGCAAGTGTGTACAAAACTGAAGCTTTTCATCATATTCATTTTTTTTTGTTTGTGGTACATGCAAATTGACATACTCAATTTTGTTGGTGTAATCTACCAAAATAAAACAAACTTTTACTTGATATTCAAAATTTGGGGGGGCGTACTGTATATAGTTTAAATAAATAAAAAATTAATGTACAATATACAGTGCCTTGCAAAAGTATTCGGCCCCCTTGAACCTTGCAACCTTTCGCCACATTTCAGGCTTCAAACATAAAGATATAAAATTTTAATTTTTTTGTCAAGAATCAACAACAAGTGGGACACAATCATGAAGTGGAACAAAATTTATTGGATAATTTCAACTTTTTTAACAAATAAAAAACTGAAAAGTGGGGCGTGCAATATTATTCGGCCTCCTTGCGTTAATACTTTGTAGCGCCACCTTTTGCTCCAATTACAGCAGCAAGTCGCTTGGGGTATGTTTCTATCAGTTTTGCACATCGAGAGACTGACATTCTTGCCCATTCTTCCTTGCAAAACAGCTCGAGCTCAGTGAGGTTGGATGGAGAGTGTTTGTGAACAGCAGTCTTCAGCTCTTTCCACAGATTCTCCATTGGATTCAGGTCTGGATTCTAACACCTGGATACGTTTATTTTTGAACCATTCCATTGTTGATTTGGCTTTATGTTTTGGATCATTGTCCTGTTGGAAGATAAATCTCCGTCCCAGTCTCAGGTCTTGTGCAGATACCAACAGGTTTTCTTCCAGAATGTTCCTGTATTTGGCTGCATCCATCTTCCCGTCAATTTTAACCATCTTCCCTGTCCCTGCTGAAGAAAAGCAGGCCCAAACCATGTTGCTGCCACCGCCATGTTTGACAGTGGGGATGGTGTGTTCAGGGTGATGAGCTGTGTTGCTTTTACGCCAAACATATCGTTTTGCATTGTGGCCAAAAAGTTCAATTTTGGTTTCATCTGACCAGAGCACCTTCTTCCACATGTTTGGTGTGTCTCCCAGGTGGCTTGTGGCAAACTTTAAACGAGACTTTTTATGGATATCTTTGAGAAATGGCTTTCTTCTTGCCACTCTTCCATAAAGGCCAGATTTGTGCAGTGTACAACTGATTGTTGTCCTATGGACAGACTCTCCCACCTCAGCTGTAGATCTCTGCAGTTCATCCAGAGTGATCATGGGCCTCTTGGCTGCATCTCTGATCAGTTTTCTCCTTGTTTGAGAAGAAAGTTTGGAAGGACGGCCGGGTCTTGGTAGATTTGCAGTGGTCTGATGCTCCTTCCATTTCAATATGATGACTTGCACAGTGCTCCTTGAGATGTTTAAAGCTTGGGAAATCTTTTTGTATCCATTCAGAGATCCTCACTGAACTTCTGGAGTGAGTTTGCTGCACTGAAAGTAAAGGGGCCGAATAATATTGCACGCCCCACTTTTCAGTTTTTTATTTGTTAAAAAAGTTGAAATTATCCAATAAATGTTGTTCCACTTCACGATTGTGTCCCACTTGTTGTTGATTCTTGACAAAAAAATTGAAATGTGGCGAAAGGTTGCAAGATTCAAGGGGGCCGAATACTTTTGCAAGGCACTGTATCATTACTTATGATTGTTTTCATATTATTCATGACATAAAATTACCGCAATTAAATGTGAAAGATTGAATGATTGATTGAAAGAATAATTGAACTCACCAAAACGGCTGTCTCCCAATGCACTTATACAGTTCAGACACCTGTGTATTTCAGGGTAGTTCACGCTCATCATTCCAGTTCAGAGTGCAATGTTTTGGGTTAAAACTTATGTTTTGCCTGAGAACGTGGATTTCACCCCAATCCTCCGTCTTTGTGCCCAAAAATAGTGCCTGGAGCCTCCGTGGTGGAAGTTTTAGTGGTGCTCTCCTGAAAAATATTTCATTCTGCATGTTCATTTACGGTTTATCGCTGTACTTTTATCCAAACATGCTCAAAAACAACAATAATGGGTCGCGCCAACAGCCAGACGGGTTCACGCTCGTCATGCTGCCTCAACATGCCCCATTTCGGCCATTAAAACCCAAAATTAAGTTTTTCCAGAATCAAGTCAACAGGATGATATCATGATACTCTTTCTCAGAGGCAGGGCTGGCGGCATTGGAGAATGAGCGGGAGCCTGTTGCGGGGTATCGAATTTCAAACTACGGAATGCTAGAAGGGCCACAATTTATCGCGCAAAGCGGGGTTGCGTGATGCCGTTAGTAAATAGTTTCACTGAAAGCTTCGTTAAAAATGTGTATTACGACCAGCCCAAACGTCAGGCCGGCCCACCGGGAACTGTCCCGGTTCTCCCGATTAGCCACTTCGGGCCTGGTACTGTGCGATTGCCTGCTGTTGTGATGTTCATGCTAACGGCGCGCACGCACGAGGTGCAGTACATCGTAAAAATTCTACGCGTCATCTTCGTTATGGATTTTTTTAAAAAAAACTGTCACTGATATAATTTAGGTTGCACTGAAATGTTTTTATAAATTAAAACCACGGTAAAAAAATTCCAGACTTACGACAGCTAATTTAATACTTTTAATACCTTTAATAATGGAAAACTAAATTCAATGCCTTTTTAATACTTTTAATAACCCGCGGGTACCCTGCGAGTCATGGTTGAGGTTTACCCATGCTGACAATTACAGGCCTCTCTAATCTTTTCAAGTAGGAGAACTTGCACAATTGGTGGTTGACTAAATACTTATTTGCCCCACTGTACTTGAGTACCCTTCACCGAATACTTTGTTACCTTGTATACTTGAGTACTTGATATTATTTTGAAGTAACGCAATTTTTTTGGGCAACCACTCCAAGGAGTGACTTTGAGGCAGATGGCGTGGAACGCGGGCCAGACGGAAGCCCCCGAGGCGGGCCAGCTCCAACACCCGCAGCATGAGGGCTCGCTGTTCCCGGCGTCCACGCTGATCCCGGTGACGGCGCTGTGCGGGGCCATTTTGCTGGTGGGCGTGGCGGGCAACGCCATGACCATCCTGATCATCGGCCGCTCCAAGGACATGAAGACCACCACCAACCTGTACCTGTCCAGCATGGCGGTGTCGGACCTGCTGATCTTCCTGTGCCTGCCCTTCGACCTCTACCGCCTGTGGAGGTACTCGCGCTGGCCCTTCGGCGAGGCCGTCTGCCTGCTCTACCACTACGTCTTCGAGGGCTGCACCTCGGCCACCATCTTGCACATCGCCGCCCTCAGCGTGGAGCGCTACCTGGCCGTCAGCTTCCCGCTGCGCGCCAAGGCGCTGGTCAGCCGGCGGCGGGCGCACTACGCGGTGGCCGCCCTCTGGGCCTTCGCGCTGGCCTCCTCGGCGCCCGCCCTTTTCCTGGTGGGCGTGGAGTACGACGCCCAGGCCGGCGCCGGCCAGTGCAAGCACACCGACGGCTCGGTGCGCTCGGGGCGCCTGCGCGTCATGCTCTGGGTCTCCACCGGCTACTTCCTCTGCCCCGCGCTCTGCCTGGTCGCGCTCTACGGATCCGTCGGGCTCAAGCTGTGGAGGGGACGCGGGCACGCCGCCCGAGGGCCCGGCGCGCTGGCGCGGGAGCGCGCGCACAGGCAGACCGTCAAGATACTCGGTGAGTGACTGACGGAAAATCGGGGCTGAGCTGTGTGTTACCTCCGATGAAATGAATCTGACGCTTATTGTTGTCAAAGCGGCCAATGAGTCAAGTTTTGGGTCACCTGTCAATTTTACAGAAGTCTCTGTAAAATTGACAGGTCACTTACTGTTGATTTTAGGTGACTTCTTTACTGACATATTGGTTCCCGCTCATTTTGGGTCACTTTCTGCTCATTTTGAGGCAATTCTGGGTCACTTTCTGTGGATTTTGGATCATTTTATGATGTTTTTTTTTTTTTAGGTCATTTCAGGTCACTTCCTGTTGATATTCGGTCACTTCCTTGTTAATTTTAGGGTACTTCAGGTCATTTTAAATCATTTTTTCTTCTTACGGCATTTCTGGTCACTTCCTGTAGATTTGGGGTCTTTTTCAGGTTTCTTCCTGTTGATGGTGGCTTACGTCCTTACTTACAGGTCACTTCCTGCTTATTTTGGGTCACTTCCTGCTCATTTTGGGGCAATTCTGGATCACTTTCTTTCAGTTTTGGATCATTTTGAATGTTTTTAGGTCATTTCAGGTTACTTCCTGTTGATATTCGGTCACTTCCTTGTTAATTTTAGGGTACTTCAGGTCATTTCAAATCCTTTTTTATGTTCTCAGGGCATTTCTGGTCACTTTCTTTAGATTTTGGGGCATTTTTCAGTCACTTCCTGTGGATTCTGGATCACTTTTTAAAAATGTTTTTAGTGCATTTCTGGTCATTTCCTGTTGAAATTAGGTCACTTTCTTACATTCAGATCATTCCTGCTCGTTTCGGGTCACTTCCTGCACATTTTGAGGCAATTCCAGGTCACTTCCTGTCAGTTTTGGATCATTTCTTTTTATGTTTTTAGGTCATTTCTGGTCACTTCCTGTAGATTTGGGGGGTTTCAGGTCACTTCCTGTTGATATATGGGTCACTTCCTTAGTTACAGGTCACTTCCTGCACATTTTGGGGCATTTTGCAGTCACTTCTTGTGGATTTTGGATCATTTTCTGATGTTTTTAGGTAATTTCCAGTACCTTTTTTTGGATTTGGGTGCTTTTTCAGGTCACTTCCTGTTGATATTTGGTCACTTCCTTACTTTTAGATCTTTTCCTGCTCGTTTTGAGTCACTTCCTACACATTTAGGGGCAATTACAGGTCACTTAAGTAAGTAATTAAGGTCACTGTCAGTTTTGGATCATTTTCTGATGTTTTTAGGTCCTTCCAGGTCATTTCCTGTTGATATTGGGTCCTTCCCTTACTTACAGATCACTTCCCTTCTCATTTTGTGTCACTTTCTGCAGATTTTAGGTCACACCCTTTCTTTCACATCATTTCCTGCTCATTTTGTGTAACTTACTGAACATTTTGGGGCATTTTCAGGTCACTTCCTGTCAGTTTTGGATCCTTTTCTGATGTTTATAGGTCATTCCTGGTCACTTCCTGTTGATTCTGGAGCATTCCTTCTGATATCGAGTCAATTCTTGCATATTTTAGAGCATTTCTGGGTCACTTCCTGTAGATTTTTTTTCAGGCCCTCCTAATGGTATTGGGTCACTTCCTTACTTACAGGTCCCTTCCCTCTCACTTTCTACGCATTTTGGGTCACTTGCTGCTCAGTTTGCGTCACCAGGGGAATTCCCGGGTCACTTCCTGTAGTTTTTGGATCATTTTCCAAAATGCCCATTGCAGGAACGGGTCTATTCAAGGCGATCGTAATGATGGACAAGTTTGATATGGTTTTGACGCGATATATTGTGTGCCTGCCTTTTCCAGTGGTGGTGGTTCTGGCCTTCATCATCTGCTGGCTGCCGTACCACATCGGGCGCAACCTTTTCGCCCAAGCGGACGGCTACGACACGGCCATGCTGAGCCAGAACTTCAACATGGCCTCCATGGTGCTGTGCTACCTGAGCGCCTCCATCAACCCGGTGGTGTACAACCTTATGTCACGCAAGTATCGCGCCGCCGCCAAGCGCCTCTTCAAAGGTGCGGCTCCTGAGCCGCGCCCCAGCCAGATAAGTGCCGTCAGCGCCACCGTTGCCGAGAGGGTCCGCCTCGACCTCGTCGCCGTCGAGCGCTAAGCTAACAGGAAGTTCGGATATGTATTAACGATGTCACAACATATCGAAATGGTTATATACCGTGGTACTTTGTATCCCAAAAGGTTATCGATATGCTCCCGCCAAGAATCGATATATCGTTTTAAAATGTTTTGTGTTGTAAACATTTTCGTTTGTGCTGTAACGGTTTCCTAGATATTCAGCTTTAAATTTGTAGTGATAGCATCACGCAGCCCCCATCTATGGTGGAACTGAACCACATTGGTGTCGATTGTCTGTGCTACAGTGGTATGAAAAAGTATCTGAACCTTTTGGAATTTCACACATTTCTGCATAAAATCACCATCAAATGTGAGCTGATCTTTGTCAAAATAACACAGTAGGCTTTAACTAAAACAACCAAAACATTATAGGTTTTCATATTTTAATGAGGATAGCATGCAAACAATGACAGAAAGGGAAAAAAAAAAGTAAGTGAACCCTCTGCCTAAGGAGACTTAAAGAGCAATTAAAACCAATTTTTACCAAACAATTTAAGTCAGGTGTATGTCCAATCACTGATGAGTGGTTTAAAGCTGCCCTGCCCACTATAAAACACACACCTGGTAAGAATCGTCTTGTTAAGAAGCATTGTGTGATGTGCATCGTGGCTCAGGCAAAAGAGTTGTCTGAAGACCTGCGATCAAGGATTGTTGATTTATATAAACAGGGGTGCACATAAGTGGTCCGCATGCGTACTGGACGTAGACAAACGCGCTGGCCCTCAACGGCTTACATACGCTTTTGCGTACCGATTGCTGACCACTGTATTTAAGGCGGACACGAGAAAATCACTTCTCAAAATGTCAAAGAGGCAGGCCCCACTGAGTAAAAATCTCCGTGTTCCTCCACCCCCGTCAAAAGACAGACAGACGACAGAGACGTCACCGGAGCTACCAAAAAAAGGGCTTTTGCTGAAAAGTGGCTGCAGGAGGTACCATGGCTAGAAGCAAATGATGCTCGCACGGAAATGTGGTACAAAATTTGCCGTGAGAATCCCAATGTCGCCGATAAGAGCAGCGCATTTTATGTAGGGTCAAAGAATTTCAGCCATCCAAACTTCGAAAAGCACGAAAAAAACAGAGCATGTGGCAATTAAGCAAACAATCAATGTCAGACAGGACCCCACTCGCCCTATGGACAAGTGGCGGAATAAAGTTAATGAAGAACACCGCCGTGCACTGACAAACGTGTTTCTGCTCGCATTTCACAAAGCTAAACATGCACGTTCAATGAGCTCTTATTACAAGGACATCCCACTTTTACAAAGGCTTGGAGTTAATGTGGGAGCCGCATAATGCCCTTTATTTCGAATTAGTGCTTTTATGTTTATTTCTTAACATTTCACTTCATAGTAATGGCAGTTTTGTTGTGCCAGTTGATAATCAAGCATTAATTGTTAACATAATTGATTAAAGGCAATTGGCTCTAAGTAAAGCTTGTCATAATTTTATCGCATCAGGCGGGTCTGCTCTCAAGCTCAATGAGGACCAAGTCACATCTCCAGGTCCTCCTCTGAGAACCTGGGCAAAGAAAATATGTGCACCCCTGTATATAAACCTGGGAAAGGATACAAACCCATCTCTAACAGTCTGGATGTTCATCAGTCGACGGTCAGAGGAGTTGCCTACAAATGGAGAGAGTTTGGCACTGTTGCTTCTCTCCCAAGGAGTGGCCGTCCACCGAAGATGACGCCAAGAGTTCAGCGCAGAATACTCAGAGAGGTAAAAGAGAACCCTGGAGTGTCTGCTAAAGACTTAGAGAAATCACTGACACAGTCCAACATGTCTGTACAGTCATCGACTATATGTAAAACTATGGCCAAGAATGGTGTTAATAAGAGGACTCCATGGGGGAAGCCACTGCTGTCTACAAAAAACATTGTTGCTCGTTTAATGTTCGCAAAAAGGCACTTGAACACTCCACAGAAGTTTTGGCAAAATATTTTGTCGACTGATGAAACCAAAGTTGAATTGTTTGGGAGTAGCATACAGTGTAACACAAAAGTGAGTACACCCCTCGCATTTTTGCAGATATTTAGGTATATCTTTTCATGGGACAACACTGACAAAATGACACTTTGAGACAATGAAAAGTAGTCTGTGTGCAGCTTATATAATAGAGTTCATTTATTTTCCCCTCAAAATAACTCAAAATATAGCCATTGATAATGTATCTAAACCCCTGGCAACAAAAGTGAGTACACCCCTTGGAAACTACGTACATCCATAAATGTCCAAATTGAGTACTGCTTTTCATTTTCCCTCCAAAATGTCATGTGACTCGTTACAGGAGTGCTGTCAGCATTGCTGCAGAGATTGAAGAGGTGGGGGGGTCAGCCTGTTAGTGCTCAGACCACACGTTGCAACCTCCATCAAATTTGTGTGCATGGCTGTCACCCCAGGAGGAAGCCCATTCTGAAGACGGTACACAAGAAAGCCCGCAAAGAGTTTGATGACGACATGTCAACAAAGCACATGGATTACTGGAACCATGTCCTATGGTCTGATGAGACGGGCGGGCTTTCTTGTGTACCTTCTTCAGAAGAGGCTTCCTCCTGGGGTGACAGCCATGCACACCAATTTGATGTTGAGTGCGATGTATTGTCTGAGCACTAACAGGCTAACCCACCACCTCTTCAATCTCTGCAGCAATGCTGACAGCACTCCCGTAACGAGTCACATGACATTTTGGAGGGAAAATGACAAGCAGTACTCAATTTGAACATTTAGGGATGTACGTAGTTTCTATGCGGTGTAGTCACTTTTGTTGCCATGAGTTTAGATATTAATGGCTATATTTTTATTTATTTTGAGGGGAAAATAAATGAACTCTATTATATAAGCTGCACACAGATTACTTTTCATTGTGTCAAAGTGTCATTTTGTCAGTGTTGTCCCATGAAAAGATATACTTAAATATCTGCAGAAATGCGAGGGGTGTACTCACTTTTGTGATACACTGTACAACGTCATGTGTGGAGGAAAAATGGAAGAGCTCACCAGCATCCACACGTTATCACCGCGTTGAGGCATGGTGGAGGGAGCATCATGATTTGGGGCTGTTTTGCTACCTCAGGGCCTGGACAACTTGCGATCATTAATGGAACAAAGGTTTTGCAGGAAAACCTGAGACCATCTGTCAGACAGTTGAAGCTAAAAACAGGATGGATGCTGCAACAAGACAATGATCCAAAATACAGAAGTAAATCAAGTTCAGAATGGTTTTAGAAGAACAAAATACACGTTCTGGATTGGCCAAGTCAAAGTCCAGACCTGAATCCCATTGAGATGCTAAAGACAGTGATTCATGCTAGACATCCTGACTGAACTACAGCTGTTTTGTAGCGAAGAATGGGCCAAGATTAGTCCTGATCGATGTGCCAGATTGATCTGCAGCTACGGGAAGTGTCTGGATGAAGTTATTGCTGCCAGAGGGGGGCTCATAAAATATTAAATGTGATGGTTCACTTACTTATTTTTCCCCCTTTTGTCATTGTTTACATACTATCCTCACTAAAATTTGAAAACCTATAAATGTTTGGATGGATTTAGTTAAAGCAGACACTGTTTTTACATCTGTGTGATTTTGACAAAGATCAGATCGGATCACATTTGATGGTGATTTTATGCAGAAATGTGAGAAATTCCAAAAGGTTCAGATACTTTTTCATACCTTTGTAAGTTTAGTTTGAAGAAGCACAAATGATTGACATCATTTTTATATCAGTTTGGCGTCTGATGGAGGGCCAACTTCACAGACGATGTTGTAGCACTCTGTACACAAACAAATGCGGGCAAAGAAGGGCCACCTGAGCCCGGCCAGGCCAGCTGCTACATGCTTGGAATCGCACTTAATGACACCCACTGATTCCATTATACGGGCCCTGTTACCCATCCACATCACCATATTCAAAGTAATGGCCTTCTAAATGCGCTTAAATGATGTCAGAGATGTGATTTTCCACGCTCATGTGAAGGATGACGAATGAAAAGTGTCTCAATCCCTAAGAAATACTGCGCATGTTGTTCTTCGCCGTGAATTGCAAACAGTTTTCAAAGATGTATTTATGTACAGTAAGGAGGAGAAGTATTTGCACCCCTTGTAATTGTGCAAGTTCACCCACTTAGAAAATGGGTATAGGTCTGAAATTTCAATCATAGATGCATTTCCACTCATAGAGACATAATCTTAAAGAATCTGGAGCTTTATGAGTTTTCTATAATTTATTTGTAATTTACCGGGGTTCATAAGTACAGTATTTGCACCCCTAAATGACACTCAAAGAGTTGTCAGTCTACCCTAAAAAAAAGTCCACCTTAACCCCATGAGTAACCACCCACCCACCACCCGTTTGAGCTCACTGTCACCTGTGCCCCCCACAGTCGGTCATACAGTAATCCAACTGCTACTATGGGCAAGACCAGAGAGCTTTCACAAGACACCAGAGGAAAAAAATGTTGAGCTCCACACAAAGCTGGAAAAGACTATGGGACAATTGGAAAGCAGCTTGGTGAGATTAAATCAACAGCTGAAGCAATTGTTAAAAAATGAAAGAGGCTAAACATGACTGATAATGTGCCTCGGACTGGGGCTCCATGTAAAATCTCTCCCCGTGGGGCGTCACTCATGATGACAAAAGTGAGGGCTCAGCCTAAAACTACACTGCAGGAGCTGACCTGAAGAAAGCTGGATGCACAGTTATGAAGCTATTGTCAGTAGAACACTACGGTGCAATGGTTTAATATCCATGCATTGCTCAGAAGGTTCCCCTGTTGAAGCCTGTACATGTGAAGTTTGCCAGGGACCATTTGAATTAGGGGTGTGACAAAATATCGAAATGGTGATATATCGTGATTAGGGGTGTAACTGTACACAAAAATCTCGGTTCGGTACGTACCCCGGTTTTGAGGTCACGGTCCGGTTCATTTTCGGTACGGTAAAAAAACAAAACGCAAAATAGAAATGTGCTAGTTGTTTATTACACACTTTTGTGCTTTCAACAATAGGAACATTAGTAGAGCCGTGCGAAATTTCCGATTCTTAGATTATTCGCGATTCGGCCGTGGAAGATTCGAGAACGATTTACAAATATCCAAATTCCGATTATTGAATTATACCAGGTAAAGCGGAAGTAAAACACAGTCAGCGCGGTCTTTGGGACGCAATGAGGAATGGACCGAGAGTAAATATCATGTTCAACTCATGCCGCTAGATAAAAAAACAATCATACCTGTCTGCGGCTGACAGCCGCTACAAACGACCCCCAGTTGCTAGTTGCTACAAACATACGGCTACAGTAGATATCATATATCTGTCGAACTACATGCAAAATGACAGACGACGTCGGTGTTAGAACATGTATCATTGAACAGAGATGCGAAATGTCAGACTTTCCGGCGTAAGTAAACAGCCGCCATCTTAAAGCAGTAGACCTCTCTAGAAGGCTCTGTTGTAGCGAACCTAATTAACTTTTTATCTAAAATACTCCTAAATCGGCAGAATCTTGTCTTGAATCTATCTTTAAATGATGAAATAGTTTTAAAACTTTGACAAAAGTAGACAGAAGGGAAATTATGGAATAACGGGAGCAATTTTAACAACTGTAACAGTTGATTCACAACATTAAATTAACTGAATGTAGTTTAAAGTGCATGTGACACGAAAAAGCATGTTTATTTCATAATACACGCGGTATTTCAGGCTCCTGAATGATATGGACCGCTTTGATGTGTGTGGAAGCGATCGCTATATTTATTTAGTTTTTTGAATCCCGCGCCATGAAAATGAGTGACTTCCGGCTTTGGTCTTGCATTGAGGAGGAAGGCGCTGTGACATGTACGGTAGAAGACGTCCTCTTCACCAAACAATGTACTGTTGTGTATGAGGACGAAGGATTCAGCTCATTTTGCGGATTAATACGTTTATTTTTCGCACCACGCCAGCCAAACGGCTGCAGAAAAATCATTCTGTATGAGGGAGAGGCGTATGCGCCTTTTTGGAGTTTCAAAAGGTTCCCATTCACCGTGGATATTTACTGTGGGACCATTGGACTTACGAGGAAGTGAATAAACATCTTGTTTTGTATTATGTCAAATATTAATACAGCTATTACAAAGTAAACACTACACACTAGAGCTGAAACGAATACTCGAGCAACTCGAGTAACTCGAGTTTAAAAACTGATCCGAGTAATTTTATTCACCTCGAGTAATCGTTTATTTTGACAGCTCTAAGCATCACGTTTTGCTCGGACTACTTTTAATGCGGGACAACACGCTGATGTCACGTGCGTAGAGGAAGAAGCAAAAAAAAAAAAACTTACTGCAGCCGACAACCGCTACAAACGACGCCGACGTTGCTAAATACTAGCCCGCACATGCTACGTTAGTTGCAGGTAGTGTCCAATGAGTCTCATAGAGATCACATGTATGTTGAACTAGATGCACAATGACAGACTAGGCCGCGTCTGGGCTGCGTTAGCAAACAGCCGCCATCTTAAAGCAGTAGAGCGCTAAGCGCTAATATATAAGATTAACGTTACTGTCACTACTAGCTCACCTTACGTTAGCCCTGCGAAGGGCTAGGTTTCAATTAATTAAGACCACTTTCGATGCGTGGCTAACGTGTCTTACATACAAGCTTTAACATAACATAGCGTTGTGGAGTGATGAGGGTGTCAAATAAAAACTCAATAATGCTAACTATCAATTTTAGCTCAGTAGTCATTGCTGGATAAAACACCAAGTAACACTAGTCCCTAATGTGCTCCAATACAGCCTGTATCATACATTTATTTTGAACAGTGAAAAACTCAAAATCCTATCAGGACTTACAGTTTAGACTAACTTAAAACTTAACTAGGACTTAAAAATGGCTTGACACAAATAGAAATTCAATTGAAAAACGTGGGGAAAAAATCCTAACTTTTAAGTGATGTGTGTTATCAAGCGTAAAGGCATTTTTAGGTGTGTTTATATATATATAATATATATATGTATATACTTTTTAAAAATAAGATCTAAAGGTTTTTTGAGTGAAAGCAGTGAATTAGTCATTTTTTAAAATTCTTGTTACATCTGAGATGCAATTGTTGGCTGTTTTCAACAATATACATAAAAAATAAAGACATTGATTGACTGAAAATGATAAAATGTCTTGTTTTCTCATGTATATCTATAATTGCTCTTCACCTGAAAATATATTTGTTTTATTCGATTACTCGATTAATCGATAGAATTTTCAGTCGATCACTCGATTACTAAAATATTCGATAGCTGCAGCCCTACTACACACTTTCTTTAAATAAAGGACTACTTACGTTTGATCATTGATAGGCATGTAAAAAGCTCTCCTCATGCATATTAGCAGCACGTTAGCTGCACAACAACTGCAGCCGCCCTCCTCCGGGGAACGAACTGTAAATTGCTCTCCGCCCGGCAGTTTGCCGATCCGCGAAGACAATCGACAACCCAGCCGTCATGTCAAATAATCCAGGCTAGTTATGTGTGATTTTCCGCTTCGAAGACTTTGAAACATCACTCGGTGCGGGTTAGCATGTCGGCTAGCTGTCACGCCTCTTGGTTTGTTTACATTCTCCGAAGCCAGGGTAGGGAAATGACATATGGCCGATTTAGGTGTCATAAAATATCGTTCGGGAGGTGCGACAGTAAAGTTGAAGTCGACAGTTTTGACCATTATGGAGTAATTTTGCCATGTCGTCCTGAATAAGTGCATTTTTATTATTCATATTCCATTTAGCACAAGACTGTTATTTGTCATGACCATGCCATTTATTGGGGAAAATACTTGGATAAAAAGAACATCCTGTAAAAATATTGAAGTAGACAGAAACAATAACATTTTGCAGCTCTCTTCGTCGCGTTTTCCTCGTTGTGAATAGTTCCCCCTCGACGGGCTGACTGGTCCTTCTCAAGCCATTTATTTAGCTATTGGGGAAAATACTTGGATAAAAAGAATATCCTGCAAAAATATTTGAGTAGAGAGACTGAAACAATGATATTTTGCGGCTCTCTTCGTCGCGTTTTCCTCGTTCTGAATAATTCCCCCTCAATGGGCTGAATAGTAAAACCGATGAGCCCAGTCTCCCGCTGACGTCATCCACCTGTTGGGGACGTTAAAGCCCTATAATGGTAGGCGTGGCTAACCGGCAGATTAAAACACTAATTTCTCGTCATCTGCGCTTTGCTAAATTGTTGTATATAGTCGAATCGTCTCAAAATATTATTCTAATTCACATAATAATTCAATTTAAGACTTTTTTTCTCCTGTCGTATGCTCTTTAAAGCTGCCGATACAGAATGGGGACTGGAGTTTTTTATTTATTGTTATTTTTGTATATTTGTTTACTGTTATATGCTAACTTGATACTGAAATAGTAGTTTGGTTTAGCCTGAGAGGATTTTTGAACAATTTTGGAACTAATGTACAAAACATTAAAAAAAAATTTAAAAAAAGGAAGGGGTGCATCAATAATCGTTTTATAATCGAATCGGAGCCTCTGAATCTTAATTGTAATCGAATCGTTAGGTGCCCAAAGATTCCCAGCTCTAAACATTAGCCTATACAAAGCTAGAATTCTGCTCAAAAAGTTGCGGGTATTTAAAGATAATCCAACAACAATTTGCCTTTCAGACCCTGCGTATTGGTCAGCTTTCTTTCTCAAAGAAAGAAGAAAAAAGAAGTCCTGTGCTAAAGAGAAAAGCAATCCCAATGACAAAGATTTTAACATGAATTTTACAAATGAAATGCCTCAATGAATCTTTTTTTTTCTTATGAACGGTTTTCAAAAGCTTTATTGGTGGATTTTCTCAAGTTAAAGCGCCACACAGAAATTAATCAATTTAATTGTGTAAGCAGGATTTGTGTATTATTCTTATTATTTAATTACAGGTGTTTTAGCTCATTTCAATATATTTTATATAAATGGGCTATTATTTATTTTATTATGTGTTTATATTATACAAATGTGATGTAGTATTCATTTATAATGTATATTTTATGTTGTATAACTTTAGTTCCTATGTGAATATTAGTTCCTACTTGTTTTGTTGTGGTAGGAGGGTTTTGTATTGAACACGGGGCCGTGTTGGTTATTATTATAGCAGAGAAGACAGCCGTAAATCAACAAAGACAAGTCAACTGTGCCCCGATCTACCACTCGAGATCTGATGAACTCAAAAAGTAGGTTACGATTGCATATTGGTTTGAAAACCGACCGGATCCACCGTATTATTACATGAGTGACTTCCGGCCCGATCCTAGCTAGTAGTATTGACGCAGGAGGGCCGCGTCTCGCGTCAAATAATAAACTCTGCCGTTCTTTTCGCGTGGATCGCGTTGAGCCGCTTCTGGGACGCATCTAACAAGGGGCCGCATTGCGACTGGTGTGCATTGGCTGATTGACGCCCGCGTTTCACTGCGTTCTCGCGGCGGCCACGTTGTCGGGCCGTTGACGTTTCTGGTCTGTCCTGCCGTGTTGGTCCTCATTATAGTAGAGAAGATGGAGTAAATATAATCAACGCAAAGAAACTGTAACCCGATCGACTCACAGCCTCAAAAAGTAAGGGTTATATTGGTGTTAAATTGGTGTTATACTTGTAAAGCGCTTTTCCACCTTTCAAGGCGCTCAATATTACGTCAGAAACTCGTTCGGTACGCGTCCGTTCCGAACCGACTACCACATACCGAAACGGTTCAATACTATTACATGTACCGTTACACCCTTAATCGTGATACTTTTGTAACCCAAAAGGTTATCGGCCAATTTTCAAAATTGTCCTATATGCATGTGTAACACACTAGTTTTCGTTTGGTGTTGCTAAGAATGGAACACCTTATTATACATAGGTTCAACTCAAGGAGCTAGAGCGACGAGGAAACAAAATACAAAAACAAACATTTATTAAACTATTATACAATATATAACAACACACGAACCATGTACATCAAAAATATTACTTGGTTGAATCGTCCCTTCACAGCCTATTGCTGCCGTGCTTCAATGTCCTTTCTCCTATTCAGTGTATGTGTGTACTACCCGGGTAGTGTGACCAGGGGTGAAAGTGGGCCAGAACGGTTAGGAACGCAGTTCCGGTATAAGATTCAGGGCCGGTACACGGTGCTTTAAATCCGAAAGTATGACAGCAATTGCCAAAACGCTATGTTAAAAAAAAAAAAATGCTAAACTGCCACACATGCATTTAATCTCCAAGAAGAAAACAATCTACCAACATCAGATTAACATACAAAAATGTTACCAACAAGCATAATAAAGTGCTTGTGTAGCGTAATCCGTTTCCACCGATATTTATTATTTATTTTATTCCACGGACGGCATGGAGGTTTCCCCAGCTACTGCAGTTATCGGAGTCTGACAATGATGCGTCACGTCAGTGCGAATGCACGCAGCAAAGCAAAGCGCCTGGACTCATTTATCCGTATAATAGGCTGACATATTGACATGTGATCAGCAGAGATAGTTAGCTCTGATTGGATGTTTTCTGGAACAGCAAAAAAAAAAAAAAAAAAAAAGAAGGTCGTTGAATAGAAGGTTGTTGAATTGATGCGACATAAAAAGGGCAATGCAACATAAAATGGATCAAATCTTTAAGAACAACGAAAGAGTTGAGGAGGCTTATTTATCATAATTAGTTTTATTTTCTCTGATGGGGAGGTTCAGAACATCTTAGCTGTCAATGTGCACTTTGGATTTATATTTGTTCGTTTATGTTCGGCTACTTATTCATTTCCTTATGATTTAAAAAAGTCAATGTTTGCGCGATCTTCAAAATATATTCCATTTCACTCTGCATGATAAAAGCCATTTGTACTTATTTTTCTGAAAGTATGTTACTCATATCTTCCGTAAAAGAAAAAAACAAAAAGTAAATGTTTACATCACTTTACATTACTACAATTTTAATATACATCCTATGTTCTTAAGTAGTTAAAATTGAGATTTGGCATTTAGTATGTGAGGAAATGAGGGAAAATAAAAATTAGGAGTTGGAGGTTGGGGTTTTGCTGTTTTTGTTTACTTTTATTTTGCAAATCATTGAAAAAATACCATTTTGAATGAAAATCAGTGTTTGTATGTGTTATAGAAATAACTGTGCTAAAACAGTGTTCTTTGCATTTCAGTAGTTTAAGAGGTTTGACCCCCCCCCCCAAAAAAAAAAAAAAAAAAAAGAAAAGAAAAGAAAAGAAAAGAAGAAAAGAAAAGAAAAGAAAAGAAAAGAAATAAATAACAGTTCTGGCTCTGTGGCAACCTTCACGTCGGGGAGTTCCAGCAAGAAATTCTAGCCATTTTCACCCCTGATCAACATACAATATTAACATATTTGTATATGAAAAAATAACATCTTATTATATTTTCAATTATAGACAAAGAAAAGACACAATATTTTGTAACTCAGCTCTACAGGAAAAGCATAGTAGCATACAGCATAGCAACTCACCGGAGTCTTGTATCACTCAGATTAACTCAAAAGTAATTCGCCCATTAAAGCAGTCTGGAACTTGTCTGCAACAAAATCAACCTTTTATTGTTTCATGTACATAAAATTGAACAAGTTATTTATTTTTCTAAACTATTACCAGTTTCTTTTTAGTCTGAGTCTAGGTCGCGCTAGCATTAGCAGTATCTCCATTAGCGTTCATAGCATCTCCATTTCCCAAAATGCAACGCTCATGCCCTCACTTTTAGTGGAATGCCTGATTATTTAGTGCCATCTAGTGGACATTTTACCTCAATACGGTCATCTAAAATACAGTTCTTAATAAAAACCATGAGCTGTACTTTTATCAGGGTTACACGTGCGTGATACATCATTGGAGAGCTTAAAATCTCAATTTTCTGGGGGAAGAAAAATTTTGAACAGGAGGGCATTTAAATTTTTTTTTTTTTAACAGCAAAACCCTAACTGGGGGCGAGAGCAGAATTAAAGACACCACGATTTTAACGAGATATTATCGCGTACTTACCTTGTTTCGATCCAAAAAACTCCATGTAGCATGTATCACCGAGTGTCCAGACCCAGCTGTGAATGGCCACAGCCGGATTTGGGGGGAATTTTAAGGGTGAAATATGGTCATATAACAAGGGTCGCGATGCAGAAATCGCAGACATCAAGGAGTGGTTGGGATCTTCATTTTCATACATTTACCCTTAAAAACTTTTTTCCCATTTTTCTTTGTTTGGATCGATGATTTATCATCTAAATTATTGGGGAAAATG
The DNA here is from genome assembly GCF_030265065.1 of Corythoichthys intestinalis. Taxonomy (NCBI): domain Eukaryota; kingdom Metazoa; phylum Chordata; class Actinopteri; order Syngnathiformes; family Syngnathidae; genus Corythoichthys; species Corythoichthys intestinalis. Next base: position 5,902,632 of record NC_080400.1, read on the forward strand.
CGACAGTAACGAAAAAAAAATACAATTAAGCGATAGTTATGAGGTCGATATCCGTGACTTTTTTAACAGACGCCAATTTTTTCATTGTGACGTAATTTGTTTAAAAGTTTAAACTGTGGGTGAATAATTTTTGACATATTAATGCACGTTTTTTTTTTTTTTTTTTTGCTTTTAACCAAGAATCGAGACTGTTTTACGCCGATATGTATAAATAATTCTGCAATTTAAGCATTTATTCAAAAGAATTTTCACCGGAAAAGCTCTGTTTAAGTCAGGCGGCCGCCAGCCTCATTCGCTAACAGAGTAGCATTGTACTTCGCCGTATTTACGTAAAACAAACGCTAACTGCATGTTTTTTTTTTTCTTTTAACCAAGAATCGAGACTGTTTTACGTCCATATCTATGAAGAATTCAGGGATTTAAGCATTTATTCACAAGAACTTTCACCAGAAAAGCTCTGTTTACATCAACCGTCCACTAGCCTCATTTGCTAACAGAGTAGCATTGTACTTCGACATATTTACGTTAAATAAACGCCAACTGCACGGTTTCTTTGCTTTTAACCAAGAATCGAGACTGTTTTACGTCCCTAACTATGAAGAATTCAGGGATTTAAGCTTTTATTCACAAGAACTTTCACCAGAAAAGCTCTGTTTACGTCAACCTGCCGCCAGCCTCATTCGCTAACAGAGTAGCATTGTACTTCGACATATTTACATAAAATAAAAGCTAACTGCACGTTTTCTTTGCTTTTAACCAAGAATCGAGACTGTTTTACGTCCATATCTGTGAAGAATTTGGGGATTTAAACATGTATCCCCAAGAATTTTGACCAGAAAAGCTCTGTTAACGTCAGGCGGCCGCTAGCCTCATTCACTACAACGATATTACTAACTATACAACTGTATAATGACAATAAAAGGCTATTCTATTCTATTATAAGTTGTGATTGCATATAGAATGTATTAATAATCTATTTATAAATCATTTATAATTGATTCTGCGTGTTTTCCTTAAGTATTAAGTTTCTGATGTGAAAATTGAGTGATTTATAAGCTGTTGAAAAAATATTAAGTAGCTTTTTTGGTCAAAAACTTATATGATATGTTAAATATTGCTATTGATCCTGAAAATATAGGTGATTATCTCTGCATTTGGTGATTTTTGTGCATCTAGCGTAAAATCTGAAATTTTTATAGCCATTTTAAGTTTTGTTATACCTGTATAAAAAATAATCGGGATTTTATAAGGGAATGACTTTGGTTTTTTTTATGCCTCTGCTCATATACAGTATGGCTAGGGTAGGTACCTGTTTTGGTTTTAGGTCGGTAGCAGCTTTGGTTTTGAAAATATTTGAACTTGAAGTTTTTGAAAATAGGCCCCCTACGGATCGCCCTGCGCCCGTGCCATGTCAATATATCATGAAGTCTATGATGAGATCTTCCAACATGACATTGATGGTAAATGGCGTGCTAATATAGCGCTTTTCCACCTTTCAAGGCCCTATCTCGCCATCCACCTACTGGTGACGCAGCACCAGGAGTAACGTGGGTTTCAGTGTCTTGCTTAAGGACACTTAGACGGGTTCATCAGGGCGGAGAATTGAACCCACAACCTCTGGGTTGGGGGACAACTACTTTACCACTGAGCCACACCACCCCAATTGATCTGAAGCACACAGCCAAGCTGATCAAGGAGTGGCTCTGTAAAAATCATATCAAGGTCCTGGAGTGGCCTAGATAGTCTTCAGACCTCAATCCAATAGAAAATCTTTGGATGGAGCTGAAACTCAACCACAGCCCCGAAACCTGACAGGTCTAGGCCAAAATCTGTATTTCTATACGTGAAAACCTGGTAAAGAGCTAGAGAAAGCGTCTGGCATCTATAATTGCAAACACAGGCGTCTGCACTAAATATTAGCACTAATTTTCTCAGGGGTACAAATACTTATGAACCCCAGTAAATTACAAATAAATGATTGAAAAATGATTTTTTTTTTTTGTTTTTTTTTTGAGTATGTCTCTGAGTGGAAATGCAACTCTGATTGAAATTTCACAATTGAAAATTCACAAGGGGTGCAAATACTTCTGCTCCTCAATGTATGTAGGTGTATTAGTAGTACTGCATTTGCATGTAAAACTGAAACAAAATTAAGTGTTAATTCCATGGTTGTTTTTTTTTTAAATGTCATTATGTGACGTATCGTATCATGACTCTCGCATATCAAGGTGCATTGTATCATGAGTTTAAGTGTCTCATCCCATCCCGACTGGCAACGGTCGTTAATGAGTCTAATTTTTTTTATTATTATTTTTTATTATTATTATTATACGGTTACATTTGTGTACCCTGAAATGAAACTGTATTTTCATTAAACCTGCACAAATACTCATTCAACTTTTTTTTTGCACATTATCAATTATAAATTCAAGGGTGAAGGCTCATAAATTCTGCTTGTTATGGAATTTTGCTAAATGCGCTTCATTCAAATTTAGTCCCAAAAAATAACTCGTATAAGTGGGGGGGGGGGGGGGGGGGGACAAAATAAATGTTAGGATTTGATTGTCCTAGATAATAATTGTGTTGTTTTTAAATTAAAATATATTATTTAATTAAAAAATAATAATAAACAAAAGGTTTTCTGTTTGTCCCCCGTGTCCACTCTGTTGCGTTAGTGTCCCTTTAAGAAAATTCACCATTTATGAATGACATCACTCTTTACCAGTGGCGGGAAATTCAACTGTGGTAAGCATTTTGATTTTTGACCTGCTTTAAAATTTGATTTTGCAGTTTTATGAAATACATTCACAACCTTTTAATGCTATGTGCCAAGAAATTGAATCATTTTGTAAGGTTTATTAATTTGTAAAATGATAGATTTCTCATTGAGTATCCAAAGTCGTGTTCGCGATGATGCTAGCAAGGCTAGGCTGAGGGCTAACTTTAGCACAAAATGTATCTCCTATTAGTTTTGAATGAAGTTTTTAAGAGTAACATGATTTGGACGTGTATTATTCGTCTATTACAGTAAAAGAGTTCAATGCTGAAAAGAATAAATGTTGGAGTAAATATATGAAAAAACAACCTGCGGTCCTCCATAGGTGTGTCGCTTGCGACCTCACGGGCAAGAGGGCAAAAATTATCTCTTGAAGGATGTCTGCGCTTTTGTTTCTTTTATTTTGAAAGTAAGAACTTTCTGCGGCTTTTGTGGCAATGGCTGACTTGTCAGCTTTTGGAAGACTAGCGTCATCTTCTTCCTCCTCCTCCTTCTTGAGCATGGGGCCCATTTGTGAGCGAATATAAACAAAGAGCTTCATAACCCACAGTCACATTTTCAACTGCAAGACGTCAACCAATGAGGCTCAAATAAGAAGAAACAAGTCAACCTGAGCCAGGATGGAGGTAACAACAATTTTTTTTTTTCGTGCTTTAAGCTACTTTTTATTCTTGTTGCAAATTTCACATCTAGTCTGTGATTGTATATATATATTCTGATAATGTATGTAAAACAAAACATCAGTCATTCATTCTATCACCTTCTGTGCCGCTTATACTCAAGAGGGTCGTGGGGGTGCTGGAGCCGATCAGCTATTTATGGGCAGTAGGCAGGGTACACCGTGAATCGGTTGTGAGCCAATCGCAGACGAAACGTAATTGTTATTATTGTTTTTATTTTTTGAAAGTTTTTCAAATTCTTATTTTGTATTTATATATTTGTAAATGTTTAAAAATGATAGATGTATATTATTGAATGTTTTCAAATACATATAGTTTTTAAATTATTTTTTATATATAGTGTTAAAAATGTTACCGGTATATACAGTAATAATTCTTAGTTTAAAAACATTTAGAAAACATTTTTTATTATATAATTTTTAAAACGTTTTCAAACATTTTTTCTTTTAATTTTTTTTTTAATGATCCATTTTTCATCCTTTTTAAAAAAATATTTTAGAATTATTTTTTAATATCATTTACTTGTATTCTTTTTAATGATTATAATTTTTTATTTCACTTTTTAAAATGTATTTCTAAATTATTATTGTATTTTTTTTATCCATTCACCCATATTTTAAATGCCTTTGAATGATCATTTTTCATAACATATTTATTTGTATTTTTTTAAAAGTGTTTTTAAATTATTTTGTTTTCCTTGTTTCCATGGAAGATTCTTATTTAGCTTAGTCCTGTGATATTTATGCTGCTTCAAAATCAGAATCAATACAATAATATGTATATTTCATATAACAATATACTGTACATATATAGTATGTAAATAAGCTGCGTATAACACGAGCAACACCACCATGTTTCTATTTGCTCACGTCAGCAAAACAATTGATGTAAGTCAAATTCTGATTTTTAACACCTTTAACACTTTTGCAAGGGAGAAAAAAAAAAACATTTCAAACTCATCATTGACCACCATTGACGACAACCAAATGGGTTGGATGTCTCCCGCCGTCAACAACAGTCAGTCAGTCAAACTACAGTACACATTTCCTTTCTAGTTGGCCTACTCCCCTGCGGTATTCCCCTGCCGAATTTTTTTTCTTTTAGCAGCCTTCTTCCTCACTTAACGAGCAAAACAAGCTCTTTTTTTCCCCCTTCCCTCCTCAAGTGTTTGATGTGTGTCATGAGGGTCCGTCCCAAAGCACGTGAGCAGCACATCAGCCACAAGGTCCGATTGGAAATAGAGTCGGTCGGTTATATTCAACATCGTCACTTGACATGTATCGGCAGCACTTTTTCTATTTTTATTTTTTTTACAGTGGATGGCGGCACATGTCACATTGTGTTTACCTTTGAGTGTAATGGGAAACAGACATGTGACGTCAAGTACGACGACATCATAATTGTTTTTCTTGCAAGTAGGGGTTTGACAAAATATCGAAATGGTGATATATTGTGATACTTTGTATCCCAAAAGGTTATCGATATGCTCCTGCCAAGAATTGAGATATCGTTTTAACCCTTTAACACCGAACGTGTCGGCTGCGACCGTAAGCGGATTTTAAGGGGGGCCCAAAAGGGAACCCCTGGTGGTCGAAAAGTGTCATTGCATGTAATTGACTTTGCTATATATATAAAAGTTGTAAGGCAATAAAACTGCTATAAAAATGAATTGAATGAATGATTTAGACACAAATATCCTACCCATAATGTGGCCCAAACACAAAAAGGATTGTTTCAATCAAAGAAAACTTTTTCAATGACAAATTAAGTGTTCAAATGCAAATTTTTCAATCCCAAATATTTTTTCGCATTAAAAACTTTTTCTATGATTGAATTTTTTCTTTGTTTGATTTAAGTGACTTTTCTTTTTCGAAATATATTTTTTATGAAGCAACATCTTTTTTGATTGAATAAAAAAAGACAAAAAGGTCTTAGCCAAAATGTGGCCCAAACACAAATCAACATTACTTCAATCAAAAACAAAAACAAAAAAAATCAAAGAAAAATAGATTTCACATGCATTTTTTTTTTTTTTTCTGTTTCAAATTTATTTTTGCATTGAATCACATTTTTGATTGAAACAGCATTTTTATAGGTTGAAAATATATATTTTGATCGAAGCAACTTTTTTTGATTGAATGTTAAAGACACAAATCTACCTTCATATGGCTCCGCCCAGGGGATACAATTTTTGACTGGGGTAACTACATTGGCACGACACCGGCGGGCGCACTTTCCATCATTTCTTGTCCTTTTTCAAAACCGTAAGCAGCACAAAAGACTACATATGCCAAGAGCCGTTGTGATGTCAAGAAGGAAGAACTTAATGTGAACATTTTTAATGAATTGCCCAGCGAGGCGGCAACTAAGGAAAGGGAGGCATGCGAAGCGAGCAACGGCCGGTTGGATTGAGCGAGCGACTTTGAAACATGCAGAATGAATCGAAAACTAAGGGGCTGTTTACATGGTGACTATCCGAGAATACGAAAAATTTCAAATTTGCATTTGCATTTGCGTCTCCATTTGAACAATGTCGCAATTCCGCATGAAAACGATGTAGTATTCATGCCAGGCCCTAAGGAGCAGTGCAGATTTACAGGGTGACAGAGAATGATGCACTTTGACCCCACCAAGTAGTGACGGGATCTGTCGTTCACTTGAGTAAACAAATCCATTCCGGTTCGTTCAGTAAAAAGATTCGTTCAAACAAATCGTTCAACGAATCGTTCGCCCCCCTCATCTCCCTCCCCGCCCAAATGAATCGTTCGGTTAGTGAACGGGAAGTGACGTTGCCGAACGAATCACCAAAGACCGCTTCGCAGTATAACTGAACGGGAAGTGACATTGCTTGGTCCCTCCCTCTCTTGCACACAGGCTCCTCATTGACCACTCGTCGTTGTTTCAGAAATGAGTGACAGACGATATCATTCTGCTTTCCGAGCCTCGTCTCCATCCCGTTGCTGTAAAAGCGAGGGAGAACTTCCGCGTCGTCTGTCGTATTTCTATGGGATCAAAGTCATGGCTCGTGCTTGCATTTCAATTTAGGACACGGTTAAACATTTTTCTTTTGTGGTGGGAGTGGGGGTTTGGGGTCGGGGGCGCACGGACTTTCTTTAGCATGATCTTGATCACATATACAATGCTGCTGCTACCAGCCAACGCGGCATGCTTGCTGTCACGAAAATAAAAATAAATCGAAAGTTTAATTTCTAAATATGGAACGACCAACACATCATATTTACCTCTCGCTCTGTTGTATTTTAGTTTTTATGCTCATCACTATTATTTTAGGTCACTATTGTTAAAACTAAAGTGTAAATAGTTGTCAAATGTGCTGCTCTGAAATAAAAACAATACTACATTTTGATATTTGACAGTTTCATTGCAAATCAGTATTAAGATGATCGTATTGAATTTTTGCACTGGTATTAACAAATAAAATAATCCAGTCAGCTCCCCCATTGTCCCCTCATCTCAGATCGTCAAATGCTGACGAGAAATAATTGTTTGCTCTTTACGATGTTGCCTTTCTACTCTCATTAGTCTGTTAAGAAAAATGTAGACATATTGCGACATCTCCCATGTCCGCGTCCGTAGTTTTTTTTTTTTTTTTTTTTTTTTTTTTTTAGCTACCCGTGTTTTAAACTAATGTAAATTTGATAGTGAGAAGTACTGACATGCTCGCTAGATTTGTGTGGTGTTTTGTCTGTTTGAGCAGCATTTGATAGGCTCCACATAAACAAATATGTGACAAAGTCATTTCCTTCCATTTTTTGACTCGTTCACCGCATTACTGGAAAGTCAAGTTAGCAGCAAGCTAGGTCAGGAACCGGAGGACCGAGTCACTGAACGGGAAGTGACATAACTCAGTCTTGCCCCCTTGCGTGCACACTGGCTGCTTATTGGCTACACATGGAAGTGAGTGACTGACGCCCTGATTCTGTTTCCGCTCCCTCCCCTGCCTGCGATGAGGCTGGCGTCTGACTGGTCGTGTGCGATGTCAGAAGACGCTGCCGCTTGCTCAACGCCCTCCCACGCAGCGAACAAACCCCAACTTCATAGAACGAATCAGTGCAGATGGTGATTAGTTCGGTCTCGTTCACCCAAACAATTCGTTCAAAAAGAACGAATTGTTTGCGACCGATACAACACTACCACCAAGTGCCCTCAGCCCGGAAAAAAATATGCCCGCCCACTCGAAGCAATGTCATTTTTCCTTTGTTCAAAAAGGCACAAAAATTGAAACGTTCAACATATTTAATTTAAAAATATTATTAAAACAGTAAATTAAAGCCGACATTCCGCCATATTTGGTGTTTTTAATGTTTAGTAGCACCGCTGCGCACGCCCAATGTGACGTGTACGAGTGCTGACTTTAACGGCGCAGTCTCGATTCTTGGTTAAAAGCAAAGCAACCATGCAGTTAGCGTTTATTTTGCGTATATTGACAAAGTACAATGCTACTATGTTAGCGAATGAGGCTAGCGGCTGCCTGTCGTAAAAGGAGCTTTTCTGGCGAAAATTTTTGGGAATAAATGCTTAAATCCCCGAATTTATAGATATGGACGTAAAACAGTCTCGATTCTTGGTTAAAAGCAAAGAAACCGTGCAGGTAGCATTTATTTTGCATAAATAATGCCAACTATGAGGCTAGTCAGTTGAGAAAATTAGACGCCTCCATGTGTAAACAAAGCAGAAAATTCCAGCGAATAAATGCTTCAATCACGCATGCATGATACGAAAAATATGATATTTACCTTGAATCCTCGAACAAATCACTCCTGAGACAATCCTTCCTGTTTGTATGCGGTACAGCTTTCGTAGTTAAATCCAATCGTAAGTAAATCCAAGCTTAAATCCGACATGAGCGTGTGCCGTCTTCGGCTATTACGAAATGAAGCTCGGCCCCTCTGATAAGGCGTCGCGCAAAGAATGACGAAGTGACTTGTCAATAGTAATGATGACTATTGGTAGACGCTTTATTCATCTTTATTACAAATCAGTTGAGAAATAATCTAGTCAAGACCCTATTTTATTGACTTTGTTGGGAATGTTGCCCCTGCCAACATGGCCACCCTGAGGCAACTTTGGTAGGGGCAATGAAATCCACGATAGCAATGATTTAACATTCAAGTAAATATGCAGTAATTTATTATTTTTTTAAAAAATGTGCATGACAGCACAGAGTCAGGCATCGCTATCGAGGGGGCGAAAAAACAGCAGCGATGCAACGCTATTTTTAATAATCTTTTAATGATAGCTAATGCTACAGTGGTGCAAATAAGTATTTAGTCAACCACCAATTGTGCAAGTTCTCCTACTTGAAAAGATTAGGGAGGCCTGTGATTGTCAACATGGGTAAACCTCCACCATGAGAGACAGAATGTGGAAAAAAAAACAGAAAATCACATTGTTTAATTTTTAAAGAATTTATTTCCAAATTACAGTGGAAAATAAGTATTTGGTCACCTACAAACAAGCAAGATTTCTGGCTGTCAAAGAGGTCTAACTTCTTCCAACAAGGTCTAACGAGGCTCCACTCGTTACCTGTATTAATGGCACCTGTTTTAACTCATTATCGGTATAAAACACCCCTGTCCACAACCTCAGTCAGTCACACTCCAAACTCCACTATGGCCAAGACTAACAAGCTGTCGAAGGACACCAGAGACAAAATTGTAGACCTGCACCAGACTGGGAAGACTGAATCTGCAATAGGTAAACGCTTGGTGTAAAGAAATCAACTGTGGTAGCAATTATTAGAAAATGGAAGACATACAAGATCACTGATAATCTTGCTCGATCTGGGGCTCCATGCAAGATCTCACCCCGTGGCGTCAAAATTATAACGAGAACAGTGAACAAAAATCCCTGAACCACACGGGGGGACATAGTGAAGGACCTACAGAGAGCTCGGACCACAATAACAAAGGCTACTATCAGTAACACAATGCGCCGCCAGGGACTCAAATCCTGCACTGCCAGACGTGTCCCCCTGCTGAAGAAAGTACACGTCCAGAGAACATTTGGATGATCCAGAAGAGGACTGGGAGAATGTGTTATGGTCAGATGAAACCAAAATAGAACTTTTTGGTAGAAACACAGGTTCTCGTGTTCGGAGGAGAAAGAATACTGAATTGGATCCAAAGAACACCATACCCACTGTGAAGCATGTGGGTGGAAACATCATGCTTTGGGGCTGTTTTTCTGCAAAGGGACCAGGACGACTGATCTGTGTAAAGGAAAGAATGAATGGGGCCATGTATCAAGAGATTTTGAGTGAAAATCTCCTTCCATCAGCAAGGGCATTGAAGATGAGACATGGCTGGGTCTTTCAGCATGATAATGATCCCGAACACAAAGCCAGGGCAACAAAGGAGCGGCTTCGTAAAACGCATTTCAAGGTCCTGGAGTGGCCTAGCCAATCTCCAGATCTCAACCCCATAGAAAATCTGTGGAGGGAGTTGAAAGTCCGTGTTGCCCAACGACAGCCCCAAAACATCACTGCTCTAGAGGAGATCTGCATGGAGGAATGGGCCAAAATACCAGCAACAGTGTGTGAGAAGCTTGTGAAGAGTTACAGAAAACGCTTGGCCTCCGTTTTTGCCAACAAAGATTACATAACAAAGTATTGCGGTGAACTTTTGGTATTGAGCAAATACTTTATTTTCCACAATAATTTGCAAATAAATTCTTTAAAAATCAAACAATGCGATTTTCTGTTTTTTTTCCCCACATTCTGTTTCATGATTGAGGTTTACCCATGTTGACAATTACAGGCCTCTCTAATATTTTCAAGTGGGAGAACTTGCAGTGGTTGACTAAATACTTATTTGCCCCACTGTGTATGAGCTAATAATGATGACTACGAAGCAGAAAACCGGAGACGTGAAGGTTTATTTGCCGTCCATTTACCTCCAAAACTTCACTCACAGTGGAAACGTCATTAGTTTTCTTTCAGAGGTCTCAGAGTTTCCGTGTCTGACTTTTGGGTCTGGTGTCGAGAGATAGCCTGGGTGGGGTGGATAAGGAGGCCCGATAGAAAGAGTTCAATCTTCAGCTCTTGCCTACGGGTGCCAAATTTGGGTTGTTCTGCTTGACAGGCACGTTGTAGCCTTATGCAGGGTTTGACTTTTGTGGCAGGGGAGCAAAACATGTTGATGACCCCTAAACGCAGTGTCAGCAATAAAATTAACTTACAAGATATATGCACGGTTAGTTGCTTAGCCAATGTACGTAAATACAGGCCTCCCAGCTGTGTGTGTGTGTGTGTGTGTGTGCGCTTTTCTGTCTTACTTAGTGGAAAAGTAGACGTCGATTTTTGCGTTCTGCGAGATATCCAGCCAAGTTTTTTCTAGTTGCTCACACCCTTGCGAAACGAATCCTCACCGAGGTGAGTTTGAAAATGGCGGCAAGCAAAACAGGAGACGGCATCCTTTTTTACTTAATATTGTTTGACTTATATGATATAATTAGGACACTCCATTGAAAATGTAATTCTTTGTTAAGAAATGTTCACATATCAATGTCTGATCTTGTTTTTCTTTATACCTGGAAAAGAAAGTGATTTAATTGCAGGTAAACAACAAAAATGAACATTGTTTTTTTCTCATTAAACCAAACTCCGTATTGGCCCGAATATAAGACGATGTTTTTCGCACTGAAATAAGCCTGAAAAAGAGGGGCTCATCTTATATTCGCGGTCTAGACAGTATACCCATTCACGACGCTAGATGACGCCAGATATCATTGAAGCGATGTTCTGTCATGACAGATCTCAGCTACTCTCATTATTTTATTGCAATGTTTTTCCTTATTCAGATTTGTTTCAAGACTACAGTTACAGTTGGACTTCACGTTGATGGTTAATGAAGTTATTGCAATTTTCTTGTTTTATCACAATAGATTGGTTTATTTACATTTCAAAAACCAGAAGCCATTCATTTACGAATGTGATTGCAATTTAGTTTACATATTTGTAGATCTTCAGATATATAGATTTGAATGAGGCAAAATAACATGCTTTTTCTCTCAAATATATTGTTATAATCATTTGTTTCGGATGTACTGTAATTATTTTCTGTATAAAAATTAATTTGGTATTCAAAAAGTCTTTTTTCAAACTTGAGTCTTAAAAAAGTGGGGGTCGTCTTATAATCAGGGCCGTTTTATATTCGGGCCAATACGGTATATCAACAAAATGCATACTCTAACTGAGGAAAAAGTTAGGGCACCCTTCCACCTAATAGCTAGTGTTACTCTCTTTGGCTGCATTAACTTCAGTGAGACGCTTTTTGTAGCCATTTACCATCTTTGACATCTGTCTGAAGAAAGTTTGCCCCACTCCTCAATGCAGAATACTTTCAACAGTGACTGACTGTTGAAGTGAGAGAAAACACCATGGTGAGATCAAAGGAGCTATTTGAGGCCTTCAGGAAGAAGATTGTAGACGCCTATGACTCTGTTAAGGGATTTCTAAAGATCTCAAAAGAATATAAAATCAGTCAATCCACTGTTCGTAAAATAGTCTGCAAGTGGAAGACATTCAAAACAAAAGCCAACATGCCCAGGTCTGGCCGTCCAAGCAAGTTCACCCCGAGAGCAGGCGGCAAGATGTCTCCAAAAACCCTAAAATGTCATCACTGAACCTACAGCAGGCCCTTTCTACTATTGATGTGAAAGTAAATGCCTCTACAATCAGAAAGAGACTTCACAAGTTTAACCTTCATGGGAGGTGTGCAAGGAGGAAACCTTTGCTCTCCAAGAAGAACATGAAAACCAAACTGAAGTTTGCGAGAGTGAATGTAGACAAAGACCAGGACTTCTGGAATAATGTTGTTTGGACAGATTAATCTAAAATTGAATTATTTGGACACCGAAACATAGGACATGTTTGGCGAAAACCCAATACAGCAATCCCGGAAACAAACCTCATAACAACTATGAGGCATGGAGGTGGAAGTGTCATTGTTTGGGGATGCTTTGCTGCACGGTCAGGTCAGATGAGACCAAGATTGAGCTTTTTGGCAACAAACACTCTAAGTGGGTCTGGCGTGCCACGAAAAATGCGCATGCTGAAAAGCACCTCATACCCACTGTGAAGTATGGGGGTGGGTCAGTGATGCTGTGGGGCTGTTTCGCTTCCAAAGGCCCTGGGAACCTTGTTAGGGTGCATGGCATCATGACTGCTTTGAAATACCAGGACATTTTAAATCAAAATCTGTTGCCCTCTGCCCGAAAGCTGAAGATGGGTCGTCACTGGGTCTTTCAGCAAGACAATGACCCTAAACATATGGCCAAATCTACACAGAAATGGTTCACCAGACACAAAATCAAGCTCCTCCTATGTCCATCTCAGTCCCCAGACCTTGTTTTGTTGGCAAAATGGGGTTGTACAAAGTATTAACACCAGGGGTGCTAATAATTGTGACACACATTATTTGATGTCAAATAATTTTTATTTATGTGGGATTTTTTTCCCCACTGAATGAATGCACTTGTATTGAAGGTTGGATTTTTCTCATTTTTTCCATTAAGGTCCCATATTATTTGAATTAAAAAATGTATATTAGAAGCTAAAAAACACATCTTTTTCAGGTGTGCCAATAATTATGGAGGTCACTGTATATGTACTTGTCATTTTTAAAACAAAATGGCTGAGGTCCTGTTGCATTTCAGGCAATGGTGGAGTTTTTCATGATGTCTTGAAGTCTTTGATACAGCGACAGAGTGCAAATTTTCTGTCTTGGGGCTAATTTTGATCCCATGGACATCACATTTCTGATAAAATAGCACAACTGACTGTGCTTCCTGTCATGTGAAGGGCTTTCAAACATCTTCAAAACCACCACTGAGTACAAATTTCTGCTCTTTGGAGAAGCCCCACCTCGTGGGAAACGATTGCTTGTCACCAGATAAGGCGGGGGGCGATTTAGTGTATCGCGTCAGCTTTCCTGCAATAGCGTACAAAGACGAGGATTGTCTTTCCATTTTATCAGAATTGGAATGGATCGGATGTGTTGTGGTAGTTAGTAAAAGAAAAACGCTGATATCAACTTATTGCCCGTCAGTGACAACGATAGACATCTGATTTATTTAAACCAGGAGGACTGGCTGTGAATGCTCACTTTTCAATGCTGTTGGAGTACAAACTTGGAGTGGGACTTTAACACATTAGTTACGATGAATTCAGGACACAGTATTAAACTACTTTTTAATTTAACTTAATATAACTTTTAATTGCAGTTTATGTTCCCAATTTTGTCAGTTTTGTTTTTCCAGCAAAATTTTCCGATACACCGATTAAACGGACGCAAGCATTATCTCAGCTGATGGCTACAGAAATCAAGATTAAATGATGGCATTTCATCTAAAATACACTTTAAAGGAGCAATATGTAAGATTGGTGGCCAAAAATGGTATTGCAACCAGGATCAAAATATTGATGCGCACAACGTTGTTACACTGATGTTGCATTCCATTCTGAAACTAGAAACTACAATTTCTGGAGAAATTACTCTGGGTCTTAGCTGTGTGGAGATACAGATTTTAGCCCCGCCCAGGTTGGTTTGGGGACATTTCGGAAACAATATTAGGTCACTTCCTGTTGATTTGGGGGCATTTGGGGGACATGTCCTAGTCATAACAGGTCATTGGTGGACATTTGGGGGGGTGTTTCCTGGTCATATCAGGTCATTTGGGGACAGTTGGGGGGCGTGTCCTAGTCATATCTGGTCATTTCCTGTTGATTTGGGGAGGCTTGTTTTTTGCCATTGAAAATGAATGGGTAATTTGGACGTCCATGGCCGTCAGTGGCATCGACTTACAATTGCTTCAATGGAATCCAAGTATATTGGCATCAATAGAAATTGACAAACATGGCCGTCAATGGCATTTACTTTGTTAAATGCCAAAATGAATGGGAAATTTGGACGTCTGTGGCCGTCAATGGCATCGACATACATATGCGTTAATGGAATCCAAGTACATTGGTATCAATAGATTTGTCATACATGGCGGTCAATGGCATCAATGCAATGTAAATTTTTATTGGAAATTCCATTGGAAGTGAATGGGAAATTTGAACGTTGCATCCCATTAGAAAATGAATGGGAAAATTTTTTGGCAAATTTCCGGGGAACCGTAAATTTTTTCCAAATTCTGATACAACTTTTATGCCCCTCACCATCCTGGAATTTTTGATGTCCAAATTATGTGTTTTGTTAAAAAAATGTCAGACGAGACACATTGTGAAATTTTTTTTTTTTTTGGAAAAATCGGTGAAAAATCGCCATTTATGGACGGACGGAAAATTTTTCGGGGTCTATCGAAAAATTCCCTGCGTCGCTTGAAAATTCCGGTCGTTTCGATATTCGAACAGGGCCGATTGGTTAAACGGTTCAGGCTGTGCGGCGCGCTGAAGTAATCCCATTCAAAAAAACAAACAAACAAAAAAAAAAAAACTGAATAACACTATTTGGGTCTTTTTCAAAGACCTGATAACTAGAAAATGCCATTTCAGGAGAATTTGCATACGTAGCTTTGATGTGCTGGTTGTTTTCGTACAAGCACATACATAAGTAGACGTACTTGTAGTAGAACACACAAAAGTACATATAGTTTTACTACAAGGACATGCAAGTGCACATACTTGTAGTACTAGTCCACGTGTTTGTAGAATATGTACTGTGCAAGTTCTTCTACTTGAAAAGATTAGAGAGGCCTGTAATTGTCGACATGGGTAAACTTCAACCATGAGAGACAGAATGTGGAGGAAAAAAAAACAGAAAATCACATTGTTTGATTTTTAAAGAATTTATTTCCAAATTATAGTGGAAAATAAGTATTTGGTCACCTACAAACAAGCAAGATTTCTGGCTGTCAAAGAGGTCTAACTTCTTCTAACGAGGTCTAACAAGGCTCCACTTGTTACTTGCATTAAAGGCACCTGTTTTAACTCATTATCAGTATAAAAGACACCTGTCCACAACCTCAGTCAGTCACACTCCAAACGCCACTATTGCCAAGACCAAAGAGCTGTCGAAGGACACCAGAGACAAAATTGAGGCTGGGATGACTGAATCTGCAATAGGTAAAACGCTTGGTGTAAAGAAATCAACTGTCGGAGCAATTATTAGAAAACGGAAGACATACAAGACCTCTGATAATCTCCCTCGATCTGGGGCTCCATGCAAGATCTCACCCCGTGGCGTCAAAATGATAACAAGAACGGTGAGCAAAAATCCCAGAACCACACGGGGGGACCTAGTGAATGACTTACAGAGAGCTGGGACCACAGTAACAAAGGCTACTGTCAGTAACACAATGCGCCGCCAGGGACTCAAATCCTGCACTGCCAGACGTGTCCCCCTGCTGAAGAAAGTACACGTCCAGGTCTGTCTGCGGTTCGCTAGAGAGCATTTGGATGATCCAGAAGAGGACAGGGAGAATATGTTATGGTCAGATGAAACCAAAATAGAACATTTTGGTAGAAACACAGGTTCTCGAGAAAGAATACTGAATTGCAGTCAAAGAACACCATACCCACTGTGAAGCATGGGGCTGGAAAGATCATGCTTTGGGGCTGTTTTTCTGCAAAGGGACTAGGACGACAGATCTACTTTAAACGAAAGAATGAATAGGGCCATATATCGAGAGATTTTGAGTGAAAATCTCCTTCCATCATTGAAGATGAGATGTGGCTGGGTCTTTCAGCATGACAATGATCCCAAACACACAGCCAGGGCAACAAAGGAGAGGCTTCGTAAGAAGCATTTCAAGGTCCTGGAGTGGCCTAGTCAGTCTCCAGATCTCAACCCCATAGAAAATCTGTGGAGGGAGTTGAAAGTCCGTGTTGCCCAACGACAGCCCCAAAACATCACTGCTCTAGAGGAGATCTGCATGGAGGAATGGGCCAAAATACCAGCGACAGTGTGTGAAAAGCTTGTGAAGGGTTACAGAAAACGTTTGGCCTCTGTTACTGCCAACAAAGGGTACATAACAAAGTATTGAGATGAACTTTTGGTATTGACCAAATACTTATTTTCCACCATGATTTGCAAATAAATTCTTTAAAAATCAAACAATGTGATTTTCGGGGGGGGGGGGGGTCCACATTCTGTCTCTCATGGTTGAGGTTTACACATGTTGGCAATTACAGGCCTCTCTAATATTTTCAAGTGGGAGAACTTGGACAATTAGCGGTTGACTAAATACTTATTTGCCCCACTGTATTTACAAAAAAACATTTGTATACTTTGGAGCGACTTATATATTAAATTATGAAATGGAGGACCCAACTAAAACGACATGCTCTATTTTCTTCATTTTATTGTTAGTTTTATTGTTATACAATCTTTGAAAGTAATTTGCAGTCGCCATTGTTGCTTAGGTCGCAATGTGCTCTGCGTATTAGTGAGCTCAACTGTGGTGTCTTTCCAGTTGGAGTCGATACCAGACGAAAATAATGAAGACAGACCAAGACAGAAGTGAAAATGGAACTGAAAATGTAGGAGGAATCACTAGCTGGTCACGTCACATGCGTCTGTCTTGTTTTATTCACTTCCATATTACAAGTGATTGACAAGCAATGTCATTCCTACATCACTTTATAAAACACCTGCCAAAATGGGACATTCAATGGATGGGTCATCCCTCTTATGCACATTATATCTGCATGCCAGTTGGTCAAACACAGATATGCAGTCATCGGGGATCCGTGCAGGTGTGACAACCCTGCATATAAGATTTTGTCAACAACTACTCATTTTACGCAGACAAAAACACTTGAATTTTTTTTTAACTTACACGTTACAGCATTCGTGGCAGGTGCATTCCATGCAGTTGTTGGTTATCCAAGTTGATCCGACAGCGTGCCATTTATTGCCCCCCTCATCGAAGCATTTTGTTGCACCTTCACAGGTAGAAAAAAAAACAATAAAAACACTGATATATGTATGTGAAAATTATAGATGAGGGTTGTCAAACTCATTTAGTTTTGCAGGCCACATTTTTGCCAAATAGATCTCACGTGGGCGGACACTTCTGTGAAGTTGACCGGCTAAAAAAATCAGTGTCTTATGTTTGTTCTGTCAAATTTTTTGACAGTTTTGTAGATATCCCATCATTAATTTGTAGTGATGACGACACGCAGCACCCCCCATCTACAGCCGAACAGAACTGCAATGGTGCCGTTCGTTTGTGCTACGTTTTTGCTCGTTTCGCTGTGAAAACTTACGTTCTGCTGCTACCGTTTTGGTTACTTCATGAACAAAAACGACAAATATGTATGGTGTTTACCTTCTTTGAGCGGTTTATGATAGCAACCACCATTTGACAATGGCAGTATAGCACATAGCAGTAAAGCCAATGACATGTATGTTCCCTAAAGAAGACAGAACATAATTGACATCAGTATATATTTGAAGGAACGTTACATGAGATTATTTCATGTAAACACACAATGATTTTTTTTTAGCTTTGGATGCACCTCCCGCTCATCTGATATTCCAGCCAATCAGGAAAAAAAGGTGGGACCAGGATGCAACTAAGGCTAGATTCATACTGCAGGTCTTAACGCACAATTCAGATTTTTTTTGTCATATCTGTTTTTTGCCGTGCCTGTTCAGACTGCCTTTGTCCATTGAGCCCGTTCAAGTATTATGCACGCGCACTAATTCGCAGTCCGACACGCACAGAGCAAACTGACCCGCATGTGCAGAGGCATAAAAAAAATAAAAATGATTACACATGCTGGCTGTACGTCATTCCAGGGTGATCATATTTTAATTTCCAAAAAGAGGACACAAATAACAGACATTAATAGGGGTGTAACGGTACACAAACATCTCGGTTCGGTACGTACCTCGGTTTTGAGGTCACGGTTCGGTACGTACCTCGGTTTTGAGGTCACGGTTCGGTTCATTTTCAGTACAGTAAGAAAACAAAATGCAAAATATAAATGTGCTAGTTGTTTATTACACACCTTTGTGCTTTCAACAATAGGAACATTAGCCTATACAATGCTAGAATTCTGCTCAAAAAGTAGCGGGTATTGGAGGAGGAGGGTTTTGTATTGAACACGGGGCCGTGTTGGTTATTATTATAGCGGAGAAGACAGCAGTAAATCAACAAAGACAAGTCAACTGTGCCCCGATCTACCACTCAAGAGATCTGATGGACTCAAAAAGTGGGTTGTGATTGCATATTAGTTTGAAAATCGACCAGATCCACCGTATTTTTACATGAGTAACTTCGGGCCCGATTCTAGCTACCGGTAGTAGTATTGATGCAGGAGGGTCGCGTCTCGCGTCAAATAATAAACTCTGCCGTTCTTTTCGCGTGTGTCGCGTTGAGCCGCTTCTGGGACGCGTCTAACACGCGGCCGCATCGTGACTGGTGTGCATTGGCTGATTGACTTTAACGCCCGCGTTTCACTGCGCTCTCGCGGCGGCCACATTGTCGCGCCGTTGACGTTTCTGGGTTATGCTGTCCTACTGTGTTGGTCTTCATTATTGTGGAGAGGATAATCTACACAAAGAAACTGTAACCCGATCGACTCACAGCCTCGAAAAGTAAGGGTTACATTACATTACGTCAGAAACTTGTTTGGTACGCCACCGTTCCGAACCGAGCACCACGTACCGAAACGGTTCAATACAAATTCATGTACCGTTACACCCTTAGACATTAATAATCCCCGTTTAGTCTTACAGTGGTATGAAAAAGTATCTGAACCTCCTGTAATTTCTGACATTTCTGAATAAAATAACCATCAAATTTGATCTGACCTTTGTGAAATCACACAGATGAAAAAACAGTGCTTTAACTAAGACCACCGAAACATTTATAGGTTTTCATATTTTAATGAGGATTGTATGCAAACAATGACAGGGGAAGAATTAAGTAAGTGAACCATCACATTTAATATTTTGTGCCCCCCCCCCCCCCCCCCCCATGGCAGCAATAACTTCAACTAGATGCTTCCTGTAGCTGCGGACCAGTCTTGCACATTGATCAGGACTAATCTTGGCCCATTCTTCTCTACAAAACTCCTGTAGGATGTCTGGCATGAATTCCTGTCTTTAGGTCACGCCACAGCATCTCAATGGGGTTCAAGTCTGGACTTTGACTTGGCCACACCAGAGGTGTATTTTGTTCTTCTGAAATCCTTCTGAAGTTGATTTACTTCAGATTTTTGGATCATTGTCTTGTTGCAGCATCCATCTTCTTTTTAGCTTCAACTGACTGACAGACGGCCTCAGGTTTTCCCGTAAAACTTTTGAATTCATTCTTCCATTAATGATTGCAAGTTGTCCAGGCCCTGAGGAAGCAAAACAGTCCCAAATCATGATTCTCCCTCCACCATGCTTCACGGTGGGGATGAGGTGTTGATGTTGGTGAGCTGTTCCATTTTTCCTCCACACATAACGTTGTGTATTACTCCAAAACAATTCAACTTTGGTTTCATTAGTCCACAATTTTATTTATTTATTTATTTTGATAAAACATCTGTGGAGTGTCTAAGTTCCCTTTTGTAAACATTGAACGAGCAACAACGGGTTTTTTTAGACAGCAGTGGCTTCCTCTGGGGAGTCCTCTCATGAACACCATTCTTGGCCATAGTTTGACATATAGTTGATGTGTGCACAGAGATATTGGACTGTGCCAGTGATTTCTGTAAGTCTTTAGCAGACACTCTAGTGTTCTTTTTTTACCTCTCTGAGTATTCTGTGCTGAATTCTTGGCATCATCATTGGTGGACGGCCAGTCCTTGGGAGAGAAGCAACAGTGCCAAACTCTCTCCATTTGTAGACTTCTCTGACTGTCTATTGATGAACATCCAGACTTTTAGAGATGGTTTTATATCCTTTCCCAGAATTATACAAATCAACAATCCTTGATCGCAAGTCTTCAGACAGCTCTTTTGACCGAGCCATGATGCACATCACACGATGCTTCTCATCAAGACATTTCTTACCAGGTGTGTGTTTTATAGTGGGCAGGGCAGCTTTAAACCACTCATCATTGACTGGGCACACACCTGACTTAAATTGTTTGGTAAAAATTGGTTTCAATTGCTGTTTAAGTCTCCTTAGGCAGAGGGTTCACTTACTTATTTTTCCCCCTTCTGTCATTGTTTGCATGCTATCCTCATTAAAATATGAAAACCTATAAATGTTTGGTTGGTTTTACTTAAAGCAGACACTGTATTTTCATCTGTGTGATTTTGAAAAAAAGATCAGATCACATTTGATGGTGATTTTATGCAGAAATGTGAAATTCCAAAAGGTTCAGATACTTTTTCATACTACTGTATATTCAAAGTTTATATGGATTACTAGAACGCATGCACACACTGTGCGTGCAACACACACACACATAAACCTTATGCACAGTTTGCCCCGACTCAGCCATGTAAGCAATCCTGAAATATTGCTTATTTGGCGCACAGAAAGAAAACCGAGCATTATCAGGCATATCCTTATCTTCATTTTATTTTTTGATGACTTTGGTAAAGCCCGCCTCCTGCGTAAAATCCTAGTTCAAGCTAGCCGCTAATGCTAATACACAGCTACATCACTCGGAAAAACACGAAAAAATCGGATTCATGCATTAAGACCTGCTAAACTTAGCCTATGACTACGTTCAGACTGCAGGCATACTGTATCCGATTCTAAATCGGATTCCTTAAATCTGATTTTTAGGGCTGACTGTTCACATTATTTTTAGCAAGTGTCCAAATCTGATCTGAGCCTGTTCAGACTGGGCCACAATATTGACACACCTGACAGGTTGCTGTGGCAACCAAGGTGCCAGGCAGCGTCGAGATAAATCACGGACAATCAAAACCCATCTGGGCTGTTCAGACTGAGAAGAATCTGGTCCAGATCTGATATGAAACTACCTGCCGAATGTGGTTTAAATTTAAAAAATAAACTTACCATTGGTATAGCACGTGTCCAAGAAGCTTGGGTGACAAACGATTAAAGTGAGGACAAATGGAGTTTACCGCTGAAACGAAATATGCCACTGCCTCAAGGGTGTTTTCGTTTTGGTCACCAGATTGGACAGTATGTTTGTCAGCGATTGATTCTTGTTTTAAGTGAAAACAAGAATCAAAGTTCCAACTTGCCGAAATGAATCTTGCACTGTCAATATTTGCATTGTGGTTGTAAAACATTAACATAAAAGGTCCAGGACTCATGTTTGCTGTGATAGGCTTCAGCACCCTCATGAGGAGAAGGAAGATGAATTAATATACATACTAGAGTCTTTTTTTTGTTGTTGTTGTTAAAATAGGGTGCCATTCGTACTTCCTGATTGATTCCGGGGCGGTGGAAGCGTCCCCTCCGCCCTTCCCTGAGGGCTGGTTAACACGTTGGCTGCCGTTGACTATGATAGACGTCCAATAATGTGGCTCTTTTAATCTTTCTGCTGTGAATTTCAATGAGTTGTCACTAGCAGTCGTCCAATCCATTTGAACTGGAAGTGTGGTAGCGATAGAACAAATGTTCATTTGCAACCCTCCCACTTCAAATGCATTCACGGGGGGATGAGGGTGGCCCTTTTGCCGGAGCTGCAGGGGGAGCAGGTAGCCGCACTCACCCCACCCCCCCACCCCCTGAATTGGCTGGGACAGTGCCGGGGCCCTGGGGCGGCCCCTGCGTAGCATTTCCACTTTTCTGCAGTACTGTCACATGTCTGAGTGGGATCACGCATGACTGGTAGAGAGATCGTCAGTGCCAGGATTAGCAATCAGTTCACGTAGAACAGGATGTTAACATATCCACACCTACAGGTGATTTACATAACACTGTGTTCCCCATCTCACATTGCTGAATTGTGAACACTCCACCCCACGTGATCACGTCTCTTTTGACTCACCTTCCCTCCACTTTTCATCGGTTATCAGGCCACCCACATGGTGTCCTTGGGTAAATATAATTAACTGCTGATAGCAACATTAAGTTAGCACAGGCCTGTAGTATTGTATGTCTATTGTATGTGTTGTTTGTTCTTTTCCTCTTCTGTCTGCTTCCTTCCTTTCTGTCCCCTCATAAGCCCCTTCCTGTTCGCTGCTTTCTCCTAATAAATAAAACACAATGAAGTACATCAAACTCCCATGTGCTACATTAAAACTGTTCAGACCGTAAGGACACCCAGATTCCTCTTCTCTGTGTCTAAGTAGCTGAACAGGACAGGTCAAACAAACAAACAAATACATAACAAAACAAACAAAATACATATTTAAAAAATTGAAGATCTTTCGGGAACACTTTGACAGTGGTGTCATAAGACATCGTCATAATTATGACATGACACTGTCATGAGCATTAATGAAAGCTTATGACAGATGTCATTAAGTTCCATCTGGCAAATTATGTCACTTTTTGATGGGTGTAAAAGATGCAGACTGGACATAAATGGAGTTAGTGACCAAAAAAAAATTGAGAGCATCTCATTATTTCACAAATATGGAAATCTTTCATTTTGAGGCTCATCAACTTCATATAATAATCAAAAGAAGGATTTCTACTAGCTTCCATCTAAGGTAAAATCATTAATGTAAAGCACATAGCAGCTAATTTAGCCTGATTAGCCGCACTGCAAAACGACTTGGTTCTCATACTAATACTATGACTTTAATGTAGTAATATTACAACTTTAAATACTACAATTTTCTCCTAGTAATACTACAAATTAAATCTCTTAGTACTGTTTTTTTCTTTTTTTTCTCTGACCCTAGTACAGGGATACACAACCACCGGCCAGGGACCGGTACCGGTCCGTGGTACATTTGCTACCGGCCCGCGGAGAAATAATAAATTTATCAATTTGTTAACGACCGCAATCTAGCCTGTGCGTCTTGACATACGACTAATCAGAGTACAGAGCGCATGCGTAATACTTGAATGGTCTCAATGGACAAAGGCAGTCTGAACGGGCACGCCAAAAATACGGATGTGACAAAAAAATCGGATTTGTGCATTAAGACCTGTTGTATAGGGTGACCAAATTTTGATTTCCAAAGAAGAGGACACTCACCCCGGCCTCAAGATACTTGAATTTTACTCGAAGTTCACTCAAAGATGCCTATATCACTTTAATATATTTAAAGTGTGCCCCCTCACTCTGGATGGAAAAATGCAGTTTGAAAAAAAAAAAAAAATATATATATATATATATATATATGTATATATATATATATATATATATGTATATATATATGTATATATGTATATATATATATATATATATGTATATATGTATATATATATATGTGTATATATATATATATATATATATATATATGTATGTATATATATATGTATGTAGAATGCAGACCCATGGAAATGTAGTCCAGTCAATACACATACACACAGTAGGCTATGTGCCAACTAAACATTTTTATAAATTACTATCACGACAATTGTCCTTGACGAATTGTTATTCCCATTCAATTGATATTCTCATTCAATGTTCTAGATTGCACACAAACAATAACCGAAATAAACTGACAAACCATTCAACCAGCATGTTTCCAAACATAGCAGTTCAAAACTTCGTTTCCCTTAATGCCTAGCGTGGTTTAGCTTACTAATAGCTAGCTGAGGCAAAAATCAAACTTTGCTATAAAAGTTTACAATCATCGGCAGCGCAATGATGTGACACCAAACGGGATTTTACAGTCAAAGCTCTGACAGAAGTCAACAGTTGCCATCATATACGTATTTATCGTATAAAACTTAATAACTAGGCAGGCGTTGTGGCCAAATCGTCAACCCAGTACATGGCGGTAATGCCTCATGACAGGGGTAAACTGTCAACAAAAACAAGAAGAACTACTCCTTCCCTCCCTACTACTAGGAGCCATGTAATCGCAGCCAGGCGTTGCCACCCAGCAGCCGGAGGGATTCTGTTCGAATTGGTCCCGTGAAAAATCATAAAAACCGGACATTTTTATGAATTCATAAAACCCGCCCGGACGACGAGGATACTACGTGAAAGTAGGACTCGTCCGGGCAAAAGAGAACGTTTGGTCACCCTACTGTAGTATGAACCTAGCCTAAGTGGCTAGAATCATCAAATAATTGGACGCCCCTCATTGTCAATGATATCACCACTCAAACTGGCTAGTACAATTTCCCATGCTTTCCTTTTGTAGATAATCTCCATTACAGGCTGGACTTTTTAGTATTTTCCAGATGTGCTCTGGCCCATCCTGGGGCTTTTTCCCAGGCCTGTCCGGCCCCCTACAAATAGTTTTCCAGCAAATTCCCACTAGAGCGCCACATACATGCAACCATTTGCTAAATATGGCCAGACGTTAAAAAGGTCCACCATGAGAAAGACAACATGTTCCGCTTTCCGGAGCGAACGGTCAGAATGTTGGACAGGAAAGTGTTAAAACGTTAGCTGGGGTGTGTAGCGGTTGAGGGCGTCGACGGCCGACGCTCTGATGTCATGTGTTTGGGTGGCGGTGGTGAGCTCATGCTGAGAACATTAGTGGGGGAACAATTTTTAGAATCGGTCATTGGTCTTAAAAGCCCTTCATTTAACACGAACCTTTCTTTCTTTTTGCCCAACAAGGATTATCCGTCCAAGCTATCTGTGGCAGAGCTGGCGGGCAGGTTCAAAGGTCATATACTCCCCATGATGCCTGTTGTACATGATGAGGCAGGTTGACAATATTTTGCTTGTATGTCAGTTGTCAATGGCAGCCAGTGAAAAATCATATTATTTATTTAGTCTAACTATGAAAGATAAATTACATGAATGCAGCACTGAATGTCTAACATTGTTCTCGTGCTACATCAATACTATTTGAAACAAAGAACAAAAATGTACACACACAAAAAAAAAACGTTATTTACACCATTTATTTCCCACATAAAGCATTCCAAATTAACATAATTCGCACAAAAATGGTGCGCTAATATACTTACCTTAATATGTATGGCAAAATTCCGCTAGCTAGCCGAGCAAGCTAATAACAGCCAACGTTGTGAAAAACTTTTTATTTACATGTTTTGATAACGTACAAAACGTCTAACATTGTTTTATTGCTGCACGAGGAATACAGTCATGCCACGATTGTAAACAAAAAAAGCTTACATTGTTTATGACGTTAATTTCCTTATACAGCAGCACAGGAAGGGTTAGCTAACATAGTTAGCTTTTTTAGCAAAAATTCGGTGACATAGTATGCTTACAAACGCTAATGTCGTGAGTAACTCGTTTTAACACGTGTTGTATAGCATTTACATCTACGAAAAATTTGGTAATTTACTGTGCGAACACTTCGTAGATTACTAAAGATCACACATTTAGCTCAAATAGCCAGTGTGCATAGCGTGCTAACAAATGGTAACGTCGTTAATAACTCGTTTTCAACATGTTTTGTAATAGTTTTAATGTTTTCTACGGCATTTACATCCAGGAAAAACACGTGAACTTGTCTGTAAACACTTTACTGTCTCCTAAAGATTACAAAGTTAACAAATAGCCACTTAATGTGCATAGCGTGCTAACATGCTAACGTTGTTAATAACTCGTTTTAACATGTTTTGTACAGCATTTACATCCAGGAAAAACGCGTGAATTTGTGTGAGAACATTATATAGTCTACTAAATATCACACATTTAGCACTTTTAGCCACGGAACATGCCATACAAATGCCTTGTCGTGAATAAGTCGTATGTTTTGTACGTTTGCATTCACAAAAACACCCAAACCTATTTTCTAACTCTATATAATATACCAAACATAACACATATAGCACAAATAGTCATTTAATTTAAAGTCTTGTTACTCCACATTGATAGATTACACCAAGCAAACAGACGCATGGCAAAAATTTACCACTAGGTGGTGCTAAAGGTCCACGTAACAACCCAAATGAAAACATTGCTGGTACTTAACAATGTTTGGGGTTTTAACGATGGCGTTTTGTTTTCTAGATGGACTCAAGTCCCGTCAAAATCCGGACCAAGAGCTCCTCCATTATCGAGAGACTTCAGGTATTACTGGAGTTACTTTAGTTTTCAGATGACTTGAGGATTGGTTTTGGACGGATTAACGGGCTACTAATGGGATGAGGGCCAACGGGGTTTCCAGAGAGCCTGTAAATCGGTACCATTGTCACACGTTGCTCCTAGGCAGCCATGGGACAAAAGGGCTGCCGATTCTCCCTATTTTTCTTTTCACCTGTGCAGGTAGGAAGCACGTAGTTGTTGTAGTAATATAGTTTTGTCTTTAGATATTATTAAGTCGAATCAGTGGCATTGATGACGATAAAAATCCAATCTATATGGACTGGGAACATTCTTTTTATTTATGGATTATTATAATTATTATATGGAGCTTTGCATTGCAAAGGGCCAGATAGTCAAATTCTATTTTATGTATTTATTTTTTTGAATGGTTTATCTTCAGCGCGCCATGCAATCCGAACCGTTTGACCGATCGGCACCGTTCGAATATCGAAACGACCAGAATTTTTGAGTGACGCAGGGACTTTTTCGAAGGACCCCCAAATTTTTTTTCATTCGCCCGTTAATGTAATGTAAGTCTAAATTTCCCATTCATTTCCATAGGCATTTGCTTTCCATTGACGCCCAAGTACACAGATGCCATTGACGGTCATGTACGTCAATTCCATTAATGCCAATGTTCTTAGACTCCATTGATGCATATTTAAGTCAGTGCCATTGACGGCCACAGATGTCCAAATTTCCCATTTATTTTCAATGGCATTTACATTGCACTGATTCCTATGTACACAGATGCCAATGAGGGCTATGCACGTTAATACCAGTGACGGCCATGTAAGTCGATTCTATTGATGCCAGTGTACTCGGATTCCTTTGACACATATGTAAGTCGATGCCCATTGACGGCCATAGACCTCCAGATTTCCCATTCATTTTCAATAGCAAAAAAACGCAATGTCCCCAAATCAACAGGAAATTACCAAATATCAATAGGACATGTCCCCCAGATGTCCCCAAATGACCTGATATGACAAGGACCTGTCCCCCAAATGACCCGATATGACCAGTACATGTCCCCCAAATGACCTGATATGAGCAGGACATGTCCCCCAAATGGCCCCAAATGATCTGATATGACCGGGACATGTCCCCCAATTGACCTGATATGACCAGGATATGTCCCCACAAATTTCCCCAAATCACCGAGAACCTGTTGACCTGACCTGACATTGTCCCCAAAATGACCTGATATGACCAGGACATGTCGCCCAACTGTCCCCAAATGACCTGAAATGACCAGGACATGTCCCCCAAATGGCCCCAAATGATCTGATATGACCGGGACATGTCCCCCAAATGACCTGATATGACCAGGACATGTCGCCCAACTGTCCCCAAATGTCCTGATATGACCAGTACATGTTCTTCAAATATCCCTAAATGACCTGGTATAACCAGGACATGTCCCCCAAATGTCCCCAAATGACCTGATATAACCAGGACATGTCCCCCAAATGACCTGAAATGACCAGGACATGTCCCCCAAATGACTTGATATGACCAGGACATATCGCCCAACTGTTCCCAAATGACCTGATATGACCAGGACATGTCCCCCAAATGACCTGATATGACCAGGACATATCGCCCAACTGTCCCCAAATGACCTGATATGACCAGGACTTGTTCCCCAAATATCCCCAAATGACCTGATATGACCAGAGCATGTCCTCCAAATGTCCCCAAATTACCTGACATGACCAGGACATGTCCCCCAAATGTCCCCAAATGACCTGATATAACCAGTACATGTCCCCCAAGTGACCTGATATGACCAGGACATGTCCTCCAAATGTCCCCAAATGACCTAATATGACCAGGACATGTTCCCCAAATGACCTGATACGACCAGGACATGTCCTCCAAATGTCCCCAAATTACCTGATATGACCAGGACATGTCCCCCAAATGTCCCCAAATGACCTGATATAAGCAGGACATGTCCCCCAAGTGACCTGATATGACCAGGACATGTCCCCCAAATGTACCCAAATGACCTGATATGACCAGTACATGTCCCCCAAACTTCCTCAAATCACCAAGAACCTGTTGACCTGACCTGAAATTGTCCCCAAAATGACCAGATATGACCAGGACATGTCCCCCAAATGACCTGATATGACCAGGACATGTCGCCCAAACGTCCCCAAATGACCTGATATGACCAGGACATGTCCCCCAAATGTCCCCAAATCAACAGGAACCTGTTGACCTGACCTGATATTGTCCCCAAAATGACCCCAAACCAATCTGAGCGGGGCTCTGTATCTCCACACAGCAAAGCCCCATCGGAATTATACCCTGACGGCGATAGATGTCCAATCTATAGGGACTGGGAACATTCTTTTCTTTTATGGATTATTATTATTTTTAAACAAAAAGGGGGAAAATGTAAATATTCTCTTCATTTAAAAAAGGAAACGTTTATTCATTTTTAATGTTAGAAAAAGGAGGATAAACAATAAAAATGTATTTTTTTGAGAATGTTTTTCTTTTTCAGTTACTAAAACAAAAAGGGGAACAAAAATTCAACTTTTTGTCTTTTTGAAAAATATATTTATTCATTGTAATTATTGGTTGGGAAATGAGATAAACAGTAAACACGTTATTTTATTTTGTTGTCGTTTTTTATGTTTTTTATTTAAAAGGAAAAAAGTAAATATTCTGTTTTTATTTTATTTTTTTGTGAGCATTCTGGGGTCACTTCCTGTTGATATCGGGTCACTTCCTGTTTATTTCGGGGTAATTCAAGGTCACGTACCATTGATACCAAGTAACTTCCTGTTGTTTGGAGGCATTTAATAGTCACTTCTTGTTGATATCGGCTCAGTTCCTGTCACTTCGGGGGCATTTTGAGTTACTTCCTGCTGATAGGTCACTTCCTGTTGATTTGGAGATAACTCGGGGTCACCTCCTATTGGTTTGGAGGTATTTCGGGGTCCCTTCGTATTGATATTGGGCCACTTTCTGTTGATGCTAGGTCACCTCCTGTTGTTTTAGGGCCATTTTGAGTTACTTCTTGTTGTTATGTCACTTCCTGTTGATTTGGAGGTATTTCGGGGTCATTTCATGTTGATGCTTGGTCATTTCCTGTTGCTTTGGGGCCATTTCAGGGCAACTTCCTGTTGATTTTGGGGCACTTCGAGGTCACTTCCTGTTGATATCGGTTCACTTCCTTTTCCAATGTAGTTTTGAAGGTGTAAGTTAGAAATCAATAGGAGTGAATGGAATGTTTTTGTGCCATTGAAATTTTGGCCCCACTGTATGTTTTTGGCAAAAACTGTGTACAACTTTTGTACCTCTTAGCGTCTTGAATTTGTTGATGTGTAAATGATCTGATTTGGAACATTTTGGGCCAACGGTCATTTTTGGGGTGTCAAATGAAAGGGGAAATAAACTTTTTTCATTACATGCAAACCTACCATCAACAATCCTCACAGGCACATACAGTGCCTTGCAAAAGTATTCGGCCCCCTTGAATCTTGCAACCTTTCGCCACATTTCAGGCTTCAAACATAAAGATATGAAATTTAATTTTTTTGTCAAGAATCAACAACAAGTGGGACACAATCGTGAAGTGGAACAACATTTATTGGATAATTTCAACTTTTTTAACAAATAAACTGAAAAGTGGGGCGTGCAATATTATTCGGCCCCCTTGCGTTAATACTTTGTAGCGCCACCTTTTGCTCCAATTACAGCTGCAAGTCGCTTGGGGTATGTTTCTATCAGTTTTGCACATCGAGAGACTGACATTCTTGCCCATTCTTCCTTGCAAAACAGCTCGAGCTCAGTGAGGTTGGATGGAGAGTGTTTGTGAACAGCAGTCTTCAGCTCTTTCCACAGATTCTCCATTGGATTCAGGTCTGGACTTTGACTTGGCCATTC
Organism: Corythoichthys intestinalis; assembly: GCF_030265065.1. Taxonomy (NCBI): domain Eukaryota; kingdom Metazoa; phylum Chordata; class Actinopteri; order Syngnathiformes; family Syngnathidae; genus Corythoichthys; species Corythoichthys intestinalis. The sequence continues at coordinate 5,933,031 of NC_080400.1, forward strand.
TAACACCTGGATACGTTTATTTTTGAACCATTCCATTGTAGATTTAGCTTTATGTTTTGGATCATTGTCCTGTTGGAAGATAAATCTCCGTCCCAGTCTCAGGTCTTGTGCAGATACCAACAGGTTTTCTTCCAGAATGTTCCTGTATTTGGCTGCATCCATTTTCCCATCAATTTTAACCATCTTCCCTGTCCCTGCTGAAGAAAAGCAGGCCCAAACCATGATGCTGCCACCACCATGTTTGACCGTGGGGATGGTGTGTTCAGGGTGATGAGCTGTGTTGCTTTTATGCCAAACATATCGTTTCGCATTGTGGCCAAAAAGTTCAATTTTGGTTTCATCTGACCAGAGCACCTTCTTCCACATGTTTGGTGTGTCTCCCAGGTGGCTTGTGGCAAACTTTAAACGAGACTTTTTATGTATATCTTTGAGAAATGGCTTTCTTCTTGCCACTCCTCCATAAAGGCCAGATTTGTGCAGTGTACGACTGATTGTTGTCCTATGGACAGACTCTCCCACCTCAGCTGTAGATCTCTGCAGTTCATCCAGGTGATCATGGGCCTCTTGGCTGCATCTCTGATCAGTTTTCTCCTTGTTTGAGAAGAAAGTTTGGAAGGACGGCCGGGTCTTGATAGATTTGCAGTGGTCTGATGCTCCTTCCATTTCAATATGATGGCTTGCACAGTGCTCCTTGAGATGTTTAAAGCTTGGGAAATCTTTTTGTATCCAAATCCAGCTTTAAACTTCTCCACAACAGTATCTCGGACCTGCCTGGTGTGTTACTTGGTTTTCATAATGCTCTCTGCACTTTAAACAGAACCCTGAGACTATCACAGAGCAGGTGCATTTATACGGAGACTTGATTACACACAGGTGGATTCTATTTATCATCATCGGTCATTTAGGACAACATTGGATCATTCAGAGATCCTCACTGAACTTCTGGAGTGAGTTTGCTGCACTGAAAGTAAAGGGGCCAAATAATATTGCACGCCCCACTTTTCAGTTTTTTATTTGTTAAAAAAGTTTAAATTATCCAATAAATGTTGTTCCACTTCTGGATTGCGTCCCACTTGTTGTTGATTCTTGACAAAAAAATTAAATTTCATGTCTTTATGTTTGAAGCCTGAAATGTGGCGAAAGGTTGCAAGATTCAAGGGGGCCGAATACTTTTGCAAGGCACTGTATTCTTGATCCTCTTGGCAGGCCAACCTCGCTCTGTCGCCCACTACTCTGCTGCCGTCGCCCAAGGGTGCCGAGTTGAACCGCCGTCCCGACTCGCCCCCGGCCGCCGTGGTCACGAGCCCGCCGGGGCCTGCCCCGCAGCCGTCCGTCGAGGAGGAGGACCAAGAGGAGCCCGTCAGCTTCGACGGCCCTCCAGAAAGCGCCCCGCTGCCGAGCTTCCACAAGGTGATGTCTCAAATACGGATTTGAACGGCATACCTGTACTTTCTGCAGGCTTTTCAATTTATGAAAATTGTTTCGAAGGAGACGATGGGTGTGTTTGTGTGTGTACAGTGTTAGGATTTTTTTCAACAGCGGGGGCAGAAATACATAAGTTTGATTTAAATTATTCTAATTGTATAACTGTTATAAATTAATATCTAAATGTAATATTTTTCATACGATTATTAATTATATTAGCCTTTTCGCGTTTACCGCTTTAACCTTTTAAAGGTGACAATTCTGGTTATTCGAAACAAACCTAAATATCAGGGATTAATATTATAGAGTGGGACAAATAAGTATTTAGTCAACCACTAATTGTGCGAATTCTCCTACTTGAAAATATTAGAGAGGCCTGTAATTGTCAACATGGGTAAACCTCAACCATGAGAGACAGAATGTGGAAAAAAAAACAGAAAATCACATTGTTTGATTTTAAAGGATTTATTTGCAATTCATGGTGGAAAATAAGTATTTGGTCAATACCAAAGTTCATCTCAATACTTTGTTATGTACACTTTGTTGGCAATAACGGAAGCCAAGCGTTTTCTGTAACTCTTCACAAGCTTTTTACGCACTGTTGCTGGTATTTTGACCCATTCCTCCATGCAGCTTTCCTCTAGAGCAGTGATGTTTTGGGGCTGTCGTTGGGCAACACGCACTTTCAACTCTCTCCACAGATTTTCTATGCGGCTGAGATCTGGAGACTGGCTCGGCCACTCCAGGACCTTGAAATGCTTCTTAAGAAGCCACTCCTTTGTTGCCCTGGCTGTGTGTTTGGGATTATTGTCATGCTGAAAGATCCAGCCATGTCTCATCTTCAATGCCCTCGCTGATGGAAGGAGATTTTCACTCAAAATCTCTCGATACATGGCCCCATTAATGCTTTCCTTTTCACAGATCAGTCGTCCTGGTCCCTTTGCAGAAAAACAGCCCCAGAGCATGATGTTTCCACCCCCATGCTTCACAATGGGTATTGTGCAATTCAGTATTCTTTTTCCTCGATATACAAGAACCTGTGATTCTACCAAAAAGTTCTATTTTGGTTTCATCTGACCATAACACATTCTGTCAGTCCTCTTCTGGATCATCCAAATGGTCTCTAGCGAACCGCAGACGGGCCTGGATGTGTACCTTCTTCAGCAGGGGGACACACTCATACCTACGGTCAATTTAGAGTGTTCAATCAGCCTACCATGCATGTTTTTGGGATGTGGGAGGAAACCCGAGTTCCTGGAGAAAACCCACGCAGGCACGGGGAGAACATGCAAACTCCACACAGGAAGGCCAGGAAGGGATTGAACCCTTGATCTTAGAACTGTGAGGCAGACGTGCTAACCACTGAGCCACCGTGCCGCCCATTTTGGGGTCATTTCCTGTTTTATATCAGGTCACTTCCTGTTAATTTATGGCATTTCTGGGTCACTTCCTGTTGATTTGGGGTATTTCAGGGTTACTTTGTGTTAATATGTCCCTTCCTGTTGATTTGGGGGCATTTAGAATTCATTTCCTGTTTATATCTGTTCACTTCCTGTTAATTTGGTAGGATTTCAAGGTCACTTCTGTTGATATAGGGTCACTTACTGTTGATTGAGAAGCATTTTGGGGTCATTTCCTGTTGATATCCGGTCCGTTCCTGTTAATTTGGTGGCATTTCCGGTTCACTTCCTGTTCATTTGGGAGGATTTCTGGGCCACTTCCTGTTGATATCGGGTCACTTACTGTTGATATAGAAGCATTTGGGGGTCAATTCCTGTGGATATCAGGTCAATTCCTATTAATTTGTGGGCATTTCAGGGTCACTTCCTGTTGGTTTGGGGTTTACTTCCTGTCCATTTTGGAGCACTTGGGGTCACTTCCTGTTGATATAGGGTCACTTCTTGTTAATTTAGAAGCATTTTGGGGTCAATTCCTGTTGATATCAGGTCACTTCCTGTAAATTAGGGGGCGTTTCAAGGTTACTTCCTGTTGATTTGGGGCATTTTAGGGTTATTTCTTATTGATATGACCCTTCCTGTGGATTTGGGGGCATTTGAGGTTCACATCCTGTTCATATCTGTTCCGTTCCTGTTGATTTGGGAGCATTTCAGGGTCACTTCAAGTTTATTTAGAAGCATTTTTGGGTTATTTCTAGTGATGCACGATAATGCATTTTTCAACCGATACCGATAACCGATAAATTTCCTCCTCATTCCAACCGATAACCGATAATGTCAAGCCGATAATTCTATTAAAAGATTTATGTAAAATTTTAAAGTATACACAAAAGAAAATATTACTGTGCAAAAATATAATTTATTGCTCTTTTTTTCAACACAATGTATGAACAAGTCGTCAATTCAAACATCTAAATAATGACAGATGGTCTGACATTGTGTAATGGTAAACCTTTGGCAACAATTACTTACAGAGTAAATACCTAAGTTGCACAAAAATGCCTTTAAAAGTAAGCCATTCCTAACATATATAACATTAATCCGCTGCAAAACACACCTCCTTAAAACTAGTCAGTTTTAAGTGTAAATCTATTGGCAATAAGTGAAATTATCTGCCATCGCTTCAAGTGTATTTCTCTCAGATTTCTTGGAAGAAAAATAGCTAGCTGAAAATAATCTTAACAGCCTTGTTTTAAGCAATACATTATTATACTTAATCCTAAAAAAAAAAAAAAACTTGAAGAAGGAAAGATTTTGAATAATATTTGTGGCTACAGAATATTGATTTAAGAATTTGATTATCTACTGTGACTGTAATTGAGCAAAGAAATAAGTTAAATAATTTGAAAAGTGATTGCTAATGTTATATGCTTTGTTGCACACTGTGAAAATGATTACCTCAAAAGAGCGAGATGTCATGTACCCATTCTGCAGCGCTTTGTTTACATTTGCGGCTTTCACGACATTTGCGTTACAGCAGCTAAACTGCTACACGGCAGTACTATTTGGACGGAGTTTGCGCTCGCATCCGTGTGCGTGTTGTTTTGTGCCTGAGTTTTATTAAGCCGAAAATAAAGGCAGCGTTACAAAGTCATCTGACCGCTCGTCATTTCACATTCTGAATGCATTATTGACTGGCTGACTTCGTTTTCTCCATGTTTAAATTATCTTATAACCACTGTGCCGTCATGATAAGCTTGCTTACCGGACATCACTTTTTCATGAAGAATGGTGGTCGTATAAACTGCATTATTTCTTTTATCCAGGGCTTTGGTTCTCGTGTCATTAAGGTAAAAAAAAAAAACTGTGTCTCGTCTCGGCGGCAGCTACATTCGTACCGGATAACAGGCCCGCCCGCCCCGGCCGGTTCGCCGCGGCGTATTCGGGTCCTGGCTCTGCTCGCACGCCGTGGGAGAACGCTCGAGAAACCAGGGTGTTCGCCGGAGGTCCAAAGGCCGGGGAACCGGGCTCGGCCCGCCCCGCCTATGGCGAGGCGGCGGCGGCGGCCTGCCGGACTGGCCAAAGCGGCGGGCTCCGTCGGAATTTACCACCCGCCTTGGGCTGCATTCCCAAACAGCCCGACTCTGTATCGTCACAAGCCCTGTAGTTTAGCTTAGTGTTTCCAATAGCTTTAGCATTCCTGCTAGCAGCAGCCTCGTATATGTTCCAAAATTCTTTGTGATGCAGTTTTAAATGGCTGCTGGGTTAGTGGTTTTGAATGAGGACGCGTTCTTTCTGCCTCGTGGAACTTGTACGGTACATGTTTCGCAGATGGCGAGAGCGTCGTTTTTTTAGTAACAGCCGCCATAATATTCAACTACTTCTTGTCTTGTAACTCCGCCTCCTCAACCCCTCCTCCCTCAGGGGCTTCAGAGAGGGGAGGGGTTGAGGAGGCGGCGTGCTGAATTCTTCGATTGAGCACATTTGGAGGCAAAATCAAGTATATAATTATCGGATTGCATTATTGGTTGAATTTTTTTAATTATCTGGATTATCTGTGTGACGTCATAATTGCCATTATTGGCCGATAATTATCGGTGACCGATATTATCGTGTATCTTTAGTTATTTCCTATTGATATGTCCTTTCCTGTGGATTTGGGGGCATTTGAGGTTCACCTCCTGTTCATATCTGTTCCCTTCCTGTTCATATGGGGGCATTTTGGGGTCATTTGCTGTTTATATCAGGTGACTTCCTGTTAATTTGGGGCTATTTCTGGGTCACTTCCTGTTGATTTGGGAAATTTCAGGTTTACTTCCTGTTCATATGTCACTTCTTGTTAATTTGGTGGCATTTCGAGGTCACTTCCAGTTTATATTAGGTCACTTCCTGTTAAGTTTGGGGCATTTCCAGGTCACTCCCTGTTGATTTGATCCATTTCAGGGTTGCTTCCTGTTCATATGGCACCGGTGTCAACCGGAAATACATTTAGCTGACGATAGCACCAACATATTCGTAGTTAGTCTAGACCAGGGTTCACTAAATCCGGACCTCTGAGCCACTTTTCCTGTTGTGTTTTCCATGTCTCCCTCCTCCAACACACCTGAATCAAATAATCAGGATCATTATCAGGCTTCTGGAGAGGTTGCTGATGACATAATCATTTGATTAAGGTGTGTTAGGGGAGAGAGACGTCCAGATTTAGTGAACCCTGGTCTAGACGTTCAATGTATTTCTTGTTGTAGTTTGTGTTTCTTTTCTTTCTTCTTTTGTTTTTCTTTTCTTCTGTTCAACCATAACCACTTCCTGATCGCTGCTTTGTCATAATAAACGAGATATGTTGAATAGGGCTGCAGCTATCGATTATTTTAGTAGTCAATTAATCGATGAACTAATTGGTTCGAATAATCAAGTATTCGTATAAGGAACATGACAATTTAAAATACCTGGGATGAGCTTCAAACGGTATAAAAAATAAATGAGGATCTATGTACAACAAAAGAACAATTGGCTAACTTGTATAGCAAAAGTCCGCTAGCTTAAATGCTATAAAATGCTAACTTTTTTTTTTTTTTTTACAATGCTCTTAACGAATGGTTCAGACTCATAGTCCCACAAAAAACGACTAAATATACATAAAGTAAATTACGAATGCATTAAACAACATTAACCCCTAACAAAAACTTAGTTTACGTTTGTCTTAACAGGGAGCAGTTGGATTCAGCCATGTGAAATGAGGCAGACCAGAGGCCAGTGTATCCACCCTAATCAAGAATACTAAATGTAAAGACTTTAAAAATAAAACATTACAACGCCACTTTAATTAAACGAATACTCGAAGCAACAAAATTCAACTCGAATATTTTTTCTAATTCTAATTTCTAAAGAATAAAATCTGAAATACTGTACACACTAGTTAGGACCCCAAGAAACATTGTAATTTTGATTTTTCGCTATAGGAGTTTTAACTCATTGCATGCCATTGACAGCGATAGACGTCCAATTCATTTTATACCAGGAAGACTGCCTTAATTGTGCGCGCTCATGTTACAGTGCCATTGACGGCGCTGGACGTACAATCCATTGAGAGTCGAGTTGTGTATATTGTTGCGTCATCTGGGCACGCTTCCCCAGCTATTTTCAGAGCGATCACTGGCGTCACGCGGCGTCCATGGCGTGTTAGCTCAGCAGGTGTTGCACGCCAGCCCGCAGATTAGCCGCAGAGGCGCAACATCCGAGGCTTAATCCCATTAGCGTAACCTCAGCGGGAGAGAGTTGGGCAAGTGCTCACTCAGCACGCACAGGACACAGGAGTTAGGAAACTAGTCGTGAAGAAATCAGTTGAAGTGGTTAGAATATTTTTGTTTTCTGACTAAATGAAAGAAGACATTGGAAAAAAATATTATTCACCTCTTTCAGTTCTATTGATGATGCGAGGTCTAATTGTGTGGCTCTGAAAAACTGAATTTAAACTTATTTAAATGAGTTTTATCACTAGAAGACGTCAATTCCATTGAAGTGAGAGGGTTGGCAGCAACTGAACGAACGGATCGGACAGCTTGCGCCATCCATGGCAGCCAAAGAATTAAAAAATATACCTGTTAAGCATTGGAGGAGTATACAAGTATACATCAAAAATAGTATTTATTAAAAAATGAATGCTACATACCAAAATAAAAACTAAATTTAGAAAATTAAATTGAAAAAATAAAATAAAATTTGAAAATCTTAAGATGTCGGGGGGAAAAAATAAAATAAAAAAAGTAAATATAGAAAATGAATAAAAAAATAAAATAGAGAAAATGAATGAAAAACTAATAATAAATGTTGAAAATTACATTTAAAAATACAGCAAAAAAATTTAAAATTTAGGGGGGAAATTAAATTTAAAAAGTAATATAAAGTAAAAGTAAATATAGATAATTAAAGATCATATTTTTTTTATTAAAAAAAGAAATAAAATATAGAAAATAAATTAAAAACTAAAATAAATTTTAAAATACAGTAAAACATTTGAAAATCCCAAAATGTAAAAAAAAATATATATATATATATATATATATATATATTTTAAAATTAGTACAAAAATAAAAGAACATTATTAATAATAAAACCTTAATTACAATATTAATATTTTTTAAATTATAATAAAATATAGAAACATTGTATATAAAAACATAAACTAAAATCAAGCATGTATTACTAAATTATAAATTCCTTATTCATTTTTTTCCCTATTTTCCCGCAAAATATATTTCTTTAATTTTTAATGTCTTTTTTTAAAATTAATTTTCCATGTTTTTTTCTTTTTGTCAAAATGTATTTTTATTCTTTTCATTTAGGATTTTCGCATTTTTAAAAAATATTTTGTCTTATTTTTATATTCTTTTTTTTATTTTTATTATCATTATGATTTTGATGTACTCATGTATTTCTCCAATTATTTTTCATGTATATGTATGAATTTGGGTAACAAGGAGTTCAATTATTTAAAAAATAATTTTTCAAATAAAATAGAAAAATAAAAATTAAAATTTTATAGAAAAGTTGTCATGAAAATCAACCATTTACTGATAAAATTATACATTTTTTATAATTTCTATTTTTGCCCCCAATATATATATATATATATATATATATATATATATATATATATATATATATATATATATATATTTTTTTTTTTTTTTTTTCAATTCATCTTCCATATTGATGTACTCATGCATTCCTCCAATGATTTGAATGATTGGAGGAGTTCATTTAAAAAACTAATCTTCAGTTGAGTAAAGTCATTTTTTCCCCACGTCCGGCAGACCCGAGTACGGCTGTCGTTCAAGAGACGTCCACCGACGAGACAACACAGGCGGTCGGCGTGGGAGTCGCCGTCTCTCTTCGGCGACGAGGAGTCATCGCCCGAAGCCAACGGGGACACCGTTTTGCAACTCGCTGTCCGAGAAGACGAGGAGGACTGCCAAGAGGCTCGGGGGGAGCCGGCCAAGACCGCCCCGGGGGACGGAGAGGAAACTCGGGAAGCGCCAACGCTCCCACGGCAGACGGATGGAGGAGACGCCGACACGCCGCACTGATCGGTGGACTACACCACCTTAAAAAAATAGAGACGCAGATTTCAAAGTGCTTCAACTAATAAGACGATTTGCCTGCGTTGTCGCCATCTGGTGGTCAATTTTTAGGTACACAAAGAAAACATAAAACGCAAATTTCTCTGAGATCAGACGTACCAGCAGCTGGGTAGAAAAAATATGTTTTTCTAATGAAATTACTACACATTAGTAGCGTTGCACCGATACTGACTGTACAAGGAAATAACGTCCCGATGCTATGCAGTATCTACTTTGCTTGACTGACCCAAGATGGCCGCCAACTACGCACGCCGTTGTAAATAAAGAAGCATTTGTCGCCCTTCCCAAAGTGAGTTAAAGGCATCCACTGAGTAAATAGCATATTCTTTGATAGTGTTTAAATCTTTTAAGACAAATAAGATAGTTATTACTTAATTTTAACATCATTTCATTGACCTTGAGAGGAATTCTGCCCCTACCAACATGGCCGCCCTAAGACCATGTTAGTAGGAGCGACGTTGGGTCTTTTTTCATGCTTCTGCTGTGAATTAAAATGAGTTTATGGCAACTGGAAGTGGCCAAAATCCATAGGAATTTATCTAGAAATTACCCAAAATCAACAGGAAGTGACCTGATATCAACAGGAAGTGACCCTGAAATGCTTCAAAATCAACAGGAAGTTACTCAATATCAACAGGAAGTGACCCAATATGATTAGCAAGTGACCCCAAAATGCCCCCAAACCAATAGGAAGTGATCAAACTCCATAGGAGGTTATCGAGAAATGACCCAAAATCAACAGGAAGTGACCTCATACAAACAGCAAGAGACCCCAAAATACCCCCAAACCAACAGGAAGTGATCCTAGAATGCCCCAAAACCAACTGGAAGTGACCAAAATCCATAAGAAGTTGCCTAAAAATGACCCAAAATCAACAGGAAGTGTCCCCAAAATGCCCCCAAATCAACAGGAAGTGACTCCAGAATGCCCCTAAATCAACAGGAAGTGGCCCGTCAATGCAAGCCAATGACATGAGGTGCAACACTACAGATTAGTAAACTGAAGGTACAAAATAAATACATAAAGAAAAAAATTAAGGAAATACTGTTTACCCTGTTTTTAATTTTGAAAGAAATTAACATACAATAAAAAAAAAAAAAAAAAGATTTTGTTCTATGAAATTGAGTTTTTCACATAAATGCTAATATGCTCTGATTATGGTATATTCTTTTAAGCACAAAAGTATCTGACGAAATTAAATAATTGTTTTTTTTTAACTTTATAAATGATTGAATTAGCCAGTACAAAAGTATTTGACTTTGCGAACAAAGCAGAATTCAAAAGAAGGGGAGCGAAAAGCCAAATTAACGTCATTTCATATTTGTTTCTTTGTCATTTTACATTCTATGCTAGTAGCATAGCAGCGGGTTTCACTTCCGGGAAGTTGACCAATCAGATACTCGTGACGTCCACCTGACAGAAACTCGGACTTTTTCTCACCTGTCTGTCATTTCACAGTTGTGAAACATTGCGGTTCCGTGGAAGTACAACCTGATTTTTCTCGTGTGGGTTCGAACCCTGTACGTGTTCCGTAGTCAGAACCGAGCCCAACCCAGTTTGGCTACTTTTCATTCACCTTTTGGCAGGGTTTATACTTAAGTAAAGGTCGTAGTCGTACTATTCGAGGCATTTCCGGTTAAGAAGTTTTGTTGTTGTTTTTTTTTCAACATGAGTGTGGAGTTGAAGACCTTTAAAAGGAATGGCAACGAGTTCGTGGGGGATATGGTAAGTCATTTATAATTAACTTTCCAAAAGTGAACACCTTTCATTTTAGAATACGCACACGTTTTTTCAACGACAGGCGCTGAAGTCAATGTTAAAGGGCAACTGAAGAGCTTTTCAGATTTCGCTCTTAAGTGTTTTACTCAGTTGAATTGTATTAAATGCGTCATTCGCTCTCTCAAAAAGTCACATAAAAAAAAAATAATAATAATAATTGGCCGCTTAGTTTTTGAGTTATGGCCATAGCAACGAGGGACGCGCCGTCCTGCCGACCCCTACCTCATGACGTAACTTCCAGGAAGCCTCGCCACCACTCTGAACGCGGAAATATAGCACCACGTTATCCTCGCCATATATTGCATACATTTTCTGGGTTTTACTCGGCGGGATTCGTCATGCCATCTCGATGTGTAGCGATGAATTACTCACAGGAAGATTCGAGACTCTCGGAGTGGTCCCAAAAAAACTTCTCCTGCAAAGGTTTGGACCGTTTTTGTTAGCATGCTTACAGGTCCCCAATCGGCTCATTGTTTTCATCATTTCAGCCACGACAGCTTTGAAAACCTACAACAACGCAGCCTTGGTTTTGCAAAGACGTAAGTAGAACATTAATGGCTTTTTTTGAAATACGAGGGGGACTCCTACTGCCTGTTTGTTGAAGTGCGACTTTTTTTTTTTTTGCTGTTGGCCTGTCATAAATAGATAGGTTGGCTGACGTCGTCTACTCGTGTGATTTTATTACTATATCAATAGGTGTTATGTAAATTCAAATGTCCCCAGCACCAAATAGGTCCTTGGCTCGTTTTTTATACTTTAATATCAAGGTCTGCCTATTTGAAGAGGCAACAATAGCATCAAATAGATGCTGCTATGACTGGGGCATTATTATTTGATCACCAAGAAATTATTATTAAATTAAAATTAGGATTCATCCAATATTTTCATGCTGCTGTGATTTTTTTTTTCTCCAGGAAGCCAAACATAAAAAAATAACACGATGAAAAAAGCGTTGCAAGTCAGTTGCCACCCAGTTTCCCAAAATCAAGAGAGAGTGGGTCGAGTCATATGATGACCCAAGTGATGCGGTGTCCAGCGATGACGACTGAAGAGATCCTATGAGGCCTGCCAGATGCTGAATTTCTTCCGTCTGTGACATCAGATGACGATGATTTAGGAGAAATAAATGTAGCAAATTTTGATGACGTGAAATCATAAACTAGTCATATATACAGTACACATTTTTTAAAATCAAGTTACCTTCATATTTTAATGATAATGCATTATCTTTGTATAGAGAACACTTCATGCTACAGAAAAGAGTAAATACATATACATAAATCTGGTATTTATTATTGTGGCCTATTAAATATTTTTTCAGAATGTAATATAATTACAATATATTATATACCAATAGAATACATTAAACAGTCAACAAAATGTGTCAGTGTTGTTAACAATTTATGGTTTTATTTTTTTAATGTAATTCATGCCCCTGTCAGTGCATCAGCCTCCTCAAGTTTGGCTCTCACGTCTGGGATGTCCTGATGACACAGGCATACTCTTGGAAGGGTAATTACTTGACGGTTTACAGCAACACCTGGAAAATAAAATGGTTTTGTCATTTATTTTGAAATATCAATAACATATCATTCATTTAGCCACATTTGGGCTAGCTTTATCATATTTAGATCGGTAGGAGTTGTCCCATTACCTAATATCCAGTTTTAGCTATGTGTAGAGCATTCATTTAGCCACATTTGGGCTAGCTTTATCATATTTAGATAGGTAGGAGCTGTCCCATTACCTAATATCCAGTTTTAGCTATGTGTAGAGCATTCATTTAGCCACATTTGGGCTAGCTTTATCATATTTAGATCGGTAGGAGCTGTCCCATTACCTAATATCCAGTTTTAGCTATGTGTAGAGCATTCATTTAGCCACATTTGGGCTAGCTTTATCATAATTAGATCGGTAGGAGCTGTCCCATTACCTAATATCCAGTTTTAGCTATGTGTAGAGCATGGAAAAAATATACAACCATGTAATCGCATTCTGATAAAAAAAAATCACGATGCTGGACTTACCACTCACTCTCCCGTTCGTGAAGTGTCGAGCTTTCAATTGGCGTCATGACGCCATCTGCTGTGTCAAGTAAATCGCTGTCATCTGACGCCTCAGGTTCAAACATGTAGGGATTAATTGTAGTTCATCTTTCCTGGGAGCCTTTGCCATCGGTAGCGTCACGAAAGAGCGATCCTGAATGGTTACCTGTGGTGGAAATATCACTGACATCGTTGTTGCTGCTATACTAGCTGTGGGTAGTCTTCTGTTGCCTACGTCACACTTCCGGGTTTGCGAAGGGACCATTAACGGAGTGCAAAAAAACTAAAAAAACGCAAATTATCCTTACAATTACGTGTTGCTAATGTCATGGTTGTTTTGATGAACTTGTACCAAGTTTATATTCATAAAATTACACCAAAATCCGGAAAGGTCTTCAGTTGCCCTTTAAGTTGTGGGGAAAAAAACCTATGAATAAAGCCGTTTCAACCATAAAAGCTCTTTGATGTGTTTTATTGGTTTCAGTGTTGTAAGTCGTAATTTGACAAAGTTACAGTCTGGTTATTGTAAACAAAGCATTGTTATAGGTCTGGTTATTGTAAACAAAGCATTGTTATAGGGTCATTATCAATATAAAGTGCCTTTTGGTGTCCTCATCAGAAACACTTAGTTGTCATGAAAATGTATACAAATAATTAAACTCTTATGTCTTGTTATAGGAGAACAAAGATTTTCACACATATCTAGACTAAACATGTTTCTTAAAATGTGTTTCCTTTATTCTATGTGTATTTTTTCCTTTTGATATAATCAGTTTTGGCATGTCGCACATACTGCACTGCTAACTTCAGTGTAATAAATGAACGATTTAAAAAAATAACATAGGAACTTGTTGTCAACACAAGTTATTTGATAGAATTGGTCATTTTGATCATGTATATCCTTACTTTCATCACAATGACCCCCCCCCCCCCCCCCCCATAATACAAAATCCCTGAAAAAATTGTCCACCCAGCCATTTAGGGAAAACTGCCTCTTTAAGAAACCAGCTGATTTTTTCAGTGATGTCACAAGAACAATTTTGGCTTCCTTTATCGGTGACTGAAACAGAGGCTAGTTGCAGAGTAAGTATTGCAATTTTTGTCATATTAGGTGTGTAGTCAGATGTTGTTAAGCTTAACGTGTCCACTCTGTAATTTAAAATATCAATTAATATAAAAACATTTGATAAATTTGAAAGATATATGTTAAAAAGTCCACAGTCTGCTTGCTAAATGAACCATTTTGCTTACTGAAGGTCCACTATGTGGTTATTAAATGCCACTACTAGACAAAACTCTCCACCCTGTCATGGTCTTCCCTGTCAGCAAAGCTTCCATAACAGGGTGGACAGGGTTCTTAAAGGTTTAAGCGACAAACTGGTTCAGATTCAGATTAACTGCAGAAAGCCTAGTTTGATTGGGCAAGCCAAATTTACTCCCGATTAAATTCTTTCACAATTTGTCCACTATGTAGTGCTAGGAGAGGTCAACCCTGTCAGGTTACTGTCCACTCTGTTATTTTTTATATTCGAAGAAAATAGAGCAATTTTTTTTTTTTTTTTTACAAGTTAGCAAACTCGTGCGATTTCTGAACAAGTAAGGGCGTTATAGTATCGGCTGAAAATTTGACCAAATATCTTTGTCGACAGATTTTATTAAGAAAAAAATATGTAGAATTTTTGCTGATTTTAAGGAAAATCAAATAATTTGCCCTAATTTAATTACTATAAATACTTTCCCAATTAAACAAAATTTAGGCAGATGAAAAGGACAAAAACACTTCCTGAAAATATAAATTTTGTAATCACTATGTAATTAGAAAGTATTTATTCTGCTTTGAATTTGTCCATGACAGAGTTGACATAATTTGCTGTTTACGTGCACTTTGTCTGCTTGTAGTCATTGTTAAAAAGTGTGGGAGCTTGACCAACGTGCATTCCTAATAGTATAACAGCTACTTTATACTGTTAATGTGAAGTTAAATGGAAAAGCTCAGCTTTTTTTTTTCTTGGGGGGGGGGGTGTTATTGGGGGGGTATATTGATAATTACCCTATAATATCATTGCGATAATATTCTTTTTCTGTTTTGTTTGTTTTTTCCCCCTTTTATTTCCATTGTGTTTCTTCCTAGCTAAAATCATTTTTTAAGTGAAATTTCAAAACGCTACTTGCTTTACAGTTTTTGTTCAAATCACATCATTTACAAATTTCCAAAAAAATCGGGACAATATGGGGTACAAACATTTTTTTTTCTTGCTAAAGCAGGATTTATATAAAACTTCCAGGTATCAAAGAGTAATTTTTTTTCATTTGAAACGTGAATAAATAAATAATAAAAATTAACATTTCTTTGGAAATAAAATGAAAATTTACTGTTGAAAAAAAAAAAAAAAAAAGATTAAAAAAGATGTCTACTCCCTTTTTCATTTTTTCAACGTTTAAATAAATAAAACTTTGAAAAAATATATAATTTTTTTGCTTTGTTTTTTGATTTAAAAAAATTAAAGATGTGTCCTATTTATCCACCTTTTTTCATTTTCATCAGCATTTGAAATTAATAAACTTTTTTTTTGAAAATACGTTGTTTTTGTGTAAAAAAAGAAATAAATTTAAAAAGATGTCAACTATTTATCCCATGTTTTCCCCATTTTTCAAAAATTTAAATAACATTTAAAAAAAATATTTTTGCCTCTTGTATTTTAATTTGGAGAAAAAAAACAAACATTTTAAAAGATGTCTACTATTAATCCCATTTTTTCATTTTTCAACATTTAAAATGAAAACTTTTTAAATTTAGAATATTTTTCTATGTTTTAAATTTAAAAAATCTAATTTGAAAAGATGTTTACTATTTGTTTTTATTTTCAAATTGTTTTCAACCTTTAAAATGAATATTTAAAAAAAATAATAATAATAAAGAATTGAAAAACTTAAAAATGTTAACTGTTGATTGTCAATTTTCCCCCAACATTTTAGTAATAATAATAAAAATAAAGTATTGTTTTCCTTTTTGTTTTATTAATTAAAATAAGACAAACATAATTAATTAATTAATAAAATTGAGAATGTTTACTGTTCATCCCATTTCCCCCAACATTTAAAATTACGAAAATGATTTTTAAAAAAAAAGATTATATATATGTATATATATATATATATATAAATATAAATATAAAAATTAAAAAAATGTTTCTTAAGAAAAATAAATTAAAAGAATGTTTACTTTTTTCCCTTTTCAAAAAAAAAAAGAATAACAATTTAAATGAAAAAATATCTTCTAGGACGCAAGTTAAATTTTATTTTCCTAAGAAGTCCTCCAATATTTCCCTTATCTGTGCTTCTTGACGCAATTTCTTGTGTCAACAGGACACCCCGTTAAATGGCGACCACCACGCCAACGGACATCACGACGAGCCAGAAATCACGCTTCTTTCTGGCGCTCAGGTGGGTTGGGTACAGGAAGTTGTCACACATACACAGGAATTTGTCATATTTACAAGAAGTACATTATAATGTATGACACAATCATGGCATAAATATCACATATATACACTGCTTGCCGAAATTATTGGCACCCCTGCAATTCTGTCAGATAATTCTCAATTTCTCCCAGAAAATGATTGCAATTAGAAATGCTTTAGTAGTAATGTCTTCATTTATTTTGCTTGCAATGAAAAAACACAAAGAGAATGAAAAAAAAAAAATCATTATCATTTTAAACAAAACTCCAAAAATGGGCCAGACAAATGTATTGGCACCCTCAGCCTAATACTTGGTAGCACAACCCATTAGACTTCATAACCCCGGAGAAGGGGTCGATTCGTCAAAAACTTCAAATTAAAATATTTTCAAAACCAAAGCTGCTACCGACCTAAAACCAAAACAAGCACCTACCTCAGTCATATATGAGTCTCCATGAGCAGCAGCATCAAAAAATTCAAAGTCGTTCAGTAATAATATCCCGATTACTTATTTTTATATAAGTATAATAAAACTTAACCCTTTAACACCTAAGCCTATTTTGGCCGAATTTGAATGCATTTGATGTTGCCTTTATATTTCAAAGAAAAAAATGTTTACAATGGCCAAGTTGGGTCCCTTTTTTCAGGACACCTTGAACTTCATGTCTAAACTGTTGTTTTCTTTACTGACCAATTATAATCCACATTTGGACCCAAAAAGACAAAAAAAATCCCAAAATCTTTTTTCAAAATTTGTAATGTTGATGTCCCATTGACAACCAAACATGCTCTACCAACCGTTTTGAAGCCAGATAATATTTATTCAACTTGTTAGGATAAACATTCAATAGAAAAAAATAAGATTGAATAGTTTTATGTTTGACAATTCAACACAAACAGCAGCTATGGTCATAGGTGTTTTTGGCCTTTACACATACTATTAGAGCTGGGAATCTTTGGGCACCTAACGATTCGATTACGATTCAGAGGCTCCGATTCGATTATAAAAGGATTATTGATGCACCCCCCTCCTTTTTTTTTCTCTCTTTTTTTTTTTTTCATGTTTTGTACATTAGTTCCAAAATTGTTCAAAAATACTCTCAGGCTAAACCACACTATTTCAGTATCAAGTTAACATATAGCAGTAAACAAATATACAAAAATAACATTAAATAAAAAACTCCAGTCCCCATTCTGTATCAGCAGCTTTAAACTACATTCAATTAATTTAATGTTGTGTATCAACCGTTAAATTTTTTAAAATTGCTCCCGTTATTCCATAATTTCCCTTTTGTCTATTTTCGACATGTGAAAGTTTCTGTAGTTTAAAGCTGCTGAAAAACTATTTTAAAGATAGATTCAAGTCAATATTTTAACGATTTAGGAGTATTTTAGGTAAAAAGTTAATTTGGTTTGCTTGGAAGGTTCGCTACAACAGCCTTGCAGGGAAGTGTACTGCTTTAAGATGGCGGCCGTTTATAACGCCCGCATATAGCTTTTTGTAGATGTGCTGCTAACACTACCAAATCTATATTGCATCTAGTCCTATATAAATGATATCCACCGTAACATTATATGGGTGTACTTTGTAGCAGCTTTTCGGCAGCAGTCAGGTATGTGGTTGTGTTTTTTTATCTCGTTGCATGAGTTGAGCTAGAGCCGTGAGTTGAGCATTGGCATTACCCGAGGGGCCGGGTAATGGGAAGCATGATGTTTAGCTACTCTCGCTCCGTTCCGTCCGGAAGACCGCGCGGCGCGCTGAGTGTTGTGTACTTCCGCTTTACTTCGCATATTTCAATAATCGGAATTTGGATGTTTGTGAATCGCTCTCGAATCTTCCACGGCCAAATCGCGAATAATCTAAGAATCGGAAATTTTGCACACCTCTACATACTATGGTCAAAACAGGTTATATAC